>NW_006784227.1:1962485-2005023 GCF_000442215.2 Lipotes vexillifer
TCCCTACCTCTTGCTTTGGTTGTATAGATAAAGGAATGAGGAAAGCAAGTTGGCTAACTTGCCTGAGGTTAAATGGATGGTAAATGGAGTAGGATTCCCGTAGGATCCTTGAACCATGCCTTTCTAGTACTTGAAGTTGTTTTCTTAAACAGGTATTTCTCAAACTGTGGTCCCCACACCAGCTGTGTCAGCATCAGGTGGAGATGTGACAGATTTACAGACCCCACCCCTGACCTGAATCAGAAACCTTAGCGGGAGAGCCAGCATCTGTGGCTTAACTAGCCCCCCAGTGATTCTGCTGAAAACTGAAGTTTGAGAACCACTGAAACCACTGAATTAAACACATAAACGTGAAATATCTGTTCAGGGAGCATAGTGAGACCTCTCCAGAAAAGGGGTCAAACCATCCGAATGTCACACATCAAGGGATTTGTTGGCAAGACTCTGAAAGATTCCTTAATACCAGCTGATACCCTCAGTCACCGAAGAACTGAGATGTTCATTTAGAGCCTGACTGAGCTGAGGCAGGTAGTACAACTTAGAGAAAATGAATAAAAATATAAAATAGTAACATGAACATGACTCTAACAACCGTGTTTGATACTATTCCATACCGTTCAGTGAAATATGTATGTAAGCATAATAGGAATACAAGGAGTGGGTATTGTACGTTGTTCTAGAACTTCTCTCTTCCCTCCTTACCCCTCTCTCCTCTCCTCCTCCCTCCCTCCTGCTTCCCTCATCTCTTCCTCATAAGCATCCTATGTGCAATCCTGAATATGTGCCATGTTTTCTGTGCATATGTACAGTTGTATAAGACAGCTCCCATTTTTGCAGGGGAAAATATTTCATATCTATTTCAAGTAATTTTGGAGATACATTGTAGGCGAAAATATTGCATAGGAGAAGCAATATACTGTATTCTAAAAACTAGTAGAAAACCTTAAATTCTGATAATATTTTACCAGTCCTTCCAAAAGAATATAATGTAACATACCTAAAAAGAAATATATTGCCAACAATGAATGCTAGCATGGTGTAGGCAACAAGACAAAAGACACTGAGTCATAAATAAAGTCTGTCACACATGTACAACTATAAACACAGGTAATTACATTGTATTCTGGGTGATTCTGAGGTAACCTGGTTATCAAATGAACTTGAATGAATTCCTAAATGGAATATGGAGATACAGCCCTCATTCAGGAGGAAGGGCATCATTACATATTTCTCATACTGCACCTAAACTGTGGTCTTTTCAATTGAATCTCCTGTTTTAGAGACCTCATTTCTGTGATTTTTAAAAATTAAATTTCTTGTAAGCCTTTCTTAGAGTTACTGTGAAAATTAAATCCATGGGCGAGTGCCTGGCTGGGGTGTGCGCTGTAAAGGGGACAACGGGGCTGGGAGCTGCTCTCAGCCACCAGAAGATCCGTCCTATCACATCGTCAGTTATTTCATGGTAAGCGTGTGATAATTTTTCTTGTTTTCAGTCGCTCCCATTTCTCTCAGAGTCAGAGAGAAATATTGCCTGTGTGTTTTTAATTCATTCAGACCATGTCTGCCAAGTTTTGTGCTTTGACGTAAACAAGAAAAAGATTGCTGCCAGAGCAAGCTAGTTCTTATGCTTTCAACGCCCAGCTCTAAACATTCCTCATTACTCTTTTAATTAATGTCACACAAAGACGTAAGTTGCCTTTGTGTCCTCCCTTGGTGCTTCATTCAATACCATCTTACACACAGTCGATTTTCAAAGACGTTCCTTGGACTCTGATTAGGCTTGTAAATATTTGTAGCAGAAATAATTTTCCAGCTAAGGGTGGGATTTTCTGTGTAAAATGTAATGTAATACAGATAAAATGTTAACATTTTGTATCAATTTGAAAAGTAACCACTTGGTGAAAAAGTAAAATGTTAACATTTTGTATCGATTTGAAAAGTAACCACTTGGTAAAAAAGAAACTGGTAAAACTTTAAGTAATGCCTCTGATCCTTCTACTTCTACATACTTCTAATTGTATTTGGAGTTTTTCTAACTTATTAATAAAACAGAATATGCAGATTTAAGCATCTTTCCTCCCTCCCTTGTTATTCTAGTAACAGATTATATCTAGAACTTCCCCTGGAATTTAGTATAATTTGTCCATTCTTTTTTTTTTTCTTTTTAGAGATATTTTCTTTGTTTGTTGTTGTTGTTGTTGTTGAATTTTTGAATTTTATTCTCTTTATTTTTTTATACAGCAGGTTCTTATTAGTTATCCATTTTATACATATCAGTGTATACACATCAAACCCAGTCTCCCAATTCATCCCACCACCACACCCCCGCTGCTTTCCCCCCTTTGGTGTCCATACATTTGTTCTCTACATCTGTGTCTCAATTTCTACCCTGCAAACTGGTTCATCTGTACCATTTTTCTAGGTTCCACATATATGTGTTAATGTACGATATTTGTTTTTCTGACATACTTCACTCTGTATGACAGTCTCTAGGTCCATATACGTCTCTAAAAATGACCCAATTTCGTTCCTTTCTATGGCTGAGTAATATTCCACTGTATATATGTACCACATCTTCTTTATCCATTCGTCTGTTGATGGGCATTTAGGTTGCTTCCATGTCCTGGCTATTGTAAATAGTGCTGCAATGAACATTGGGGTGCATGTGCCTTTTTGAATTATGGTTTTCTCAGGGTATATGCCCAGTAGTGGGATTGCTGGGTCATATGGTAATTCTATTTTTAGTTTTTTAAGGAACCTCCATACTGTTCTCCATAGTGGCTGTATCAATTTACATTCCCACTAACAGTGCAAGAGGATTCATGCCCAGTCAACCGGTATGAGGTGATACCTCATTGTAGTTTTGATTTTCATTTCTCTAATAATTAGTGATGTTGAGCAGCTTTTCATGTGCTCCTTGGCCATCTGTCTTCTTTGGAGAAATGTCTATTTAGGTCTTCTGCCCATTTTTGAATTGGGTTGTATTTTTTAATATTGAGCTGCATAAGCTGTTTATATATTTTGGAGATTAATCCTTTGTCCGTTGATTCGTTTGCAAATATTTTCTCCCATTCTGAGGGTTGTATTTGGTCTTGTTTATGGTTTCCTTTGCTGTGCAAAAGCTTTTAAGTTTCATTAGGTCCCATTTGTTTATTTTTGTTTTTACTTCCATTACTCTAGGAGGTGGATCAAAAAAGATCTTGCTGTGATTTATGTCAAAGAATGTTCTTCCTATGTTTTTCTCTAAGAGTTTTATAGTGTCTGGTCTTACTTTTAGGTGTCTAATCCATCTTGAGTTTATTTTTGTGTATGGTGTTAGTGAATGTTCTAATTTCATTCTTTTATGTGTAGCTGTCCAGTTTTCCCAGCACCACTTATTGAAGAGGCTGTCTTTTCTCCATTGTATATCCTTGCCTCCTTTGTCACACATTAGTTGACCATAGGTGTGTGGGTTTATCTCTGGGCTTAATATCCTGTTCCATTGATCTGTATTTCTGTTTTTGTGCCAGTACCATATTGTCTTGATTACTGTAGCTTTGTCGTATAGTCTGAAGTCAGGGAGTCTGATTCCTCGAGCTCCATTTTTTTCCCTCCAGACCGCTTTGGCTATTTGGGGTCTTTTGTGTCTCCATACAAACTTTAAGATTTTTTGTTCTAGTTCTGTAAAAAATGTCATTGGTAATTTGATAGGGATTGCATTGAATATGTAGATTGCTTTGGGTAGTATAGGCATTTTCCCAGTAGTGATTTTTCCAATCCAAGAACATGGTATATCTCTCCATCTGTTTGTATCATCTTTAATTTCTTTCATCAGTGTCTTATAGTTTTCTGCATACAGGTCTTTTTGTCTCCCTAGGTAGGTTTATTCCTGGGTATTTTGTTGCAGTGGTAAATGGGAGTGTTTCCTTAATTTCTCTTTCAGATTTTTATCATTAGTGTATAGGAATGCAAGCGATTTTGGTGCATTAATTTTGTATCCTGCAACTTTACCATATTAATTGATTAGCTCTAGTAGTTTTCTGGTGGCATCTTTAGGATTCTCTATGTATAGTATCATGTCATCTGCAAACAGTGACAGTTTTACTTCTTCTTTTCCAATTTGTATTCCTTTTATTTCTTTTGCTTCTCTGATTGCCATGGCTAGGACTTCCACAACTATGTTGCATAATAGTGGTGAGAGTGGACATCCTTGTCTTGGTCCTGATCTTAGAGGAAACGCTTTCAGTTATTCATCATTGAGAATGATGTTTGCTGTGGGCTTGTCGTATATGGCCTTTATTATGTTGAGGTAGGTTCCCTCTGTGCCCACTTTCTGGAGAGTTTTTATCATAAATGGGTGATGAATTTTGTCAAAAGCTTTTTTTGCATCTATTGAGATGATCATATTGCTTTGTTTTGGGTTTTTTTTGTGGTACACGGGCCTCTCACTGTTGTGGCCTCTGCTGTTGCGGAGCACAGGCTCCGGATGCACAGGCTCAGTGGCTGTGGCCCATGGGTCCAGCCGCTCCGTGGCATGTGGGATCCTCCCAGACTGGGGCACGAACCCATGTCCCCTGCATCAGCAGGCGGACTCCTGACCACTGTGCCACCAGGGAAGCCCAATCATATGGTTTTTATTCTTCAATTTGTTAATACGGTGTATCACATTGATTGATTTGAGTATATTGAAGAATCCTTGCATCCCCTGGATAAATCCCACTTGATCATGGTGTATGGTCCTTTTAATGTGTTGTTGGATTCTGTTTGCTAGTATTTTGTTGAGGATTTTTGCATCTGTATTCATCAGTGAAATTGGTCTGTAATTTTCTTTTTTTGTAGTATCTTTGTCTGGTTTTGGTATCAGGGTGATGGTGGCCTGATAGAATGAGTTTGGGAGTATTCCTTCCTCTGCAATTTTTGGAAGAGTTTGAGAAGGATGGGTGCTAGTTCTTCTCTAAATGTTTGATAGAATTCATCTGTGAAGCCATCTGGTACTGGACCTTTGTTGGAAGATTTTTAATCACAGATTTAATTTCATTACTTGTATTTGGTCTGTTCATATTTTCTATGTCTTCCTGGTTCAGTCTTGGAAGGTTATACCTTTCTAAGAATTTGTCCATTTCTTCCAGGCTGTCCATTTTATTGGCATAGAGTTGCTTGTAGTACTCTTTTAGGATGCTTTGTATATCTGAGGTGTCTGTTGTAACTTCTCCTTTTTCATTTATAATTTTACTGATTTGAGTCCTCTCACTCTTTTTCTTGATGAGTCTGGCTAATGGATTATCAATTTTATCTTGTCAAATAACCAGCTTTTAGTTTTATTAATCTTTGCTATTGTTTTCTTTGTTTCTGTTTCATTTATTTCTTCTCTGATCTTTATGATTTCTTTCTTTCTACTGACTTTGGGTTTTGTTTGTTCTTCTCTAGTTCCTTTAGGTGTAAGGTTAGATTGTTTATTTGAGATGTTTGTTGTTTCTTGAGGTAAGATTGTATTGCTATAAAGTTCCCTCTTAGAACTGCTTTTGCTGCATCCCATAGGTTTTGGATCGTTTTGTTTTCATTCTCATTTGTCTCTAGATATTTTTTGATTTCCTCTTTGATTTCTTCAGTGATCTCTTGGTTATTTAGTAACGTAATGTTTAGTCTCCATGTGTTTGTGAGTTTTACGTTTTTTTCCCCCTGTAATTGATTTCTAATCTCATAACGTTGTGGACAGAAAAGATGCTTGATATGATTTCAGTTTTCTTAAATTTACTGAGGCTTGATTTGTGACCCAAGATTTGATCTATCCTGGAGAATGTTCTGTGTGCACATGAGAAGAAAGTGTAATCTGCTGTTTTTGGGTGGAATGTCCTATAAATGTCAATTAAATCTATCTGGTCTGTTGTGTCATTTAAAGCTTATGTTTCCTTATTAATTTTCATTTTGGATGATCTGTCCATTGGTGTAAGTGAGGTGTTAAAGTCCCCCACTATTATTGTGTTACTATGGATTTCCTCTTTTACAGCTTTTGTATTTTATAGCTTTTATAGCTTGTGTATTGAGGTGCCCCTATGTTGGGTGCATATATATTTATAATTGTTGTTTCTTCTTCTTGGATTGATCCCTTGATCATTATGTAGTGTCCTTCCTTGTCTCTTGTAACATTCTTTATTTTAAAGTCTATTTTATCTGTTATGAGTATTGCTACTCCAGCTTTCTTTTGATTTCCATTTGCATGGAATATCTTTTTCCATCCCCTCACTTTCAGTCTGTATGTGTCCCTAGGTCTGAAATGGGTCTCTTGTAGACAGCATATATATGAGTCTTGTTATTGTATCCATTCAGCAAGCCTTGTCTTTTGGTTGGAGCGTTTAATCCATTCACATTTAAGGTAATTATCGATATGTATGTTCCTGTTACCATTTTCTTAATTGTTTTGGGTTTGTCTTTGTAGGTCCTTTTCTTCTCTTGTGTTTCCCACTTAGAGAAGTTCCTTTAGCATTTGTTAGAGTTGGTTTGGTGGTGCTGAATTCTTTTAGCTTTTGCTTGTCTGTAAAGCGTTTGATTTCTCCAGTGAATCTGAATGAGATCCTTGCCGGGTAGAGTAATCTTGGTTGTAGGTTCTTCCCTTTCATCACTTTAAATGTGTCATGCCACTCCCTTCTGGCTTGTAGAGTTTCTGCTGAGAAATCAGCTGTTAACTTTATGGGAGTTCCCTTGTATGTTATTTGTTGTTTTTCTCTTGCTGCTTTCAGTAATTTTTCTTTGTCTTTAATTCTTGCCAATTTGATAACTGTGTGTCTCGGCGTGTTTCTCCTTGGGTTTGTCCCGTCTGGGAGTCTCTGCACTTCATGCACTTGGGTGGTTATTTCCTTTCCCATGTTAGGGAATTTTTCAACTATAATCTCTTCAAATATTTTCTCAGGTCCTTTCTCTCTCTCTTCACCTTATGGGACCTGTATAATGTAAATGTTGTTGCATTTAATGTTGTCCCAGAGGTCTCTTAGGCAGTCTTCATTTCTTTTCATTCTTTTTTCTTTATTCTGTTCCGCAGCAGTGAATTCCACCATTCTGTCTTTCAAGTCACTTATCTGTTCTTCTGCCTCAGTTATACTGCTATTGATTCCTTCTAGTGTAGTTTTCATTTCAGTTATTGTACTGTTCATCTCTGTTTGTTTGTTCTTTAATTCTTCTAGGTCTTTGTTAAACATTTCTTTGATCTTTGCCTCCATTCTTATTCCGAGGTCCTGGATCATCTTCACTAACATTATTCTGAATTCTTTTTCTGGAAGGTTGCCTATCTCCGCTTCATTTGGTTGTTTTTTGGGGGTTTTTACTTGTTCCTTCATCTGGTACATAGCTGTCTGCCTCTTCGTCTTGTCTGTCTTTCTGTGAATGTGGTTTTTGTTCAACAGGCTGCAGGATTGTAGCTCTTCTTACTTCTGCTGTCTGCCCTCTGGTGGATGAGGCTATCCAAGAGGCTTGTGCAGGTTTCCTGATGGGAGGTACTGGTGATGGGTAGAGCTGACTGTTTCTTTGGTGGGCAGAGCTCAGTAAAACTTTAATCTGCTTGTCTGTGATGCTGGCGCTGGGTTCCCTCCCTGTTGGTTGTTTGGCCTGAGGCGACCCAACACTGGAGCCTTCCCAGGCTCTTTGGTGGGGCCAATGGTGGACTCTGGGAGGGCTCACACCAAGGAGTACTTCTCAGATCTTCTGCTGCCAGTGTCCTTATCCTCATGGTGAGACACAGCCATGCCTCACCTCTGCAGGAGACCCTCCAACACTAGCAGGTAGGTCTGGTTCAGTCTTCTGTGGGGTCACTGCTTCTTCCCCTGTGTCCCTATGCACACACTACTTTGTGTGTGCCCTCCAAGAGTGGAGTCTCCATTTCCCCCAGTCCTGTCGTAGTTCTGCAGTCAAACCCTGCTAGCCTTCAGAGTCTGAATCTCTTGGAATTCCTCCTCCCAACCTCCCTCCCCCAGGTTGGGAGCTCAGAACCTTCACTCCAGTGGGTGGAATTCTGTGGTATAAGTGTTCTCCAGTCTGTGAGTCACCCATCCAGCAATTATAGGATTTGATTTTACTGTGATTGCACCCCTCCTACCATCTCATTGTGGCTTCTCCTTTGTCTTTGGATGTGGGGTGTCCTTTCTGGTGAGTTCCAGTGTCTTCCTGTCGATGATTGTCCAGCAGTTAGTTGTGATTCTGGTGCTCTTGCAAGAGGGAGTAATTTGTCCATTCTTTATCTAAAATAATATTTTTGTTAGAATGACCTTATTCTTCAACCCAGGTCATACAGATAAGATGGCATATTTTGCATATTTAATATCTAATTTTGTTGATTGTTATGCCTTTAATAACTCTTCAGTTATTTGTGTATTTTATGAAGTGTTTATCCTGGTCTGATTCGTTTTTCCCCTGTGAACCACAGAGCGTCTCTTCATATCTGTAATTTCCAAGCAGGAGTTGATCCAAAGTAGGCCAAGTCCATGCTGGTGGCTGTTCTGTGTGGTCACGCAGCTCTCTCATGTCTGATGGTGTGAGGGAGACAGAGGAGGTGGCCCGGAGGGCTCTGGGCCTCAGTGAGCTGTACTTTTCCAGGCCTTCCGAAGCTTCTCTTTAAAGAAGCACTGAGTCCGTGCACAGGCATCTGTGACGGTGAACACAGTGGTGACAAACTTAGCTGCTCACTTCCCTTATAGACCACAAATGCAACATGCACCTAGGCCTTTTGTACCCACAGGTCTGTGTAAAAAAGAAAAGTATGTTTAATCAGATGTGCAATGTACAGTTTTAAAATTTGTTTTTATTTTTAAGTGACTTTCTGAAAGGCTTTTCCTCTTCAGAGCTGGTAGACATCAGGCCAGAGTTCCTGGTAGTGACTTAAATCCTGCCCCTGCATTCAAATCCCCTGGGAGCTGTGAAAATATCTTGATGCCTGGGTTGCACCACAGACGGATGAGGTCAGAATCTCTAGGGGTTGGACTGAGGTATCCTTATTCTTTCACTATCCCTACCTTATTCTAAAGTGAAGCCAAGATTGAGAAACACTGCTTTAAGGCCAACTTTTATTTTCTATGTTCAACCCAAATGCCCTTATTTCCAGTTTTCATTACTAATCCCATGTAATTTTAATGCCCCTGTTTTCTTGGCATATTCTCTGTAGAATGCTGCAGTTATTGACTAGAAAGAGTAGAACACACTGATATTGGCCCTTTGCGGGAGTACCTGGTGATAGACTTAATCCACACTAATTTACTGTAATTATGAGATAGTTGGGAGCATGGGTTATACCGGCGGAGGGGATGGTGGGTGTGTAGGCAGCTGGGGAAGGGCTGTCCAGTTGCCTGTATGTGTGTTTGGATGTGCTGGTGACCTAACTAGGATTGGAGTTGGACCCTTGGTGGGGTTCGCAAGCTCTTTGGTGTGGATGGTGAGCAACTATTAAATGAAATGGCATTTCTTTTCAATCTCCTCTTCCTTTATTCTGTAAGGGCAGAGAGTAGTAGTAGTAGACAGCTTCTTCTAGCTCCAAAAGCAATATCACAGGTATATCGTTTTTAAATTAGGGAATACTTGTACTTCTGCTCTTTCTCCAGTATTATTTGTTCACTTTAGTATACGGCTTATTGAACAATCTGTGGTATGCTTTTAAAATGCTCTTCTTAGGTTATTGCTGTAATTACTGTACTGTTCAGGGTCCTTGAATGAGCAGTAATACTCTGCAGTTCATGATGAGTTAAGATACCTCTTAGGAAAGAATCAAGTATTATTCCTCCCTTTGACTAACATTTGGAGATGAAATCTTAGCAATACTGTGGTATATTACTGAGAAACCCTATACCAGTTGGTGCAGAGATGTTTTCTATTGTATGATTCATAAATAACTATTTAATTAATAGAGTACTTAATATATATATGCACACAACTGCATAATGCTTTAATTAAAATTACACTAAAAACGTTGTGGCAGCATGGTCTTAATTCATATATTCTGCTTTTAATGCTGTGAACAATTTTACCAAGAATTCTCAGCTATGAAAATTAATTAATTAGGATGTTATCTTCCAGATAGTTCTGAAGTAAATGCTTTCCCCCCCCAACTAGCTAAAATCTTCAATATTTACTGGAAGGTAGTAGAAACTGACTTTTTGTGGCTTGAATATCATGGATTTATGTTTACCAGAAGGCATCTTGTAAGCAAGTGGAAATGATGTGATTTTAACATCCATTCTGACATGTTTGAATGAGGAAAAGGGCAATGCCTAGAGCACCATGCTTAGTGTAAAACACCTGAATACACTAATGAGTGGTCATCATGCAAGTCTAGTACCCAGTAGGTGCTCAGTGATTAATTTAAGAATGAACATACATAAATGAATGAAAAAAGAACCAGCACAGGAAGAGGAGATATTATTGATGGGGGAAGGTTGCTGAGGACAAATTCTAGAGGTGGAGAGCTTACTGGAAAGAGCATGGATTTGGGAATTAGAGGAATCTGGGTTGAGTCTCAGTTCTACCGACATTGGCTAAGTTCCTTTAGACAACTCGCTTTCCTTCTGTGAGTCTCACTTTCCTCCTCTGTAAAATGAGGAGGGGGATAGTGATGGGCAGTGGTGAGGTTTAATGGGGAGCGCTTGGCCCCAAGCTTCTTGACATGTAGATAGAAAACAAATACTAGTTTTCTTCCTCGGCTTGATGATCTGATGGGAATTGTCATTGATTCCTTAACAGCAGAAGAACTTAAGTTTCTTGTTTTTTGTGTTTTGTTTTTTGACTTGAGACTTTTATTGTTTAATTCTGTCTTGCAAAGACCTGAATCTAGCTTTTTAGCAGGTTATTCGGTGGGAAAGGAAAGAACAAAAGTTTAAGGGTGTGTGTAAGTTTTCTTTTTTCCAGTAGTAAAATTGAATGATTGGCATCATTGCCATGTTTTCAGTTTGGTCCGGTAGCAGAAGTGGAAGCTCCTTGGTGTGCTGCAGCCCTGGAAGTCTGATTCTGTTAGGAGTAAGTAAACTCTTTAGAACATTCTGTAGGAATTTAGCTGTTACCCTGTCTCATTATTTTGGGAGTTATATTAATGGAACTGGATTTTCATTCTCTGCCCTGTCTCTATATTGTTATTAAAAATTCTAATCTCATTTCTGTTCTTTTGTTCTCATTTCTCAATCATATAATTTTCAGTGTATCCCTTCCACAAGGAGCCCTGTGAGTTTTGTCTTTTCTGAAAACATTATTTCTCCTTGAACATTGTAGGAGCACCCTGTAGGTCATCTACCACCCATTTTACCTCTGCAGTTTTTCCTAGCGCACAGTTAAGATCAGTTTTTAAGCAGTGATAGTGTTCCATTGTGTAGGAACAGATGTAATTCAGGTCCTTTCCTGTCGTGAACCCAGAATTTTTTCTCAGCCCCACATGCTCGTCTCTACGTGCCTCTTCGTTCCCTCTGCTCCAGCTCTACTTTCACACGGCCCTTGCCCACGCACCTGCCTCTGTGCCCTTCCTCCATGCTCCTTCCTTCTGTGATCCCTTGACACTCATACCACATGAGGTCTTTCTGGCTTCTCGCTGGTCAGAACTGATTCCTTCAGGTTCCTGTAGCATCACATGGACCTCAGTTTGACAGTGATGCATTTTTGCCTGTGGTAGAGCTTGTTCTTGGCCTGCCTTTTTCTCACTCCCTGATGGTAGGAGGCCTTGCCTTCTTTACCCTTTGAGTCCTCTCACGCCTTATTCTAGTGCCTTTACATTGTGGCACCCAACATATCTGATGAATTAAATTGAATACAGTATAAGCTCTGTGAAATCCTCTGATCTGGCAAGACAGGATATACTTAGTTTGGTTTATTTTCTCCCTGAAAAATGTGAGTTCATTTCATTTTTTTAGTGGCAAGAGATTATGCTGCACTTTTGGTCAAGTTTATTTAATTTCCTAGACCACTGATTTTTACAATGAGTGATGGATGGATGAACTGTAATACTAAAGCTGTGCTGTACTGCTTTATAACTCAGCCTTTCAAGTTATGGAAACCAGAACTCCTGAGAGTGGACTTTATTTTCAGGAATATCACAGTAGTAAAGAGCAGTGGAAATGAGTTCTGCTTGGTTAGCAATAAGGTGTCTGCAGAAAACTGACTTTGAGCTTTCCTTTTTACCAAAGAATAAATTTTAATCATAATTGACAGTGTAATAATTGACTATTTGAGCTCTCTCTGGTTATGCCTCTTTTATCAGAATTAAGACTATTTTTACCTTGTCTCCTTATACTAGGGAACAGACTCTACAGAATTAAGTATGTGACTTTTGGCCATATCCATATGTTCTTACAGAGTTGTCATTTGGGACTTTACTGGCAGATAGACTGTACTTAAAAAAGAATGTTAGCTCTGAAAATGCGTATGTCTCCAGACAGTGGCATGTGAATGACTCTTGGTCTTTGTAACAAGCCTATAATTAGTTCACATACTTAAGGCATATGATGAGCTATTATGTCATCCTTCAAATGTTTTATTCCACGGTGAAATGAAATTCACAATTGGCCAATTACAGTGTTTTTCTATTTCTGGATTGTCTGTCAGTCTAGGGCTGTTATTCATATTTTCAGATAGTCTTGTGAGTTTTTAAAGAAAAGAATAATTTATGTGATTCCATGATGAAATAATCTTTTCACCTCTGAGCTTTCCTAACCCTTTTCTTGTAATGCTGTTATGATATCCATTTAGCAGGGACCTCTGACCACCCACCTTGTGCCTGGCACTGTGTTGAGTGCTTAGGATATAGTGTAAGACTGATGTTTGGAGTTTACAGTCACAAAGAGAAGACATTTAATGTGTAATAACAGGTCCTGTGGAGCCCATTTCAGAGGAATCTGATCTGATCCAAGCATCAGAAAAGGCATTTAAATTAAAATCTGGAGATTGAATAGTAGTCAGGATAGGTGGGTTGATAAGGGGTAGGAGAATGTTCTAGATAAAAACAAAACAAAACACAGAGGTGTGGAGGTAAATATAGTTAGAGGAGTGGTTTCCAAACTTGGGTGCACGTTAGAATCACCTGAAGAGTTTGAAAAAGGTCACTGCTTAGATCCCATTCTGAGAGACACTGTTGGATACGTGGAAAACCATTATTGAGGTATTTACAGCAGGTGGGTGACACAGTATGATTCTGGGGGGAAGATCACTGGGCTTCAGCCTGAGACAGATTGCAGAGGGCTGAGGCTGGGTGGGCACAGACCCACTGAGAGGCGCTGCAGTGAACTGGGCAGCAGAGGGGAACAGCTTAGCATCAGCTGGGATGAAGAACAATGGTGAGAGTAAAAGTTGGTGTCTTAGACTTTTCAGACTGTTATAACAAAAATACCACAGACTGGGTGGCTCATAAACAGCAGGTGTTGATTTCTTACACTTCTGGAGGCTCAGAAGTCCCAAATTAAGGCACCAGCAGCTTTGGTGTCTGGTGTGGGCTTGCTGCCTGGTTTATAGGCAGCACCTTCTCGCTGTGTCCTCACACGGTGGAAGGGCTGAGGGACCTCTCTGGGGCCTCTCTGTAAGGGCACTGATCCCACTCATGAGGGCTACACCCACATGACCTAATCACCTCCCAAAGATCCCACTTCCTAAACCAGCACATTGGGTCTTAGGATTTCAACCTATGAATTTTGGAGGAGACATGAACATTCAAACCACAGCAGTTGGCAAATAGGAAAGAGAAAAGAGGCTAATTAGTTTTGAGAAAATCTGAAGTTAATATCACATAAACCAAATGAAGAGAGTAATTTGAGAATGAGGAAATGTATGAGGTAAGAGGTCAAGCAAGGTGGAAACTGTTGACTGTCCACTTATTCGAGTGACCAGGAGGTCCTTTGTTCAGTAGCATCTTTGCCTGGAGAAGTAGAATATATATGAAAGACCCATCCACATGCAGTAGGCAATGAGTTTCGTGAATAATAATAGAAAAGTAACTGGTATAATGTGATTAGGAAACACTTAAGGGAAGAGAGAGCATGTGAGTGAGCCTTGAAGGACACCTAGAACTTCAGTAAATGGGAATACACAACCCAGGAAGAAAAGAACATCCTGTGGTGTGGGTGTGGTATGTCCAGGACCAGAATATATGATTGCTTTTATGAAGTTCTGGCTTTATTTTCCAATAATGAGGAGACATTAAAAGTTATGCACTAGGACTGGAGTTAGTCCAGCAGCAAGGTATTGATTGCAGGAGAGGGGGAGAAACTATACTGAAGGCAGGAAAGCCTGATAGGAGAAGATGGTAGTGTTCTAAGCATGAAATGAGAAGAGCATGGCCTAGGATGCTGGAAGAGGGAATGAAAAGGGGCACAGTGATGCATTTTGAAACAAACAAAAATAATACAGCTTATCAAATAACTGGCTGTAGGGAGAGAAGAAAAAGAGAGTGCTCAAACATTGGATTCAACGTTTTGAAATTTGGTGGTTTGAAGAAAGAACTTTTTATTTAACAGTGATAACAGTGATACATGTATATGCTGTTTATTGATTTAGTTGATTATGAGGTCAAAAATATTTCGCATTTTGAGAGGGAAAGGAAACATGTATTTAATGAACCAACATTTAAAAATGTCTTTTTGGTACCAGCAAGATCCATTGTCAGAGTCCTGGTGGAGTGACGTGTCCATGTGAAAGGGAGAGAGGATGTCTCGGATGTGAGTGCTGCTTTCTGAGCTCTGCAGGGTCAGTGAGGGTCATGGAGCAGAATCCCCCGACCTGGGTCAACAGAATTTATGGGGACTCCCAGAACCTGGGGGACGATAAGTACATACATCAAGGCTCTGAAAGGCACTAGTAGGAGGACTGGTGTGTTTTATGGCTCGTATTATAATCATCTGCCCTAGGGAGAAACGTTATCTTTAGTCATCAGAACTGAAGATTAAAGGGGATTTTATGAATGTTTTGTGTATCCTAGGACTATGAGATTATTTTCTTGGAGAAGCCTGAGTTATTTGAAGATACATGTTTAGCAGTTACCTGGGGAAAGATTGAACTGTTACTGATTCTGAAGTAAATAAGAAGGGGGCATTGGAAGGTAGTATTGCCCATTATGGGCATAAATAAAATTATATTTTAAGTGATCCTAGCAAAATTGCCTGAATTTTGTGGGTTTTTTCTTCCTCCTATTTCATCAAAAGCAGTTTCCTTAGTATCTGAGATTGTCAGCAAGGTTTTAGGGAAAAAAAATGATTATCTTCTTGCCCAATAAGTTTTTGATTGCTTCTTAATAAAGTCTAGATTTCACAGACTGGTTTTGATATGTCAGATGGAAACTAACAAATAAAATAAAATCTTGAAACCAGAACCAATAGCCTATCTGAGGCAGGCTTTCAGAGATATCCTAGTCAGAGGAAGGCCTTATCTCCATAGATGCAGCTCAGACTTGGAGCATCCCTGTAGCAGTTTCCTGGCTGAGGTCTCTGTTTGATCTGAACAGGTGCACGTCAGTTAGACAGAAATGTGCTTGGCTCTGTATCAGGCTGATCAACGGCCACATCCATGCAAAGCCTGCAATTGCAAACTCAGAAGTTGTTCAGCACCTAATAAGATGGATGTAATTTAGAGAGTGGGATTGAAGGTGGCAACATTGGAAGATGAATTAAAATAAGAGAGTTTTTGCTGTGCTTGTTCAGTTGTGATACAGTAAATGTAACAATTCAGGTACATGTTTAGGGGTTGGAGGACTACAGGTAACTGAAAGTTGGTTAAAAAAACACATTTTAGGGCTTCCCTGGTGGCTCAGTGTTTGAGAGTCCACCTGCCACTGCAGGGGACACGGGTTCGTGCCCCGGTCCGGGAAGATCCCACATGCCACGGAGCGGCTGGGCCCCGGCCGCTGAGCCTGCGCATCCAGAGCCTGTGCTCCACAATGGGAGAGGGCACAGCAATGACAGGCCCGTGTACCACAAAAAAAAAAAAAAAAAACATTAAAAAAAAAAATCTTTATTGCAGTATAACTGCTTTACAATGGTTAGTTTCTGCTGTATAACAAAGTGAATCATCTATACATATACATATATCCCCATATCTCCTCCCTCTTGCGTCTCCCTCACCCTGCCTATCCCACCCGTCTAGGTGGACACAAAGCACCAAGCTGATCTCCGTGTGCTATGCGGCTGCTTCCCACTAGCTAGCTATTTTACATTTGGTAGTGTATATATATCCATGCAACTCTCTCACCTCTCACTTCGTCCCAGCTTGCCCTTCCCCCTCCTCGTGTCCTCTATTCTCTTTATTCCTGTCCTGCCCCTAGGTGCTTCAGAACCTTTTTTTTTTTTTTTTTTAGATTCCATGTATATGGTAGAATACGGTATTTGTTTTTCTCTTTCTGACTTACTTCACTCTGTATGACAGTCTCTAGGTCCATCCACCTCACTACAGATAACTCACTTTTGTTTCTTTTTATGGCTGAGTAATATTCCATTGTATATATGTGCCACATCTTCTTTAAACATTCATCTGTTGATGGACACTTAGGTTACTTTCATGTCCTGGCTATTGTAAATAGAGCTGCAATGGACATCGTCCTGGCTATTGTAAATAGAGCTGCAGTGAACATTGTGGTACATGACTCTTTTTGAATTATGGTTTTCTCAGGGTATATGCCCAGTAGTGGGATTGCTGGGTCATATGGTAGTTCTCTTTGTAGTTTTTTGAGGAACCTCCATACTCTTCTCCATAGTGGCTGTATCAATTTACATTCCCACCAAGTGTGCAAGAGGGTTCCCTTTTCTCCACAACCTCTCCAGCATTTGTTTTTGTAGATTTTCTGATGATGCCCATTCTAACTGCTGTGAGGTGATACCTCATTGTAGTTTTGCTTTGCATTTCTCTAGTAATTAGTGATGTTGAGCAACTTTTCATGTGCTTCTTGGCCATCTGTATATCTTCTTTGGAGAAATGTCTATTTAGGTCTTCTGCCCATTTTTGGATTGGGTTGTTTGTTTTTTTATTATTGAGCTGCATAAGCTGTTTATATATTTTGGAGATTAATCCTTTATCCCTTGATTTGTTTGCAAATATTTTCTCCCATTCTGAGGATTGTCTTTTCATCTTGTTTGCAGTTCCCTTTGCTGTGCAAAAGCTAAGTTTCATTATGTCCCATTTGTTTATTTTTGTTTTTATTTCCATTTCTCTAGGAGGTGGGTCAAAAAGAATCTTGCTGTGATTTATATCATAGAGTGTTCTGCCTATTTTTTCCTCTAAGAGTTTTATAGTGTCTGCCCTTACATTTAGGTCTTTAATCCATTTTGAGTTTATTTTTGTGTATGGTGTTAGGGAGTGTTGTAATTTCATTCTTTTACATGTAGCTGTCCAGTTTTCCCAGCACCACTTATTGAAGAGGCTGTCTTTTCTCCATTATGTATTCTTGCCTCCTTTATCAAAGATAAGGTGAGCATATGTGCGTGGATTTATCTTTGAGCTTTCTGTCATGCTCCATTGATCTGTATTTCTGTTTCTGTGCCAGAACAATACTGTCTTGATTACTGTAGCTTTGTAGTATAGTCTGAAGTCCAGGAGCCTGATTCCTCCAGCTCCGTTTTTCTTTCTCTAGATTGCTTTGGCTATTCAGGGTCTTTTGTGTTTCCATACAAATTTTGAAATCTTTTGTTCTAGTTCTGTGAAAAATGCCATTGGTAGTTTGATAGGGATGGCATTGAATCTGTAGATTGCTTTGGGTAGTATAGTCATTTTAACAGTGTTGATTCTTCCAATCCAAGAACATGGTATATCTCTCCATCTGCTGGTATCATCTTTAATTTCTTTCATCAGTGTCTTATAGTTTTCTGCATACAGGTGTTTTGTCTCCTTAGGTAGGTTTATTCCTAGGTATTTTATTCTTTTTGTTGCAGTGGTAAATGGTATTTGCTCCTTATTTTCTCTTTCAGATTTTTCATCATTAGTGTATAGAAATGCAAGAGATTTCTGTGTATTAATTTTGTACCCTGCTACTTTCCAAATTCATCGATTAGCTCTAGTAGTTTTCTGGTAGCATCTTTAGGATTCTCTATGTATAGTATCATGTCATCTGCAAACAGTGACAGCTTTACTTCTTCTTTACCTCTTTGGAATCCCTTAATTTCTTTTTCTTTGATTGCTGTGGCTAAAACTTCCAAAACTATGTTGAATAATAGTGATGAGAGTGGGCAACCTTGTCTTGTTCCTGATCTTAGCAGAAATGATTTCGGTTTTTCACCATTGAGAGCAATGTTGACTGTGGGTTTGTCATATATGGCCTTTATTATGTTGAGGTAAGTTACCTCTATGCCTACTTTCTGGAGGGTTTTTATCATAAATGCGTGTTGAATTTTGTCAAAAGCTTTTTCTGCATCTATTGAGATGATCATATGATTTTTCTCCTTCAATTTGTTAATATGGTTTATCATATTGATTTGCGTATATTGAAGAATCCTTGCATTCCTGGGGTAAACCCCACTTGATCATGGTGTATGAACCTTTTAAAGTGCTGTTGGATTCTCTTTGCTAGTATTTTGTTGAAGATTTTTGCATCTGTGTTCATCAGTGATATTGACCTGTAGTTTTCTTTTTTTGTGGCATCTTTGTCTGGTTTTGGTATCAGGGTGATGGTGGCCTCATAGAATGAGTGTGGGAGTGTTCCTCCCTCTGCTATATTTTGGAAGAGTTTGAGAAGGATAGGTGTTAGCTCTTCTCTAAGTGTTTGATAGAATTTGCCTGTGAAGCCATCTGGTCCTGGGCTTTAGTTTGTTGGAAGATATTTAATCACAGTTTCAATTTCAGTGCTTGTGATTGGTCTGTTTATATTTTCTTTTTCTTCCTGTTTCAGTCTCAGAAGGTTCTGCTTTTCTAAGAATTTGTCCATTTCTTCCAGATTGTCCATTTTATTGGCATAGAGTTGCTTGTAGTAATCCCTCATGATTTTTTTTATTTCTGCAGTGTCAGTTGTTACTTCTCCTTTTTCACTTCTAATTCTGTTGATTTGAGTCTTCTCCCTCTTTTTGTTGATGAGTCTGGCTAATGTTTTATCAATTTTGTTTATCTTCTCAAAGAACCAGCTTTTAGTTTTATTGATCTTTGCTGTCGTTTCCTTCATTTCTTTTTTATTTATTTCTTCTCTGATCTTTATGGTTTCTTTCCTTCTGCTAACTCTGGGGGTTTTTATCACTATAAACTTCCCTCTTAGAACTGCTTTTGCTGCATCGCATAGGTTTTGGGTTGTCATGTTTTCGTTGTCATTTGTTTCTAGGTATTATTTTAGTTTTCCTTTGATTTCTTCCATGATCTCTTGGTTATTTAGTAGTGTATTGTTTAGCCCCCATGTATTTTTTTTGTATTTTTTACAGATTTTTTCCTCTAATTGATATCTAGTCTCAGAGTGTTGTGGTTGGAAAAGATACTTGAAACAATTTCATTTTTCTTAAATTTACTGAGGCTTGATTTGTGACTCAAGATATGACCTAACCTGGAGCATGTTCCATGAGCACTTGGGAAGAAAGTATAATATGCTGAAAAACACATATCTTTTTGAATACAGTACAGAGGATCTTCTAAAATAGCAAGAAATATCAACTTGTACATACTAAAGGTGATATTTACTCAGTACAGTGCTTGACTTTCAAGGCTGGAAAAAGAGAAGAGGTTTACTTGGTGCCATTATGAGTTTATGGTATGATTAGAGAGGCAAAAGCTCTTGAGATAGTCACTTGTAAAGATACTACATGTGATGTATATAAATTTGTTTTAAGTTATATTTATTCATGTTTATTCATTCGTTGATTAATTCATTAATTTCATTATTCCACAGAAACTTAATTTCTGGAGTGGTGATGAAAACAACAGAAGAAATAGAATTTATATTCCTATGGTGTAGGGGGGGACAGACAATAGCAAGTAAACCTATAAGCAAGAAAAATTCTGAGAGTGTTAAAAGCTGTGGAGATGCTAAACCATGTTGAAGTGGTGTAGTGTCTGGGGATGGGGCAGGGCTGCTGACTTAGACTGTGTTGTCAGTGAGACCTTGTGAGAAGGAGAGGCAATGCAGCTGACTCCTGAAGGAGCAGGGTCATCCAAGTGGCCCCGAAGCAGGAAGTAGCCTGTGTACTCAGCAGAAAGTTGATGGCATGGCTGGGCAACAGAGTGAGGAATAGAGTCAGGGAGGAGGCCTGAGGCAGGAGCACAGGTTATGTCAGGCTTGTTCCAGTGGGTGGGACTTTAAGGAGAGTGGAATCCTTTGGTAGGTGTTGAGCAGGAGTTTGAAGCTTCTTGCCCTGGCTGCTGTGTGGAGAGCATAAATGGGAGGAGAGGCGGGGCTGCTGGGTAGAATCCAAGGCTGCAGTCCATACGGCAGGTGCCACTGTCTTAGGATAAGGCAGGAAGCAGACAGCTAGGCTATATGAGGCTCTCCAATTACAAAAGAGAAAATTCTGTGGCAAAGGTGAACCCTGAAAAGGGAGTGGCATCCCGGCTGAACTCTGAAAGGTTCAATATGAGTTAAACATGAACGTGTAGAGAGGAAGGAGAAAGGCCTTTCTAGGAGGTTGGAAGGCAGGGGTGGAGATGGCACGAAGGGGGCACAGCCCACTCCCCTGCTCTCCTAAGAAAGCAGAACAAGCATGAATTGATCTAAGGTCATGTTCCTGACACTGGAATCACTTGGGGAGTTTTAAAAAATATTAATATCTGGTCCCCAGCCCTGGAGATTCTGATGTCCTTGGCATGGGGTGTGGTCTAGTATGCACGTCACTGTAATGTGCAGCAAGGTTGAAAACCACTGCTGTAACACAGTTCAGTGTAGCTTCTTAGACACAGGCAGGAGGCTTTGAGCCTAGCAAAAAACTAATGAAGAGGGCTGAGTGCATGATTCGGGAGCAGTGCAAAGCAGTGCTTGTGACGTTTTCTCAATTATGGGAGTCCTCTGAGATGTTCATGTAAAACCCAGGTTCCTAGAGTCCTCCCATTGGAAACTCTGATTACTGTACCTAGGAAGGCCTATGTTTAGTGTGTTCCCTTTATGTTTGTGGAAACATTGAACTGGGTAAAAGATCTCAGTGCTTTTGTTTTCTGATAAAGAGAGTGAAGAGGACACATCTGGTGGAAATGAATGTCAATTTCAGTTGTCTAGCAGGAAGGCTAGGGGACCAAGCCAGCTTCAAGGTGCCATCTCAGCAGTGTACTCTGTGAGCAGGGGGAGCCCTGAGGCCAAGAGCTGAAGTTAAAGCAGTGCTTTCAGTGGTTTGGTGGAAGACAAATTCAGGCAAATTCTCTTGGAAGAGGCTTGGTCAAGGAGAGATTGAAGGTATGTGGAATCTCAACAGGAAAGGTAACGGGCGAGATGGTAGAGAGCTATGTGGTTTGGCATCCACAGTATTAGGAGGCCAGTGAATGTGGTATATTGCTGACTTCAGTCATTTTATTATTTTTGCCAGTTCCCCATGGTGTTCATAACACCCGCACACTGATGAGTGGAAGTTATGCCAGTAGAGTCATCAGTTCACTTGACAGTGAGTTGTCTTTTCATAGTTTTCATGTTATTCTATGGGGCTGTGATACTGGCATCAGTAGAAGTATCCACCATCTCTCAGCCTCACACTTCCCATTTGTTAGGAATTAGGGCTCTACATTTTCCCTCTACTGCACCTCTCTGACCCCTAAATGATTGCATCCAAAGAGAAGGCACTTCTTATCAGCTCCTAATTTTATCCCAGTAATTCTTTTCTTTAGAGAAATTCTCTTGTACATTTCATCAGCCCCTTTTTATTCACTAGCTGTCAGTTACAAACGAAGTGAAGATGACAGAGAGGGATAAGGTCTGAGCCCTGCTCAGTCTATTGGGAACAAAATCGTATCACTTATTGTACCCAGGGAGACTCTGTAGTCCAGAGATTGATACTGATGTTCAGAGGAGAGAGAAAGTGATTCTTTTGCCTTAGAGAACTAGGTCTCTTAAATGTCTTTTTGGAGGAAGTTGCTGACCTTGAAGGATGGGTAGGATTTAGAAAGCTATGGATATTAGAGTATTTCAGGCAAGAAGGAACAGTGTAAATTAGGGACACAAGAATCTACTACTGGCAAATGGTTTAATTTGACTAGGGCATGTGGAGCATGAAGAGGTATTCTGGAAAATAAGATGAAAAACCAGGTTGGAGCCTTTTAAGAAGAGGTGTGACAGCCAGTGGGAAACGTACTTTATTCTATAGGCAGTACGGGGCCCTTGGAGATTTTCCAGCAGGAGAATAGAAGAGAAACCAACATTTATTGGGTGTGTGCTCTGCACATGCCAAGCAGTATTCTTTCCGAAAGTGATTCCTCTAGGTGACCTGAGGGATAATATTATTCAGGCAATGTAATTGGACTGCATGTTTAGAATTGTTTGGGGAGGGAAGAGATTGGAGATGGGAACATAATTGTCATAGCCCACGTCTGATATGTAATTATTTTGGCATAGAAATAAAGAGGTGATATAAAAAGATTTTTATTTACTGAGTAATATTTATTGAACTCTTACCCAGTGTTCCAGGCTCTGGGCTATGGCAGTAAACCAGGCAGTCCAAGACTCTCATAGAGCCCACATTCTTGTGGGTGAGACAGATTTTACCAGCAGGAAATGATCAGGCAGTGACAAGGAGATTCAGAGAATCAAAACAGAGAGATGTGACAGAGGCTGATCTGGTGACATCTTTAGATTGAGTGGTCAGGGAAGGCCTCCCTGACGAAGTGACTTTAAACAGACACTTGAATGATAAGGAGGAACCAGCCTTGAGAAAATTAGGAATGGGTTGTGGGGAGAGCAACCGAGGCAGAGCGAATGTTTAGCACAAAGGCCCTAAAGGGGGAACCAACTTAGTGATTCCAAGGAGTGGAAGGGTGAGGCAGGGTCATGTTATTTGTCAGTGGAGTGTAAAGGCGGGGGTCAAGGAAGAAGTCAGAGTTGACTCTTAGGGTTCAAACATTGGAGACTGGAAAGTCGTAGCACCATTGTTTGGAAGCTGGACCAAGTGTAGGTGAAGGTGATGATTTGTTTTGGACATTTGTGGTTTAATGTTGAGAGGTCAGGTCACATCAAGATACCTAGGGGCTTGAGCTTGGGAGAGGAGTAGGATTGGAGATAGAGATTTGGGAATCATCTGCCCAAAGGAATTCTTTGAGGCTGTAGGAAAGGTGGGGATGTCCAGGAAGTTAGAACAGAGGGGGAAAGCCAAAGGCACAGCCATGAGGATGGTTTACTTTGGGAACTAGAGGATGACTTGGGAGAAAGAGTATGGGGATAACCAGGAAAGTCCAGAGTTTGAGCATCGAAGGCAGGAGGAATTATACTGTCATATGGTCCTGAACCAGCCAGGCACACAAATATACTGTTTTGTTTTGTGACTCTCATGCAGCGAAGACAGTCCAGCTAAAACAGTTATTTCATTAGTTTATAATTTCATGCATTTGATATTACTGCCTGTCTTGGTGTATTCAAATTTAGAATTGTAATGCAGGCTTCGAGAGAGGGATTAAACAAAACTGCAGCCTTTTCTTGGTCAGAATTTCTTAAGCATGCTTTGTCATATGCTAAAATATACCCTTCCAGAGGTAGAAGTCAAACAGTTCCTTTAAACTGAAAATTGTCTATTAGAAGATGAATTCATTTTAAAATAGCTTTTCCAAATTGGCCACCAGGTAGTGTAAACATTACTTTTAAGTTGTTCACTGTACAAGTGAGTGATTATTATTAAACTTAGAGATTGGTTCAAGATGGCAGAGTAGAAGGATGGGCCCTCACTCCCTCTTGCAAGACCACTGACATCACAACTAACTGCTGAACAACCATCAACAGGAAGTCACTGGAACTCACCAGAAAAGATACCCCACATCCAAAGACAAAGGAGAAGCTGCAGTGAGACGGTAGGAGGGGCGCAGTCACAGTAAAATCAAATCCCATAACTGCTGCGTGGGTGACTCACAGACTGGAGAACACTTATACCACAGAAATCCACCCACTGGAGTGAAGGTTCTGAGCCCCACGTCAGGCTTCCCAACCTGGGGTTCCGGCAACGGGAGGAGGACATCCCAGAGAATCAGACATTGAAGGCTGGTGGGATTTGATTGCAGGACTTCAACAGGACTGGAGGAAACAGAGACTCCACTCTTGGAGGTCACACACAAAGTAGTGTGCACCTCAGGACCCAGGGGAAGGAGCAGTGACCCCATAGGAGACTGAACCAGACCTACCTGCTAGAGTTGGAGGGTCTCCTGCAGAGGCATGGGGTGGCTGTGGCTCACCGTGAGGACAAGGATACTGGCAGCAGAAGTTCTGGGAAGTACTCCTCAGCGTGAGCCCTCCTGGAGTCCACCACTAGCCCCACCAAAGAGCCAGTAGGCTCCAGTGCAGGGTTGCCTCAGGCCAAACAACCAACAGGGAGGGAACCCAGCCCCACCCATCAGCAGACAAGCAGATTAAAGTTTTACTGAGCTCAGCCCACCAGAGCAACACCCAGCTCTACCCACCACCAGTCCCTCCCATCAGGAAGCTTGCACAAGCCTCTTGGATAGCCTCATCCACCAGAGGGCAGACAGCAGAAGTAAGAAGAGCTGCAATCCTGCAGCCTGTGGAACGAAAACCACATTCTCAGAAAGATAGGCAAAATGAAAAGGCAGAGGGCTATGTACCAGATGAAGGAACAAGGTAAAACCCTAGAAAAACAACTAAATGAGGTGGAGATAGGCAACTTTGCAAAAAAAGAATTCAGAGTAATGATAGTGAAGATGATCCAGGACCTCAGAAAAAGAATGGAGGCAAAGATCGAGAAGATGCAAGAAATGTTTAACAAAGACCTAGAAGAATTAAAGAACAAACACACAGAGATGAACAGCACAATAACTGAAATGAAAACTACACTAGAAGGAATCAATAGCAGAATAACTGAGACAGAGGAACGGATAAGTGACTTAGAAGACAGAATGGTGGAAATCACTGCTGCAAAGTAGAATAAAGAAAAAAGAATGAAAAGAAATGAAGACAGCCTAAGAGACCTGTGGGACAACATTAAATGTACCAACACTTGCATTTTAGGGGTCCCAGAAGGAGAAGAAAGAGAGAAAGGAACTGAGAAAATATTTGAAGAGGTTATAGTCAAAAACTTCCCTAACATGGGAAAGGAAATAGCCACCCAAGGCCAGGAAGCACACAGAGCCCCAGGCAGGATAAACCCAAGGACAAACACGCCAAGACACATAGTAATCAAATTGACAAAAATTAAAGACAAAGAAAAATTATTAAAAGCAACAAGGGAAAAATGACAAATAATATACAGTGGAACTCCCATAATGATAACAGCTGATTTCTCAGCAGAAACTGTACAAGCCAGGAGTGGCACAATATATTTAAAGTGTTGAAAGGGAATAACCTACAACCAAGATTACTCTACCCAGAAAGGATCTCATTCAGATTCGACAGAAAAATCAAAAGCTTTGCAGACAAGCAAAAGCTAAGAGAATTCAGCACCACCAAACCAGCTCTACAACAGATGCTAAAGGAACTTCTCTAAGTGGGAATCACAAGAGAAGAAAAGGACCTAAAACAAACCCAAAACACTTAAGAAAATGGTAATAGGAACATACATATTGATAATTACCTTAAATGTGAGTGGATTATATGCTCCAACCAAAAGACATAGGCTTGCTAAATGGATACAAAAACAAGACCCGTATGTGTGCTGTCTACAAGAGACCCACTTCAGATGTAGGGATATATACAGACTGAAAGTGAGGGGATGGAAAAAGATATTCCATGCAAATTCAAATCAGAAGAAAGCTGGAGTAGCAATACTCATATCAGATAAAGTAGACTTTAAAATAAAGAATGTTATAAGAGACAAGGAAGGACACTACATAATGATCAAGGTATCAATCCAAGAAGAAGATATAACAATTATATATGCACCCAATATAGGAGCACTTCCATACATAAGGCAAATGCTAACAGCTGTAAAAGAGGAAATCACCAGTAATACAATAATAGTGGGGGACTTTAACACCACACTTACACCAATGGACAGATCATCCAGGCAAAAAATTAATAAGGAAACACAAGCTTTACATGACACGATAGACCAGATAGATTTAATTGATATTTATAGGACACTCCATCCAAAAACAGCAGTTTACACTTTCTTCTCATGTGCACATGGAACATTCTCCAGCATAGATCACATCTTGGGTCACATATCAAGCCTCGGTAAATTTAAGAAAATTGAGAGAGAACTCCTCCTGCCTGACTGGTTCTGAGCTGGGATGTCTGTATTTTCCTCCTTTGGACTCAATCTGAACTGAAACCTTGGCTCTCCTTGGGTCTGGAACCTGCTGAATTTCAGATGGGAACTCACACCTCAGCTCTCCTGGGGCTCCAGCTTGCTGAATGCAGATCTAGGAATTTCTCCGTTTCCATAATCATGTGAGCCAATTCCTCATAATAAATTTACTTCTTTGTCTCTCTTTCTACCCTATTGGTTCTGTTTCTCTGGATTGTCCTGACTTACACACGTGTAGAAGGTAGAACCAACATAATGTGGCATTGCAGTGTGTGTGTAGGATAGGAAAAAGAGGGGGGTGAGGCTGGTCCCTCTCCCCAGGCCTGGTGACTGGAGGAATAGTCTTGCTGTCAGCTGACATAGGTAGCACGTAGGAGAAACATAAATTGTGTTGTGTGTGTGTGCAGAGTGTGAAAATGACTTGTTCAGTTTTATAAACATAGAGTTCATGGGGTTTGCAAGGTGTAAAGATGCATTTTTAACAGCTAGTTCTTTTATAAATGAAGTAGGAACTGTGGAAGTGGATGAGAAAAGGCATGAAAATTGATGTGGGTGTGAATATTTTGGGGGGCAGCAGAATATATATTTACTGTTCAAGGGTGAGCATTTCTAGGGCAGGATGTGTGGCAAGAGGGCACTGGCTCTGTTTTGGTAAGTATGCTTGCGATCCACTCTGAAATGGTAAGTGGAAGTTAACAACTGCAAGAAAATGGAAGAGTTAAGGGTCCAGTAAAGTGGAATAGAAGGTCTGTGGGATGCAGTGTATGGGAGAGACTATAGAATATTTTAGGCAGAATCTGTAGTTTTTTGTTTCGTTTTGTTTTGTTTTGTTTTTGCGGTACGTGGGCCCCTCACCGCTGTGGCCTCTCCCATTGCAGAGCACAGGCTCCGGACGCTCAGGCTCAGCGGCCATGGCTCACGAGCCCAGCCACTCCACGGCATGTGGGATCTTCCCAGACCGGGGCACGAACCCGTGTCCCCTGCATCGGCAGGCAGACTCTCAACCACTGCACCACCAGGGAAGCCAGAATCTGTAGTTTTAATTGCTATCTTATTTCATGTACTTTTGTATATGGTTTCACACTTCAGCATAATTTAGATTCTTGATATCTACAATCATTTAACAATAATAGATAATATTTGCATTTCATATGTACTGGACTGTGCTTGATCAGTTTGTGTGTGTGTGTAGTTTGTTATCTCTTTTAAATCTAATAACACACGTGTTAATTAGATCATATCCAGTGACTTGGAGGGAAATTACAGTCCTCAGTCCCTTCAGCCCAATAAAAAGTTAAGAAAGAAGCATCATTTGACTTCTGCTTTACCTTAATTCCTCCTGGAACAACAGGAATTACAAAAAGTTGCGGGAGCATGGCTTCATTTTCTCTCCTCTCCTTTGGGTATGATGCTTTGTTAGTCATGCTTTGTGATTTATGTTGAGAAAAGTCATCCAAGCAAATGAGTGAAATCTGATTGTGGTTATGTAAGATTCATTTAAAGAGACAGGGATCCTTTTCTGTTTCCATGCTCTGTGTTACCCAAATAAGGGTGGGTATATAAAAATCTTGTTTTATGAATAAATATTTCATTTACGACTCTTGCAAGATTATAACCTTTTAATATATTCAGTATCACTGAAAATGTTTAATCCTCTCTAGGAAAGCTTTTTCCCCCTGTTTGTCTTTGCCATTTTAGAAGAATATATACAATAGGAACATTTGCCCACTATTATTTACTTTATTTAGTAGGCAGTGAGGGGTTTCCACCCTGAAAGTGTTGGTTTCCAGTGCTAATGCTGTTTGCATTCTACACAGTTTCATCACTGAGGATAAATAGAAGAGGAAATTAATTGGTTATTGGTTACCAGAAGCAGTAGATACTATAAAAAGTAAATTATTGGCTTTTTGTTAGCAAGTACTCTGAGACATTATCAGTTATTATTGGAACAACCATATTCTTTCTGTCTTTCTGTTCTGTTTGATTTCTCTTATCCGTGTATGTAATTGTCGCGGTTTGGTGTAAGATTGTGGTGCACCGTGAATATTGAGGGATGAGAGGAGGTCTATCTCAGCCAGCAGCAGATTGTCGCCCTAAGCATTTCCCCTGATAAGGTGTCTTCTACAGATGATAACATTACTCAGTGAGGGGACCACAAAGATGACAAGAGACAGGACTTCTGCCACTCAGGAGCCCAGAAACAAGTGGATAACATATAGAAATTGATGGGGCCTTCCCTGGTGGCACAGTGGTTAAGAATCCGCCTGCCAATGCAGGAGACACGGGTTTGAGCCCTGGTCTGGGAAGATCCCACATGCCACGGAGCAACTAAGCCCATGTGCCACAACTACTGAGCCTGTGTTCTAGAGCCTGTGAGCCACAACTGCTGAGCCCGTGCGCCACAACTACTGAGGCCCGCGTGCCCAGAGCCCGTGCTCCACAACAACAGAAGCCACCGCAATGAGAAGCCTGCGCAACGCAACGAAGAGTAGCCCCTGCTCATCACAGCTAGAGAAAGCCCGCGTGCAGCGACGAAAGAAGACCCAATGCAGCCAAAAATAAGTAAATAAATAAATTTATTAAAAAAAAAAAAAGAAATTGATGAATGCCATAGTGGAAATATACAGAATCTGGTATGGAAACACACAGGCCTCTTTGCCGTGGTTGGAAGGCCTTGAAACAGAAGGCTTGGTTTTCCTTGCTCACGGTGTGGCTTTTCTCAGGCCTCTTCATCAAGTTGAGCCTGTGTTTATGTCCTTACTGGTAAATTAGGGATAACAGCATACTTTCTAGGGTTCCTCTGAACAATTGAATTATTCCCTGGAGCTACTTTGTAAAGTGAAATGTGAATATAGATTCTTTTCTTCGATTTGGTAGCATGGCTTTGGTAATTGTCATCCTCAGCGTATGGCCTTATCACTCTTCTCTGAGGACACAGAAACAAACCAGAGAGGAAGAATGGTACTTGGTTTTGTGTATTCCTATCACCAGAGCCCATGCGTGGTTAGAACTACTCCCTTCAAATTTGCACCTTTGAGCACCTGGAGATGAGATGGCATGATTATTACTTGCCCAAAGGCACACCAGTCAGGAGTGAGTGAGAAGCAGAAACAAGAAAGCAGCTTTTGCTTCCCGACTTAGTTGTTGGGAGAATTCATTTTATGAGTCTTCCCTGAAATCATCACCTGTGAAGTTCAGCTTACTTTGCTGGAAAATTGAGTAGGTTAATAAAATAGTGAAACTTATGTTCACTTTCTTAGTGGAGAACCTTTTTGAATTTTGTGAAAGAAATATGTAATCTACCTGAATAATTACCGTAGTACCCCCTGTTTTACTTGTGTGAAGTGTGAGATGAATGTCTTGAGAAGTGATTTCAAATGTTTTTCCTTTTGCTCCTATGAAAAAGGAAGTGTCTGTTGGCTTCAAAGGAACATGTTGTCTGCCTGTTTTAATATAGAAACAGCCACGTGTCGTTAAATGTGTTGCTGACAGTTCACTGCTCTGGGTACCACCACCTTTGGGAATTGGCTGCATCACCTCCCTAACTTGGAGTTCAGATACTGTAGTGATAATTCCCAAGCACATACTTGCACATTTGTAGTGGTCATAGTAGACACTTGTTAAATGAATGCACGTTAAATTAAAGCTTAATCCTCTGCTTCTGCCTCATCAGCTTCTCATTTTACTGAAGGAAAAAAGAGCAGTAACTTAGATAGATTTCCAATTTATGCTGGGGCAAGGAGAGTAGGCTGCTTTTGCCATTGTTCTTATGTCCTGTTCAACTAGTGTCCCCCATCTCCAATATAAAAAAAAAATTTTAAAAGACTGTTGGGTGAGATCTCCTTTAACTTCCTATGCGCCAGGAGTAGTTTTACATCCCTGTACATTCTCATCCTATTTCCTTCAGCCTGGGGTGGAGGGGGGAAACTCCTTCCTCATCAGTAAGTGCAACCCATCCACTGGTCCTCAACTCAGTCTCCTTCTGCCTGCTCCCGAGTCCCGCCCCACCTGTTTTCTCTCCTGCCTCCAGCTTTTGCTTCTCCAGCTTTTTTCTTCATAATCTATAGTTGTTCATGTTTCTCCCAGTGTGTCTGGCCATGTTTGCCTGCAGTTACTCTCTGTGTTAAGCTGTCCCGACCCAGGTCCTCAGAAGCCTTCGCCACTCTTCACTGTCTTTGTGACTTTCCCCATCACGCTTCAGTCTGCTCACTGTGGCTTCTGCCCACCGCCCCGACTGACCGAAGCTGCTTTGGACTTGTTCACTGGTGATTTTCTAGCTGGTAATTCCGACGTGTTTTTTTAGCTCTGTATTTTATTGGACTTCCCTCCTGCGTGTAATTCTCCTTGAAACTATTGCCTAGGCTTTCATGACACTGTTGTTTTCATTCTGCTTGTACCTCTTTAATTGTTCATTCTCTGTCTCCCTGGTGATTGTCTTTTCTCTACTCAGCCCTCAGTTTGATGCTTCTCAGGGTCCCTCTTGGAGCCTCTGCTCTGGCCACTGCTCATCCCCTCCCCGAGTGATCATTACCATTTTCATCCTTCCACGTCCCACCTGCACACTGATGGCTCCTGAAATGTAGCTTCAGTCTAGACCTTTTCCCCATCCTTTGGCTCTTGTGGCCAATTTCCAGGTGAATATCTTCGCTTAGATTTCCTCTGGTTGCTTCCAAGTTTACATGACCAAGACTAGCTTCTCTTTGTTTCTCCTAAGCCATTTTTCTGTTTGTATTTTTTTTTTTTTTTTTTTTTTTTTTTGCTGTACGCGGGCCTCTCACTGTTGTGGCCTCTCCCACTGTGGAGCACAGGCTCCGGACGCGCAGGCTCAGCGGCCATGGCTCACAGGCCCAGCCGCTCCGCGGCATGTGGGATCTTCCCGGACCGGGGCACGAACCCGTGTCCCCTGCATCGGCAGGCGGACTCTCAACCACTGCGCCACCAGGGAAGCCCTGTTTGTATTTTTACTGATCAGTTGGTAGCACCGTCGTCCACCGGGTCACCTAATTCAGAATCACGGGATGCATTTATTCCTACTCTGCTCTAATGCCTGTCAGTCAGTCAGCTGGCTTCCCTTTGTGTTTCCTTTCCAGTCTTCCACTGTAACTGCTTGTTTCATTTCTCTCATCACTTGATATCAGGACTGATAGGAGTGACTCTGAACTGATCTTTCAGTGTTTCATTGGGTCCTTCTCCAGTGTGCCCTTCACAAAGCCCATAGAGTGATCTGTGAAATGAAAATGCGACCATTTCACTCTCCTACGTTATACTGTTAATCGTCCTATTCCTGCTTCCACTGCTGACATCAGTATTTCTCAGACGTGGTTGCATAGATGTATGCATGTGCTGTAGAACATTCAGTGAGAATTTTATGTGTATGTTTTACTGATAATCATTTTACAGACAACAGCCTTTTTGTGTTTACGATGGCATCTCTGTCACAGAATGACCTAAAGTTACTAAGTTAAGCCTGAGCTGCAGTATGTCTCAGCTGATGTCGGAAAATTCTGGTGGTTATATATATAGTTTCAAGGATCTGTGACATACACACACACACATACACACACACACATATATATATACATAGATATAGATAGATATACTTGAATAATTATAAATAAGTACACATACATATATACATTGTTTATATATTTATTTTTGTATATTAGGTATATGTGTGGGTATATAGATAATTTTTCCAACTTACACTCACTCTACACTCTACATATAAATTCTGAGGTCCTTAATATCTCTTTTAAGATCTTTTGTGACCGGCCTCTACGTATTTCTCCAACTTAATATCTTGCCTTATATATTCTGTAAAAGGATCATGAAACTACTGGTGAGTCCTTATATATACAGTGCTTTTCTTTTCCTTCTTAAGTTGTGCTTTTGTGCGTACCCTTTGGTAGATGGAATTCTCTTCTCTTCCTCCATTCCCCCAACTTTTTAACTTGGAATTCTTGCTTATGTGTTATAAATTAGTTCTACCATCACTTCTTCCAGGGGGCACTGATCTAACTGGGGTGGGCTGTTCAGTGTTCCTCCTATTTTCATAGTGCCCTGAGCATATCTCTGTCTTACATACACCTGTTGTTTTGCAGATACCTGTTGGAATCTATACCAGACAGTGACCTCCTTCAGGTTTTGTGGTCTCTCCTCTGTATCTTTCAAGCATGGCCTTGACTGGGAGATAGTGACTTGACAAAACATGGGTGAATCATCTGTGCTTTCTACCAGATAAAGACCTTGTCTGCAGTCAGTCTAAGCAATTTCATTCACAGTTTCTCCTCTGTCAATTTTTATACTACTGCTTTTCAAATGTTTAATACATATTTCATGCTTCATTTAGTATTTTAAGTTAGAAAAATCAATGTCTAGTTTTTATATGAAGAAATGTTAGGGACTTCCCTGGTGGCCCAATGGTTAAGACTGTGCTTCCAAAGCAGGGGATGCAGGTTTGATCCCTGGTCAGGGAACTAAGATCCCACATGCTGTGCAGTGAAGCAAAAAAAAAAAAAAAAAAAAAAAAAGTTAGAAAAATCAATGTCTAGTTTTTATATGAAGAAATGTTAGGGACTTCCCTGGTGGCCCAATGGTTAAGACTGTGCTTCCAAAGCAGGGGATGCAGGTTTGATCCCTGGTCAGGGAACTAAGATCCCACATGCTGTGCAGTGAAGCAAAAAAAAAAAAAAAAAAAGATACAGAAAGATAACACTTCTGTTCCCTTCTATTTCAGGAGGTCCATCTTCCCAGTTGCAGGCTCAGGAACCTAGAAGTTCTGAAAACACTTCGACTCTGCTGGAAGATTCTGGGTGCGTTTTATCAAGTGATCAGAGAACTGAACCTTCAGAGATGACCGAACATTCTGGGGAGAGCTGCATCTCCACCCCCTTCCCACCACTGTCCATTGTGAACAGACCTTGTGCTCCTCTGGAAAAGCCTCTGTCTTCTCACATGCAGTTCTTGCAACATCTGCTTGGACTGAAGACCTTGACCGAGTCAGAGAATCTGAAAACAGACTTAAGCCACTTTGAAAATGCCTCTTCCACAGTATCTGATTCTGTTTTTCAGTTGCTGGATGGCTTGATCGCTTTTTACCGAGAACCCAAACTTCCTTGTTCAAGCTTCTGGATCGAAGCTGTGGATACTTTAGCTAGACTGATCAGTGATTGTAACTTATCTAATCATATTCTTGAAAAGTGTTCCAAGAAGTTGGAAGAATTTGAGAAGACCCTGCTACAGGTTATTTTAAGCAACAGCCATATCAATCGGGTAAGTAATACATCTTTTCTATGTATGAAATACCATGTCAGTAGTTTGGGTGAGCACGCCCACTGGGTGATGCCTGTTGTGGTCCCTTGGCCTCGTGGCTCAGTCTCCATTTGGACCTTGTTTTGCAGCCATCTGGAGTTCTGACCCAGCAACATCTGCTTGGGTCCTCACGACCCAGCTATGGCCTCTGATACCGCAGCTTTGTTCTCTCCATAGATGCCATGCTTTCAAGCTTATGCTTCTCCACTTTGAGTTACCTTCCATGTTTTATTGGTATCTTTGGATACTTCTCTTTTTTATTTATTTATTTATTTATTTATTTTTGGCTGTGTTGGGTCTTTGTTGCTGTGTGCAGGCTTTCTCTAGTTGCAGTGAGCGGGGGCTATTCTTCGTTGCAGTGTGTGGGCTTCTCATTGCCATGGCTTCTCTTGTTGTGGAGCATGGGCTCTAGGCATGCGGGCTGCGGTAGTTGTGGCACGCGGGCTCAGTAGTTGTGGCTCTCGGGCTCTAGAGCGCAGGCTCAGTAGTTCTGGCACATGGGCTTAGTTGCTCCGCAGCATGTGGGATCATCCCGGACCAGGAATCGAACCCGTGTCCCCTGCATTGGCAGGCGGATTCTCAACCACTGCGCCACCAAGGAAGCCCTGGATGCTTCTCTTTTGTTTTCCCCTTCTACATTTACTTCCTATTGCTCAAAAAGTCTCAGTGCTTTTCAGAACACCACTTATACTTATGGTTTTCTAATCTGTAATGTCTGTGACCATTAAATTCCTCAGGATGGATTACCTGTACTGTATTGAGTTTGTTCTTTTTCTGGCATTGACTAGCAGATGCCTGAAGGTCAAAGACTGTTTTTCTCTTCTGTTAGAATTTCTCTTGCAAGTGGCATAATACCCCATGGACCCACTGCAGATGTGGGTTAATAGAATACATTGGCTGAGGAACAGATACTATATGGCATTGTTTTGTTTTTTGTTTTTCTTATTTACTTAACATGGCTTAGGAAAGTTGACTCAGGGATTCTTTTCTTACAGGTGACATTGAGGTAACCTGAAGTTGTTTTGTTGTTTGGCTCTTGAGACATAATGGAGAGTTTCTTTTTGGTATTACTTTCTATCTTCTTCACTATCTTATCCTTTGGGATGGTTGTAAATGCCTTCATATTTTAATCTTTTTTAATTGACTACTAAAAATATCAGAGGAGACCAAAAGGTCCATTTAACTTATTTACTACATTTCATTGGGTAAAGGTTCACAAGGTTGTTGGACCTTGTTTTTTCTGATACCTCTCTGTCTTATGTTTGTTCCCAGTGTCATTATCTAATGCTCAGAGTTTTTGTACAATATCGGCTTTACCTGAATTTTCAAAACTCTGACAAAATTGAACTAATAAGCTGATTTGTTGCATGTCCATCTATTCTTTCCTTCTCTATTAAGGTATGATTTGATCAATATTATAGAAAACTTTACAATTAAGCTTTTGGAATTTTGAAAGGTACTGAATTTTCTGTCTAGGAAATTGAAAATTTTTTCTACCTCATATGGTCAATCAGGAATTAAATATCAGATTTTCCATGGTATCTATCTGCGATATATAATCAGCTTCTTAGCCATCAGTAAATACCTCGAATACTTAATATTCCTAAATCTGTTTTTTTGCATATGTTTGCTTTCTTCTTTTAAAACTACTTTAAAAACGTTTTGTGTGACTTGGAGCCTTCCAGATACTAGCATTCATATTCCTTATCAGTTACCAGATGATGCAAATATTTTTTCAGTCTAGTCTTTCTCTCACTGAAGGATTGGCCAACACAAGAGTAGAGGTGGGAACTGTATGTATAGAAGAAACTTGTAATGGTACAGGTGGGTCTGAAGTGTATTTTCATACCATTTATCATAGTACAAGCCATTGTTGAATAGTTGGTCAGCAGTGGAAGAATGAGTGAATGAGAGGCTTTGTTGTTTAGCCAGTATCTAATTGTTATCTTGGTCCTGTGTCTGTCTGGGAAGGTTAAGCTGTCCTCTGCTTGCAATTACCTCTACTTTTCTTGGAGAGGTCATTGTTGCCATTTAGAGAAAGTAGGATCATAAAATTGCTCACTGCATTCACAGTTAGGATGATGGTTCATAAATAAGTTTTAATGACTTTATCTCTGGGGATTTTTCTTCTCCCCAGCAAAAGCATCTTAGACTAAATCATTCAAACTTTTGTCGTTATTACTACCATCATTATTATTATTACCATTGTCATCTTGTTCCAGATATGTTCACAAAACTTCTTTAGCAGAAAAATTGACTAACCATTACTCTTTATAAATGCTTTTCTGTGTTTTTTTAGCTTTCCTTGAGTAATAAACAAAATCTCAAGAAAGAATATATTCTGACATGAAATATAGGATAGCTCCTACTATTATATTTTTTATTGATACTATTTTTGATTTATTAAAACAAAATATCCTAGTTTAGGGGAAAAAAGTACTTTTGAAAAACCTTGTTTCCATAGATTGGAAGTGTTTAATTAAATTATACTGGTTAAAAACGTGAGCCCTGCTATTTATTTCATTAAAGTGAAACTATGTTTGTGCAATGTGATAGGAAAAGGTGTGGTATGAATACTTTAATATTCTGACAGGGATTTCATGTATCTATAATTCATGTATAGTCAAGTTTTAAATAAAATCTAAATATTCAACAACATGTTCTCAACACATTCAGTAGTAAAATTATTCTGACCATAACTTAGTCTTTCTTTAACGATACCAATAAGAACTTGGTATCTTTCAAAATCTTGAGGTCATCATGATGAATATGTTATATTAGAGCTGCATATACATATATATATATATATATATGTGTGTGTGTGTGTGTGTGCGTGTGCATATATATATATACATATGTTCAAGAAATAGGAGATTGAAATGAGATACCTTAGAAATTATTTTGAGTAATTCTCTGATATTAGCTTGGTTGAAATTATTAAGTTTAGGGGAAAGTATATGATTTCTGATTTTTTTAGATTTGGATAAATCCTATTTATTTTTGTGCTTTTTTTTAAGGAACTTTATATTATGTTTATTTACTAACAAATTTTTTAGGCATTGTTATCTTAGTTCCATGTCTGTATTATATTTTTAGGATAACCATTAGGTGTAGGACTTGAAAGTATAATCTATAGTGTGACATTTGACAGGCATGGAAGATATATATCTTGAAACCAGATGGCTTCCAGGGGTCTGCAGTGGGCCTGTTCTAGGGGTCATGGGATGCAATGGTGACTTAACTTCGGTTGAACTGTCTTCTACTTACAGGCTCCAGTATGGCACCTTCCTCATTCCTCTGGGTACTTGCTTGGAGTCAGGAAGGTTTCCCTTTGAGTTATTTAATGCCCTTTGACTGACAAACTGACCTTTCCTATACTTCCAGACTTCCGAATGTGTTTATCTCTATGATTAGAAACAGCATGAGCTAATCCTAGCATTGTATGGCCACCTATTTCTACTATCATGGAAGTTTAACACTAGAATGCTTATAGTTGTATTTATATTTTGCAGTGGTATCTTTGTCTTAAATTTTCATTAGTTTTAAAGAGATGGGAATGATTATATTAAGTTAAATATCAAAACCTATAGTTATCATTGAGCTTTTTAGATATTTAGCATACATTGCTAAATCTTAGAGACATAATAATGAGTTACTTAGAACACATAGTCTTCAGATTTCTTATTTTTTTAAACCAGAAAACAACTCTCAGACATATTAGTTGTGAAATTGAAAAAAAACTGATTATCAAATAGACATTAAATTAGAATCTTTTGTATGTATGGTAAGCAGAATAATCACATCCTAATCCCTGGAGCTTGTGAATATGTTACCTTCCATGACAGCAGGTGGGTGGGATTTCAGGTTGCTTATCAGCTGACCTTGGGATGAGGTTTTCCTGGATTACCCTCCTTGGGCCCAGTACCCACAAGCGTGCTTGTAAGTGAAACAGGGTGGCAGGAGAGTCAGTGTCCAAATCAGAATTTTGAAGATGCTATGCTGCTTGCTGTAGAAATGGAGGAGGGGGCCGAGAGCCAAGAAATGCAGGCTGGAGAAGGCAGGGAAATGGGCTCCACAAGGACTGCAGGCCTGCCAGCCCCTTCCCTTTGGCCCAGTGAGACCCCCTTCAGACTCCTGACCCCCAGAACTGTAACGGAATAAATGTATGTTCTTTTGAGCCACTAAGTTTGTGGTAGTTTGATACAGCAGCAACAGGATGTTGCTGTGTGCCCCATCTTCATACAGTAACTCTGTGAGATACATGTGGTTGCCATTCTTATTTCTACTTGATAGATAGGAAAGATGAGGCTCAGAAAACTAGTTAGTGGTGCTGTGCACACTAGCCCCTCGAATGAGGACGACATGTGGCTGTGCTTGCTCGCTCCCTTCTCTCTCCTCACAATCCTCAAATGCGGAAGACTGACCCAGATGTCTACAGGTATCGCCTACAGAGTCCCCTTCCCACCTGCTGCCGGCTCCCTGATGCTCATCCCTTCCTGCCAGAGTCCTGACTCGTCTGACCCCGTCTGATCCCCCGCCTCATGGCGGGGAGTCCGGCGGTGGCCCCGCTGGATCCGCGAGGGGGCACATTCCTCATCGCAGCCCGCGGGGCCCTCTCCTACGGCCTCATCCAGCCTCTTTGGCCTTACCTCTCTCCATTCCATCCTAAACCTTCTTCACCCGGTCAGGCAGATGTGTTTGTGGCTGTCCGAGGACTTGCTGTTCTGTCCCTGCCCTGTGTGCTGCAGGACCTTCCAGGCCCTTCTGCTATCCAGCCAGTTCCACCCGGCTTTCCAGACGGAGCTTGAGGCTCAGCTCCCTGGAGAAGCTTCCCTCATCCCCTGCCTCCGTCTCCCTTTCCTTTGGCTGATTAAATACCCTTCCCTGAATTCACCGCAGCACACATCTCACTGTGCAGGGGCTCCTGACTCGGATTTATCCTCCATCAGAATCCAGTCTCTGGGCCAGTGCCAGGCTGTCCTCACTCTGTGTCCTCAGGGCTCCATGCGGTGCTTGGTGGGGTAGGTTTGGGGGTCTCACTGTAGCTGGTGCAGGTGGGGTCTAGGCTCCTCCCGTGTCCTTTGCTCCCACAGCGGGCTGGGCCACAGTCTTTTCCTGTGATGTTTGGCAGCTTTAAGGAGGTTATCTTTTAAAGCTCTCCATCTTGCTAGGATGCCCCTTTTCTGTCCTTTGGCTAGGAGAGCAGACTTTTATTGTTTTTGTTGTTGTTTTTGTCCGTACCCATTGGCATTTCTGAGTTGTTGGCCTTTTTATTTCCAAATGTGGGATAAACGAGACAAAAAGGAAATCAGATCTATTTTTTGTTTTTTGAGGACCCTCCATACTGTTTTCCATAGTGGCTGCACCAATTTACATTCCCACTTTTCTCCACACCCTCTCAATCCTACTCCTGGGCATATATCTGGAGAAAACCATAACTCAAAAAGATACATGCACCCCAATATTCACAGCAACACTGTTTACAATAGCCAAAACATGAAAACAGCCTAAATAACCATTGGCAGATGAATGGATAAAGAATATGTGGTATATATTCACAATGGAATGTGAATAATGCCATTTGCAGCAACATGGATGGACCTAGAGATTGTCATACTAAGTGAAGTAAGTCAGACAGAGAAAGACAAATATCATATGATATCACTTATATGTGGAATCTAAAAAAAATGGTGCAAATGAACTTATTAACAAAATAGAAATAGACCCACAAACATGGAAAGCAAGCTTATGGTTACCAAAGGGGAAAGGTGGGGAGGGATAAATTAGGAGTTTGGGATTGATATATACACATTACTATATGTAAAATAACCGACAGGGAGCTACTGTACAGCACAGGGAGCTATACTCAGTATTTTGTAATAACCTACAAGGGAAAAGAATCTGAGAAAGAATATATATATATGTATATGTACATGTATATATATGTATAACTGAATCACTTTTCTATACACTTGAAACTAACACAACATTGTAAATGAAGTATACTTCAATTTAAAAAAGACAAAACAAAACAAAAACCTAAGTAATTACAGGAAAAAAAAAAAGAAAACCAGAGAACTCACCACCTAGTCCTTCCTTTGCTCCTAAGGTTCATAGCCTGTCCACCTGTCAGTCGTCTTGGGTGTGTTTTAAATATAATGCCTAGGGTTTTTAGTACTTAGTGAGAGGATGAGAGATACACAAGTCCACTTTCCAGAAGTGGAAACCTGTGAATATATTTTTAAAATACGTACTATTCCATATTATAATGACAAAGAGCTAGCCCTCTGTCCCACCCGAGACCACCATGGCCAGGTCTGTACTCCTGCCCCCACTTACACCTGTGCTTTTAAACAAAAGGCTTATGCTCCCATTTCTCAGGTTATTTTCTTTTTTATCTGTTCACTTTTTATCATAGAAGACAAAAATTTATGTCTTATGTGGCTGCTCTCCTCAATCATAGTTTTGTCATAGTTTTGGTTAAGTAAATATTACATATTCATATTATTATAGATATGTCATGACGTATTTGTACTATTATAAACATGCCATGACGTATTTGTATTATTATAAATATGCCATGATGTATTTGTATTATTATAAATATGTTATTGCATATTTATATTATTATAAAGATGTAATTTTTAACACCAACACATCTAATATACAATGGTTTCATTTCCTTTTTTTACAGCTTTTTTTTCCTTAGGATTTTTTTTTCCACTTGCTTAGTTTTCTGCATACCTATAATTGATGCTTCTTTCATGTACTTTGACAGGGTTGTAAACATCCTCTCAGTATGGCCAAACAAATTAAGTCATTTATCAGTTCCATCTTTTATTTATTTTAAGATACACCTTCTGGAGCCCTTCATCTTCCTGTTCTCATCTGGGCTGAGCTTCCTGTGTCTCTGATCAGCTTTATTCCATGGACTTCTTTTAGTCACCACCCTGGAAATTCCCTTTGCTGCTTTTTTGTGCTGTGTCTCCGAGTCCCTAGATCTCATATATTCCTTTCCTTAGTTTATAATTTCATTTAGGTGATGCACATTGTTTACGAGCTCACTTAGAATGGATTCCTGGGATGTAAACTTGAAAAACACTTGTTTACTTAAAGTATTTTATTCCAACTTTAAACTTTATTGGTGGATTAGGATAGATTTTCTGGTTGGAAATCATTTTTTCCGTAGAATTTATAACATTTCTCTACTAACTTCTGGATTCCAATGTTTCTAATGAGATTTCAGTGTAATTCTGATTGTAATTCCTTCAACGTGATCTATCCCTCAACCTCGCACACCCACAGAAGCACTTAGGATCTCTGCTGTTTCCATTGTTTGGTTATTACAGGATGGTGTACCTCAGTGTGGGTCTTTTCTTGAGTCCTTGGTGGGTCTTTGAATTTGGGATTCCATCTTTCAGTTCTGAAAAATTTTTGAATAGTTTTTCTCATATACTTCTGCCTTTTATCTTCTCTGTATCCTTTGTCTAGAACAGTTCTTGGTCTGATCCTCTAGATTTCTTATCTTTTTTTCTTGTACTGTTTATTCTTTTTCTTTTTCTTTTTCCTGGGAGATTTCCTCAACTTTTTCTTTTAGCCATTCTATTGAATTTTTATTTCTGCTGAAATATTTTTCGTATGTATGAGTTCCTGTTCTCTTGATTGTTCCTCTTCATAGCTCCCAGTTCTTGTTTTATGTACAATAATGTGTAAAACTTTTATATTTTCCTTGTTCCCTGCTTTGCCTCTATTTTCTTCTGGTCTTGATTTCCCCATCTCAGTTGATCACTGTTTTTCGTATTTGAGGCTTTCCAGTGCCTTGAACTAACCTGGAAAGATGGGAAGATTTAGATGGGCCCCCTGAAAGATAACTTGGGGGAGGTATGCCAGCTGCTTGATGAGAGGCACTGAGGCAGGGGGAAGCTTGGAGAGCCTGGAACTGCTGCAGTCTGGGGGGTTCGGTTGGGAAGGAGTGGAGCTTTGGAAGACATGCGCCTAACGAGATGAGAAGGTCCAGGTAGTGAAGGTTCTTGTATTGTTTTGTTAAATACTTGAGTTTCTTCTGCAGCCCTGAGGTATAAGGTGTACAATTTAAAATCATGTGCACAATTTTGTATGTTGGAGCATGTGCTTTTTTTCCTAGGAGGGCGCTCATCCTTTTCATGTGATTCCGAAATGATGCTGTGATCCCCAAAGTAAACAACATCTGGGAAAACCATTGAGACTGACTTGCACACCCCACCCAAATAAATACGTCAAAACGTGACTCAAATCTTACTTCACTCATAAATTCTGTCTTATCAATTTGATCCTGAAATGGGCTCCTCTTCTGAACTTCTGTAGTGATTATTGTCTACATAATTCACTTTTCAGTTTGCCATATGCTGTATTATTTCAGCTTATCTAGTATGGCTTGAATTGTTTTAATGATTTATTAGACCTGTCAAATGTTTTTATCACAGAGATTAACAGCTTAGGTTAGCACACCCAAACTTTTATTTACTAGCGCTGGCCTTAGATAACTGATATCGAGTTCCACATCTATAAAATGGGGACAGTAAATGTGATTACCTCATAGGGCTGTTGGGAATTTTCAATGAGTAGATGCAAATGAAGTGCTTATTAGCATAATATCAGGTATCATATGCTCTCCTGAGGAAGGGCCATATCCTATTTTCTCTACTATTCCTGATATAATGCTGAGCTCATTCCAGGAGCAAAACGAAGTATTTTGTGAATTGAAAATAAGAGAATGAAAGTAAATGACAAGTTATATACTTCATATACCCCTATATACTTAAATATCATCTTCTGTCTTTTGGTCAAATTTTTCTGTGTATAAAACCTTCCCAAGGAGCAGCTCTGTCTTACTGACACTGTAATGACATTCCTGAAGCACCTCCATGTACTAGGCAGCAGGGCCTCATTTTGTGGTGTCACTAACTACCCTTCCAGTGGCCACAGCTTCC
>NW_006784227.1:2005033-2040291 GCF_000442215.2 Lipotes vexillifer
AATGAGCTTATTCGCAGGTATCATGGATTTTTCTTCCTATTTTAATTATAGAAAATCAATTGTAGGGACTTCCCTGGTGGTCTAGTGGTTAAGACATTGCCTTCCAATGCAGGGGGGGTGCAGGTTCAATCCCTGGTTGGGGAGCTAAGATCCCACATGCCTTGCAGCCAAAAATATGAAACATAAAACAGAAGCACTGTTGTAACAAATTCAATAAAAACTTTAAAAATGGTCCACATAGCGGGAAACTTCAAGGTGGTGGAGGAGTAAGATGTGGAGATCACCTTCCTCTCCACAAATACATCAGAAATACATCTACATGTGGAACAACTCTTAAAGAACACCTACTGAAGACTGGCAGGAGACCTCAGACTTCCCAAAAGGCAAGAAAATGCCCACGTACCTGGGCAGAGCAAAAGAAAAAAAGAAAAAACAGAGACAAAAGAATAGGGGTGGGACCTGCATCTCTGGGAGGGAACTGTGAAGGAGGAAAAGTTTCCACACACTAGGAAGCCCATTCAATGGTGGAAACGGGGGGGTGGGCGGGGAGGAAGCTTCGGAGCCACAGAGGAGAGCGCAGCAACAGGGGTGCAGAGGGCAAAGCGGAGACATTCCTGCACAGAGGATCAGTGCCGACCAGCACTCACCAGCCTGAGAGGCGTGTCTGCTCACCTGCTGGGGCAGGTGGGGGCTGGGAGCTGAGGCTCAGGCTTTGGAGGTCAAACCCCAGGGGGGAGGACTGGGGTTGGCTGTGTGAACACACCCTGAAGGGGCTAGTGCACCACAGTGAGCCAGGAGGGAGTCCGGGAAAAAGTCTGGACTGCCTAAGAGGCAAGAGACCATTGTTTTGGGGTGTGCAAGGAGAGGGGATTCAGAGCACTGCCTAAACAAGCTCCAGAGATGGGTGCGAGCCGCAGCTATCAGCGCGGACACGAGAGACGGGCAGGAGACGCTAAGGCTGCTGCTGCCACCACCAAGAGGCCTGTGTGCGAGCACAGGTCACCATCCACACCTCCCCTCCGGGGAGCTTGTGCAGCCCGCCACTGCCAGGGTCCCGGGATCCAGGGACAATTCCTCCAGGAGAATGCACGGCGCACCTCAGGCTGGTGCAACGTAACGCCGGCCTCTGCCACCACAGGCTCGCCCCGCATCCGCACCCCTCCCTCCCCCTGGCCCGAGTGAGCCAGAGCCCCCGAATCAGCTGCTCCTTTAGCCCTGTCCTGTCTGAGCAAAGAACAGATGCCCTCCAGCAACCTACATGCAGAGGCGGGGCCAAATCCAAAGCTGAGCCCTGGGAGCTGTGCGAACAAAGAAGAGAAAGGGAAATCTCTCCCAGCAGCCTCAGTAGCAGCGGATTAAAGCTCCACAATCAACTTGATGTACCCTGCATCTGTGGAATACCTGAATAGACAACAATTCATCCCAAAATTGAGGCAGTAGACTTTGGGAGCAACTGTAGACATGGGGTTTGCTTTCTGCATCTAATTTGTTTCTGGTTTTGTTTATCTTAGTTTAGGAATTACAGTTTACTATCATTGGTAGATTTGTTTATTGATATGGTTGCTCTCCTTTTTTCTTAATATATATATATTTTTTCCTTTTTCTCTTTTTGTGAGTGTGTATGTGTATGCTTCATTGTGTGATTTTGTCTGTATAGCTTTGCTTTTACCATTTGTCCTAGGGCTCTTTCTGTCCATTTTTTTTTCTTTTTTTAGTATAGTTTTTAGTGCTTGTTATCATTGGTGGATTTCTTTATTGGTTTGGTTGGTCTATTCTTTCTTTTTTGTTTATTACTTTTTAAATTTTATTTTTAATATTATATTGTTTTTATTTTTTATTTTAATAACTTTATTTTATTTATTTTTCTTTCTTTTTTTGCCCTCCCTTTTCTTCTGACCTGTGCGGCTGACAGGGTCTTTGTGCTCCAGCTGGGTGTCAGGCCTGAGCTTCTTAGGTGGGAGAGCCAAGTCCAGGACATTGGTCTACCAGAGACCTCCTGGCCCCACATAATGTCAAATAGTGAAAGCTCTCCCAGAGATCTCCATCTCAATGCTAAGACCCAGTTCCACTCAACGACCAGCAAGCTACAGTGCTGGACACCCCATGCCAAACAACTAGCAAGACAGGAAAACAACCCCACGCATTCACTGAGAGGCTGCCTGGAATCATAAGTTCACAGAAACCCCAAAACACACCACCAGATGCGGCCCTGCCCACCAGAAAGGCAATATCCAGTCTCATCCACCAGAACACAGGCACCAGTCCCCTCCACCAAGAAGCCTACACAACCCACTGACCGACCTTATGCACTGGGGGAAGACACCAAAAACAACGGGAACTACAAAACTGCAGCTGGCAAAAAGGAGACCCCCAAATGCAGTAAGTTAAGCAAAATGAGAAGACAGAGAAATACACAGAAGATCAAGGAGCAAAGTAAAAACCTACCAGACCAAACAAATGAAGAGGAAATAGGCAGTCTACCTGAAAAAGAATCCACAGTAATGATAGTAAAGATCCAAAATCCTGGATATAGAATGGAGAAAATAAAAGAAACATTTAACTAGGACATTGAAGAACTCAAGAACAAACAAACAATGATAAACAACATAATAAATGACATTAAAAATTCTCTAGAAGGAATTAATAGCAAAATAACTGAAGCAGAAGAACGGATAAGTGACTGAAGATAAAAGAGCAGAAATAACTACCACAGAGGAGAATAAAGAAAAAAGAATGAAAAGAATTGAGGACAGTCTCAAAGACCACTGGGACAACGTTAAACACAGCATGATTCGTATTATAGGGGTCCCAGAAGAAGAAGAGAAAGAGAAAGGGACTGAGAAAATATTTGAAGAGATTATAGTTGAAAACTTCCCTAATATGGGAAAGGGAATAGTCAATCAAGTCCGGGAAGCTCGAGAAACCCATACAGGATAAATCCAAGGAGAAACACGCCAAGACATATATTACTCCAACTATCAAAAATTAAATACAAAGAAAAAATATTAAAAGCAGCCAGGGAAAAGAAACAAATAACATACAGGGGAATCCCCATAAGGTTAAGAGCTGATCTTTCAGCAGAAACTCTGCTAGCCAGAAGGGAGTGGCAGGATATATTTAATGTGATGAAAGAGAAAAACCTACAACCAAGAATACTCTACCCAGCAAGGCTCTCATTCAGATTCATTGGAGAAATTAAAACCTTCATAGACAAGCAAAAGCAAAGAGAGTTCATCACCACCAAACCAGCTTTACAGCAAATGCTAAAGGAACTTCTCTAGGCAGGAAACACACGATAAGGAAAAGAGTTACAATAACAAACCCAAAACAATTGAGAAAATGTTAATAGGAACATACATATCAATAATTACCTTAAATATAAATGGATTAAATGCTCCAACCAAAAGACAGAGACTGGCTGAGTGGATACAAAATTAAGGCCTGTATATATGCTGTCTACAAGAGACCAACTTCACACCTAGGGACAGATACACACTGATAGTGAGGGGATGGAAAAAGATATTCCATGCAAATGGAAACCAAAAGAAAGCTGGAGTAGCAATTCTCATATGACACAAAATAGACTTTAAAATAAAGACTGTTAGCAGAGACAAAGAAGGACACTACATAATGATCAAGGGATCGATCCAAGAAGAAGATATAACAATTGTAAATATTTATGCACCCAACATAGGAGCACCGCAATACATAAGGCAAATACTAACAGCCGTAAAAGGGGAAATCGACAGTAACACGATAATAGTAGGGGACTTTAACACCCCACTTTCACCAATGGACAGATCATCCAAAATGAAAATAAATAAACACAAGCTTTAAATGATACATTAAACAAGATAGACTTAATTGGTATTTGTAGGACATTCCATCCAAAAACAACAGAATATACTTTCTTCTCAAGTGCTCATGGAACATTCTCCAGGATAGATCATATCTTGGGTCACAAATCAAGCCTTGGTAAATTTCAGAAACTTGAAATTGTATGAAGTATCTTTTCTGACCACAACGCTATGAGACTACATATCAATTACAGGAAAAAATCTGTAAAATATACAAACACATGGAGGCTAAACAGTACACTACTAAATAACCAAGGTATCACTGAAGAAACAAAAGAGGAAATCAAACAATACCTATAATAAATGGCAATGAAAACACAATGACCCAAAACCTATGGGAAGCAGCAAAAACAGTTCTGAGAGGGAAGTTTATAGTAATACAGTCCTACCTCAAGAAACAAGAAACATCTTGGGCTTCCCTGGTGGCGCAGTGCTTGAGAGTCCGCCTGCCGATGCAGGAGACGCGGGTTCGTGCCCCGTTTCGGGAAGATCCCACATGCCGCGGAGCGGCTGGGCCCGTGAGCCATGGCCACTGAGCCTGCGCGTCCGGAGCCTGGGCTCCGCAAATGGGAGAGGCCACAACAGTGAGAGGCCTGCATAACGCAAGGAAAAAAAAAAAAAAAGAAACAAGAAACATCTCAAATAAATGACTTAACCTCATGCCTAGAGCAATTAGAGAAAACAAACTAAAAATCCCCAAAGTTAACAGAAGAAAAGAAATCATAAAGATCAGATCAGAAATAAATGAAAAAGAAATGAAGGAAGCGATAGCAAAGACCAATAAACTAAAAGCTGGTTCTTTGAGAAGATAACCAAAATTGATAAACCATTGCCAGATTCATCAGGAAAAAAGAAGACTCAAATCAATAGAATTAGAAATGAAAAAAGGAGATGTAACAACTGACACTGCAGAAATACAAAGGGTCATGAGAGATTACTATAAGCAACTATATGCCAATAAAATGATGACCTGGAAGAAATGGACAAATTCTCAGAAAAGCACAACCTTCCAAGACTGAACCTGGAGGAATAGAAAATATAAACAGATCAATCACAAGTGCTGAAATTGAAACTGTGATTAAAAATCTTCCAACAAATAAAAGCCCAGGAACAGATGGCTTCACAGGCGAATTCTATCAGACATTTAGAGAAGAGCTAACACCTATCCTTCTCAACCTCTTCCAAAATATAGCAGAGGGAGGAACACTCCCAAACTCATTCTACAAGGCCACCATCACCCCCATACCAAAATGAGGCAAAGATGTCACAAAAAAAGAAAACTACAGGCCAATATCACTGATGAACATAGATGTAAAAATCCTCAGCAAAATACTAGTGAACAGAATCCAACAGCACGTCAATAGGATCATACACCAGGATCAAGTGGGGTTTATGCGAGGAATGCAAGGATTCTTCTACATACGCAAATCAATCAACGTGATACACCATATTAACAAACTGGAGGGCAAAAACCATATGATCATCTCAATAGATGCAGAAAAAGCTTTAGAAAAAATTCAACACCCATTTTTGATAAAAACCCTCTAGCAGGTGGGCATAGAGCAAACTTACCTCAAAATAATAAACTCCATATATGAGAAACCCACGGCCAACCTTGTTCTCAATGGTGAAAAAATGAAACCATTTCCGCTAAGATCAGGAACAAGACATGGTTGCCCACTCTCACCACTATTATTCAACATAGTTTTAGAAGTTTTAGCCACAGCAATCAGAGAAGAAAAAGAAATAAAAGAATCCAAATCAGAAAAGAAGTAAAGCTGTCACTGTTTGCAGTTGTCATGATACTATACATAGAGAATCCTAAAGATGCTACCAGAAAACTATTAGAGCTAATCTATCAATTTGGTAAAGCAGCAGGATACAAAATTAATGCACAGAAATCTCATGCATTCCTATATGCTAATGCTGAAAAATCTGAAAGAGAAATTAAGGAAACAATCCCATTTACCATTTCAACAAGAAGTATAAAATATCTAGGAATAAACCCACCTAAGGAGACAAAAGAACTGTATGCAGAAAACTATAAGACACTGATGAAAGGAATTAAAGATGATACCAGCAGATGGAGAGATAAACCATGTTCTTGGATTGGAAGAATCAACATTGTTAAAATGACTAGTACCCAAAGCAATTTACAGATTCAGTGCAATCCCATCAAACTACCAATGGCATTTTTTACAGAACTAAAACAAAAAATATCATAATTTTTATGGAAACACAAAAGACCCTGAATAGCCCACGCAATCTTGAGAGAGAAAAACTGAGCTAGAGGAAACACGCTCCCTGGCTTCAGAGTATACTACAAAGCTATAGTAATCAAGACAGTATGGTACTGGCATAAAAACTGAAATATAGATCAATGGAACAGGATAGAAAGCCCAGAGATAAACCCACACACATATGGTTATTTTTGATAAAGGAGGCAAGAATATACATTGGAGAAAAGAGAGCCTCTTCAATAAGTGGTGCTTGGAAAATTGGACAGCTACATGTCAAAGAATGAAATTAGAACACTCCCTAACACTATACACAAAAATAAACTTATAATGGATTAAAGACTTAAATGTAAGGCCAGACACTATAAAACTCTTAGAGGAAAACATAGGCAGAACACTCTGTGACATAAATCACAGCAAGATCCTTTTTCACCCACTTCCTAGAGAAATGGAAATTAAAAAAAAATAAACAAATGGGACCTAATGAAGCTTAAAAGCTTTTGCACAACAAAGGAAAACATAAACAAGACAAAAAGACAGCCCTCAGAATGGGAGAAAATATTTGCAAACGAATCAATGGACAAAGGATTAATCTCCACAATACACAAGCATCTCATGCAGCTCAATATCGAAAAACAAACAACCCAATCCACTAATTGGCGAAGACATAAATAGACGTTTCTCCAAAGAAGATACACAGATTGCCAGCAAACACATGAAAGGATGCTCATCATCACTAATCATTAGAGAAATGCAAATAAAAACTACAATGAGGTATCACCTCACACCAGTCAGAATAGCCATCATTTAAAAATCTACAAACAATAAATGCTAGAGAGGGTGTGGAGAAAATGGGACCCTCCTGCACTGTTGGTGGGAATGGAAATTGATACAGCCACTATGGAGAACAGTATAGAAGGTCCTTATAAAAGTAAAAATAGAACTAACATACAACCCAGCAATCCCACTCCTGGGCATATACCCTGAGAAAACTGTCATTCAGGAAGAGTCGTGTACCACAATGTTCATTGCAGCTCTATTTACAATAGCCAGGACATGGAAGCAATCTAAGTGTCCATCGACAGATGAATGGATAAAGAAGATGTGGTGCATATATGCAATGGAATATTACTCTGCCTTAAAAAGAAAAGAAATTGAGTTATTTGTAGTGAGGTGGATTTACCTAGAGACTGTCATACAGAGTGAAGTAAGTCAGAAAGAGAAACAAATACCATATGCTAACACATATACATGCAATCAAAAGAAAAAAAGTTCTGAAGAACCTAGGTGCAGGACAGGAATAAAGACTCAGATGTAGAGAATTGACTTGTGGACAAGGGGAGGGGGAAGGGTAATCTGGCACAAAGTGAGAGAGTGGCATGGACATACATACACTACCAAATATAAAATAGCTAGTGGAAGCACTCGCACAGCACAGGGAGATCGGCTCGGTGCTTTGTGACCACCTAGAGGGGTACGATAGGGATGTTGGGAAGGAGACATAAGAGGGAGGAGATATGGGTATAAATGTATACGTATATCTGATTGACTTTGTTATACAGCAGAAAGTAACACACCCTTGTAAAGCAATTATATTACGAGAAAGGTATTTTTTTAAAGAGTGGTCCACATAAAAAATAAATCTCAAAAGAAAAGAAAATCCAATGTAAATTAACTATTTGAGTGTCTTGGTTTTACTTACTCTTTGCACCCATCCCTTCCTGTCTAGGTTATGTTTCTGCTGTCAGATTTGCTAGCTGTTGATTCCCCTCAGACTGTCCTTTTTGCTTAGGTCACCAATGATGTGGCCTTCAGGCAGTTTTTAGGTAAATCTGAAGATACAGTTCATGAAATCAGATGTCTTTTTTCACCAATGTGTGTTTCCTAGTTTTTTGGGTTTTTTTGTTTGTTTGTTTGTTTTTGCGGTACGCAGGCCTCTCGCTGCTGTGGCCTCTCGCTGCTGTGGCCTCTCCCTGCTGTGGCCTCTCCCATTGCGGAGCACAGGCTCCGGATGCGCAGGCTCAGCGGCCATGGCTCACGGGCCCAGCCGCTCTGCAGCGTGTGGGATCTTGCCGGACCGGGGCACAAACCCGTGTGCCCTGCATCGGCAGGCGGACTCTCAACCACTGCACCACCAGCGAAGTCCTTAACTTTTTATTATAGTTCTGTCTAGGTAGCAGCATTTGTTTTAACTTTTTTTTTGCTGTGAGTTAGGGCATCATTGTAGTAATGACATAGGCTTTTGCTCCTTTGCTGACGTATTCTGTTTCTGTTTTTGTCATAGGTGTTCATCAGTTTCTTAAAGTTTGCCTCCCGGATTTTTAAGGCTACTCACAGCCTGCTTTTTTTTTGGACGCTCCTGGGTAAACAGAAGTTGTGTCTGAGGTTAAGCCTCCATGCTCCTTTGCATCTTTTTTGCAGAGCTGTGTTTAAAATGAAAAATTCTAGGCTAATATTCCTGTGGTTGTAGTTTAATTTAATAAGCATTTACTGAAACAAGTTGTGTCATAAACTAAAATCTTAATACTCATTTGACCACTGCATAAATCAGACATTCCTTGGATTTTCTAAGTAGTGTTTAACTTGCAGCACTCATTCAGAGGAAACAGGAATAGACAGAGCAGAACTTGGTTCAGTATACTTTCAAGGTATAGTTTATCTCTTCCTAAGATAATTAACTGCAGTCTATCTTCATATTATACTTCATAGGTTGTGAAGTGGTTTCACATGGAGTTTATTATCTCTTCTGTCAGCAGCTCTGTGTCATGGCTGTTATTACTATCTTCAGTTTATAGCGGAAAAGATTGAGGATAGGTAGGTTAAAGGACTCAGTAAAGTTACTTAATTAACCAGTCCTGGAACACCTGTGTCTCAAACGTATAGATGTGACCACAAATTCTTCCCCTTTTCTACTATATCTTATTTCCATCATTAATTTAAAAAAAAATCCATACGTTTTTGTCCTAAATGCAAAAGAAGTAAACTGACTTCAATTTATGGGATAAAAAATATTCATTAGAAATCAAAGACCTTAGCAATATTTCTCTCAATTTTATAAAAAGAATATGTATAGTTTGCTTGGGTAAGTTGCTGCATTTTATTCTGTACAAAGGTTTATGTTTATAGAAAGCAATAATGGATGAAAAAAAAACTACTGCTCTGCATTATAATATAGGGTCACTTGTTCCTTTTTTGCTTTATTGGCTATAAATAACAGTCTGTTGGAGACTTTATGATTGTATATTGAGTCGTATAGCACTAGTTTCTAATTGAGTATATAAACTATGTGGTTTTGCTTGTGTCTACATAAAAATTAAAATATCTTCCTGTTTTAATAAGTTTTGTGAAATACATTTAAATTTTTCTCTTTATAAATTTATAAATAGGAATTTGAAGCTATCATTTTTTTTATAGTTTATTTTTCCCACTGAGTTCAGAATCTGCTTAAAGTACCCACCCCACTTAGTTATCAGTACTCATAGGGTTGGAAAAGCTTAAATCATAGCTATCAAATGTGAGACCTGGAAAAAATCAAAGAATTCTGAGAACATTAAATTGCTTCTCCCTTATTTATAGGCAACGATGACTTTGAAGCAGAACATTTTACTTTGAGCATATAATTAACCATTAACTCATTTATTTGTTTTCCCCATGGTATTTTTTGAGTGTGAGGTCTCTAATGTGAAACACAGGACCCCTCTAATGGGCTGGATTCTGTCAGAGATACTGGATATACTGTGGTTGACTAATGAGACACAGTCACTGACTTAGGGAGCTAATGAGATAGCCATAAACTGTAAACTAACCTAACAGGTATGCAAAAAAGAAATGAGCAGGGTGCAGCGGGGGAGGATGAAAGAAAAGATCTAATTTAAATTGGTGGGACATGCAAGGCCTCATGGAGGAAGTAGCTTTTAAATAGAATGAGAGGAAGTTTGGAGTAAGGACTCTTGAGACAGTGGTCGCAGCATGTGCCCCTGAGACAGGATGGGTGAGTGATTGGAAGGTGGCATGTGCTCAAGTTGAGGGAAGGGCGGAGAGCTGCGTAATGAGTTTGGGAAAGTATGGACTCTAATGGATTGGTAGGATGCCTACTGTGTTTATTTCCTGGGGCCGCTGAAACAAATTGCCATAATCTCGAAGGCTTAACAACAGAAACTTATTCTCTCACAGTTCTGGTGGCCGGAAATCCAAAATAAAGGTGTTTTTGTCTAGAGATGCCAGGGGAGAGTCTGTTCCTTGCCTCTGACAGCTCCTGGTGGCTTCTGGCATTGCTGGGTTGTGGGTGCATCCTGCTGTCTTTCATCTTTACATTGCCTTCTTCACTGTGTGTCCAAGCTCCCTGTGCCTCTTACTTATGAGGATACTGGTGATGGTATTTAGGGACTTCCTGAACAATCCAGGATTCTCTCTTCGTTTCAAGATCCTTTACTTAATCACCTCCGCAAGGACCCTTTTTCTAAATAAGATAGTGGCATTCACAGGTTACAGGGACTTGATGTAGATATCTTTTGAGGGCCATGCTCTAGCCTACAGCACCTACCCACTATTCATTTCCACTCTTATTACCCTTTGATTTTATTAAAATGTCTATCCCTATCTATGTACAGGCCGTGCATGTGTTTCTCTGGGCTTCTGGGGAAGTTTTTTCTCATTCTCTGAGAGATTCCTAGAAGCAATTCTCCATCTCTTCCTCTGGCTACTGTCTTGTGAAAATGTAAAGCTGGGACTCACAATCATCCTGCGGCATCTGAAGGGCAGAGTAGCTACATAAAGGAGGGTCAAGTCCAGAAAATCACAGGAAATCCAACCAGAGCCGGTCAGCAGCCAGAGCAACCTCCTCAGTCTCTGGATTTCCACTCACAGGAGTCAGTGCATTTCGTTAGCCTTTAAAGTGGTTTGAGTTGGGTTTTCTGCAACTTGCAGCCCACAGCATCTTTTGGATAGGCTGCTGCAAGGAGTTTGGATTTTATTTGCTGTGCAATGGAAGTCATTGCTTTAGGTTTCAAAACCTCACTCTGAATACCTCTGAGGTCATTGATTAGAAGGGGGACAAGAGGTGGAGGTAGAGAAACCATTTAGGCCCTGTTGCAGTCCAGGTGAGAGTGGATGACGGCTTACACTAGGTTGGTGGAGGTAGAAATGAAAAGAGTTACACAGATTTAAAATAGATACAGGGGACAAAAGTATGTACTGGAAGATTTCTCCTTAAAGTTGGTAGAGTGAGGACAGACATCTAACTTGGCTTCTACCCTGATTAAAACAATAGTAAAGGACTTTTTAAAGGCATGAGCATATGGGGGAAATGGGAAACCAGACGATAGCAACAAACCGTTAGAAGCTGGAGAAGACTTGGACAATTGGTAAATGCCTTAGTGGGTCCAAGAAAACAGAATTGTAAAGGAGCATTTGAGAAAGCTATTATCCAAACTAGTTTACACAGTAGACTTGCCAAAGCCTCAGAAATTAGCTCTGCTAGTTACCTTTGGAAGAGGAAATGGAGACCAGGTGGCGGTAGGTAGAATAAGGAGGTTTGGTCAGACGTGTGCTTTGGAAGCATTAGAGCCCTGGATCCCCTCCCCTACCACACATGGCAGGGATGTGCCACTCCCACAACCGGCAAAAGCCTGGGGATTTATTCTCTGGAAATAGTAGTAGTAATAATAATGATAAGGCATCTTATTCTGGAAATTAGAGTTGAGGGTAAAGGTACTCTTTTTAAACGGGGATTAAATAAACCTACGTGTACGGTTTCTGATACTTCCCCAACTTTCTTCTCCCATTTGGCTCCAGAACACTGGCAACAAGACCTTTACCTCTCAGACAGCAAATGAGAAATCTTTTCTGGGGAAATTGAACATCCCAAGAGGAAAAGCACGAACACACTAAAATCAAAGTTTCCCTAAAGGAAACAGCAGTAGATCCTGTACTAAAGCTTATAGTACACTAGCCCCACCCACAAATGGGAGCTTCCAGTCAGCTTTCAGTCGTGGCTCTTATGAAGCAGAATTAGCAGATTTCTGAGGAAAGTGTCTAATATGAAAGTCAGTTCCTGAAAGCAATTTGGTGGATTCAGAGAGCAGGCAGAGAGGCAAAAGTTAAATTTAAAAGTAAAATATGTATATATGTGTGTGTACACACACACACACATACACACACAAATATATGTATTTTATATATATATATATATATATATATATATATATATATATATTTAATGGTCTCAGAAAGGTAAAAGCATGTTTTGTAACGAAAAAGAAAATGGTGCTTTAAAATAAAATTTTCAGGGAATAAATAAGACTTTTAAAATTAAAATTACTAAAGGTTTGGAAGTTTAGGTAGGGAAATCTTCCAGAGAGTAAAGGAAGAAAGAAAATAGAAAATAATGGAGCAATAGAAAGAAAGCTGGAGGGCCAATTTTTGGAATCGAACATTTGAATTATAGAGTTCCGGAAAGAGGGAATAAGAAAATAAGAGGAAATCATTGAAGATACAATTTAAGAAATTTCCTAACGGTGAAAACCCTGTATTTTTAGGTTGTTAGACTACCAAGTACCCTGTACTTGGATGAAAATAGACTTAAACTAAGGCCATCACTGTGAAATTTCTAAATACTATCTCAAAGAAAAAAGCTGCTTCCAGAGAGAAGAGGAAACACATTTACAGTTTTATTAGCCAAATACCAGGAATACACATATTTCAGATTTTTCAAAAGCAAAAATAGTGGAAGAATTGAAGACAGTGAAATCTTACCGAATATTTTCCAAGAAATTGATTTCCAACTCAGCATTTGGTACCTGATCAAACTATCAATCAAGTGTAAGAGTAAATGGGGAAACTTTCAGGCATATTAGGTCTCGGATTATACCTCCCATGGATGTATTTTCTCTCAGGACACTATTGATGCTATTCTGTCACAAAATGAGCTAGTGAACCAGGAGTAGAGGGCAGGAAACACAGGAAACTGAAGACCAACGCGTGGTGGAAGGGTATGCTGAAAGCAGTTTCAGGACGGCAGCGTGGCACAAGGCCTAGAGAGCAGCCTGGTGGAGTCGGTCAGAGGTTCCAGGCACGAGCCTTTAAGAAAGCAAGACGGACAGCATGTGGAGTATGTAGGAACATCTTCAGAGCAGATTAAGACAATGGAGGAAGGGTGCGGAGGTGAATTTTTATTACGCACATAAAAAATTAACCAATGAAAAAAACGAGACAGTTATTAATTACAGGGAAGAATGTGCAGAAAAGGAAAAATGTAGAGTAATCTACATGGTTTGGCTGTGCATAGCACTTATGTAGTCACAATAATATAAACACAGAGTGGCTATCTATCCAAAATCATGGATGAAAAGTGGATGTGTGTGTGAATGTGTGGATGTGTGTGTGTGTGTGTGTGTGAGTGTGTGAGTGAGAGAGAGAGAGAGAGGAGGAGAATGGAGATGAGTGCAGGGCAAAGAAAGATAGTCCCTTCCATGGTGGAAAATCAGTGTTTTTTACGGAAATATGTTATTTATAATCATGAAGGTAAATACCAAAAGAATCAACTAGAATAGTTTCAAATGAGAATGATGGTGGAGAGGGGAAAGGTACCACTGTCTTTGGGATAAATGCTGTACAACTTTTGGACAGTATCTGCTTGCAACACTTTAAAAACTGAAAAGAAAGTATGTTAGAGGGAGAATCCACTGGATTTGGCTATGGACAACGTGGAGGATGAGGGAGGAGTAGTCATTCAGCAGTATTCCTTGGTTTCTGGTCACTAACAACCAGGTGAATAGAGGTGCCATTTACAGATTCAAGGAGGACAGCCAGGAGGAGGAGGGGGGTAGGAGTGGGGATGGGCAGACCAAGTGCCCTTTGGGGACATACCGAGTTTTACGATGACGGTAAGATGATGTGCTTAGCAAGGCAGTGGGCTTTATCAGCCTGGATCCCAAAGGAGAGAACCGGCCTGGAGATTATTGGGTCTTCATCAGTGTATAGAGGTTATTTAACACTGTGGGAGACAGCTCATAAGCAGAAATTGAGCAGGGCCTAGGGAGAGCCCTAGGAGCCCTGGGCGTTTGGTGTGCTAGGAGCCAGGAAGGATCCTGAACAGGAGATAAAGAATTAGAGCACTGAGCAGTAGCAGAAAATTTAGTGAGTGTTGTCATGGAAGTGAAGAGAAGAGCATCTTTCAAAGAGAAGGGGTTGGTTGTCTTGCTGCATGATACTCAGAGCTTTCGGACGGGGAAGCTGAAAGGTGTCCATCATAAGCTCATGTTGTTCGTATGTAACTTGATAACAGTGCTGTTGCCATGCATTTACTGAGGATGCTCTCAAATCTTCATGTACTGGTGGTCACTTTATTACTTGTACACAGACACCTTAATTTTTGAGTTAATGCTGGGAAAACATACTATAGATAATTCAAAATAATAATTTAAAATTATGTATTCTTCTAAAATATGTTGTTATATTTGGATTTGACTTTTGGTGGGCTTTTGACTGGAACCTGTTGACTGCTTTTTCTGTGACTAGTGTGTAAGGAAAGATGTTACGACGTTTACCACAGCTGTCTTTTTTTTTTTTTTTTTTTTTTTTTTGCCGTATGTGGGCCTCTCACTGTCGCGGCCTCTCCCATTGTGGAGCACAGGCTCCGGACGAGCAGGCTCAACGGCCATGGCTCACGGGCCCAGCCGCTCCACGGCATGTGGGATCCTCCCAGACCGGGGCACGAACCCGTATCCCCCGCATCGGCAGGCGGACTCTCAACCACTGCGCCACCAGGGAAGCCCCCCACAGCTGTCTTTTTGTTGGTCACAATTTGCCGCTTTCCTGGGCTTGTGTCTCTCAGTTCTCTCTGTCAAATGCTATTTTCACACACACCCCTTACTTCCACACTTTAATTCTTTAGTTCTACACTTTTATTCAGAAACTCTTAGAAACAAACAACAGAAGAACATGGCGTTGAGCTGGCTATAGTTGTTCATGTTCATAGGAGGAATTCTTAACACTTTCAAACAAAAAGTATTATGTCTTAGTGAAGAAACACCTATGACCGTTTTGGAATGGCATGGTAGCTACTTGAAGTGACTTGGGGACGTCTGGGCGTTAGAGTTTTAGGTAATAGTCGCCTGATAGGGATGTATCCTGGAAAGTAACAGCATTCTCTGGAGGTTGCGAGGAACGGAGACTCCTTAAAGCTCAACCTCAACCCCTTCAGCTCAAAGCAAGGTGCTTCTGTGACCCTCTCATGGTTGCTCTTTTCAGGCTATACAGGTGTAAAGCTGCTCATCTGCTTCTTTAGCTCACTTGTAATTTTGGTTTACTGTTCATCTCTTCTCTGTATATCATGACCTTTCAGTTCTGTGCTTGAAACTAAGTTGAGGGCTCAGCACAGTCCCTGGCATATTATAGTCTAATTGAATTAAATAGTTCTAATTCTAATATAGTCTTATTGAACTGAATAATTAATGAGTGAGTAGCTAATTTTCCTTCTGTTAAAAGTATATGTCAAGACCATCATGCCAGAATCACCAAATGTGCTCAAATAATCATCACATATGAAGATTAATATTTATATGCAGAATGTACTCTTAAGGTAAATAATGGTAAAAATTATACTGATATTGTTGTTGTGTGATAATTTGAGATTGTTGTTATAGAGCTGGACAGACACTGCCTTCCCTCTTCTGTGTTTTTTTCCTATCGCCTTTGATCTGTTCACATCAGTGCAGTTAGATTTTCCAAATACTGTGTGCTGTTCTCCCCCATAGCACATGAATGCTTGTTCCTAAATACATTAAAGCCTTACTCCTCAAAGCGTGCTCCAGGGACCAGCCATGCTGACATCATCTGGGAGCTTGTTAGAAATGCAGACTCTCAACCCCCCCTCAGATCTACAGAATATGATTCTGCATGTTAACAAGATCCCCAGGTAGTTCATATACATATGAAAGTGTGAGGTGCACTGAATTAAAAAAAAAAATTTGATTCTAACTCCCCAGTAATGAAGTCCTGTATTTATTGAATTCTTGCTAAGTTCTTTGCATAGATTATTTCACGTAATCCTTATAACAACCCAGGAAAGGTGTATTTATTATCCTTATTTTATAGATGGAGAAACTCAGGCATAAAGAGGTATAAGAACTTTTCCATAGACAGAGCTAGGCAGACCCTGGATCCGACCCAGGCAGTCCTACTCAGCAGGCTCTGTTCTTCATCAAGACAGTGGCTGCCTTCCCAAAGCTGTGGTTTGCTTATGCCCAGCTCCTAGTAACCTGTGCTCCACTGGTGTGGTGTCTGTCCTCTAAGCTCAGAGAATCTCTTTCCTCCCCATACCCTAAGCGCAGAAGTGTTTGAGGAGAATGTTCATCTTCTGTCTGCCCTGGTTCCTGAGGGTTTTGGAGCCACATGCATGGATTGTGTACCTGCTGTGTGTTAGCCCTCAGGAGGCAGGCAGAATGGAGAGGGAGGAATGTTATGAATACGGTCTGGATTCTGGCATTTATAATTCCCTTAGGGAGTTGTTGGTTAGGCTTAAGGGAAAGGTGAGAAATGAGGAGAGAGTCTGAGTCCCTTTTGGTCTAGGTACCCTAAAACCATGGAAGTAGATGAATATTGAGTATCAGCCTAAAACGTGATTTTTACAATAAGGGAAAGGATTTCCATCTCAGAAAAATATCTTCATCTACTCCGGTTTTTAAAACAGCTTTACTGAGTTGTAAAGTAAACTACATGTGCTTAAAATACCCAATTTGACAAACTTTCATCTCTTCAGTTTTGTCTGCAATTCTTTTCACAGGAGGCAAACACTCTTATACCACAAAATATAAAATTAGAATTATGTGGGAAAGTTTATACCACAGTAGTTGAGATCTTGGCCAAATGATATTGAATCTTTTTGTTTTGATAAGGGAAGAGGTCTAGAGGAGAGAAGTCACAGGCTGACTTCAAGGGATAAGGAACAGGGTGCACCTGAAATTGGAATAAAGGAAGATTGGGGACAGTTCTCTAATTAGCCCATTTATTTTCAGGTGTATAAACAAAAGAGTTGTTGTATGTAGCTGTGGCTGAACTAGAAGCATGACCATTGCTCATCCATTGCTTTGCACATAAAAGTAACATTAATTATGAGTTTTGAATGAGTAACTTACTGAACATATGTAAAATTGCTTACTGTTTTTCACCAACAGGCCTTTTGTTTTTCACCAAAGGCCTAGCAACTTCAAATTCGTATCAGTCTATTGCTGAGTTAGTATAGAACATATAGTAGTAAGCCTCCATCTTAGTTGACTTTATTTCTCCTTAGGGCATTTACCTGAAACTCAGAAGGAGTCATTATATTTCTTTGTAAATCTGTTGTTTTCTTGCACTCCTGTGTTGCTGTCCATTTCAGCTTTGCACTTTCAAGGGAAACAGAAGACGAGCTTTCATGTACATTCCTGGGATCACTGTCTGAAAGATGGGGGCTTTCCTCCAACCTATGCCCTAGCAATCACAGAACAATGAATTTAGGCTCATCTAAGAGAAGGAGTTAGTTGGATGAATTGGACTACAGGTGAGCATATATGTAATAATATATACTTAGTCTGTGATAGACCTAAGGGTATAAAAGGGGAAAATGGCAAAATAATTTTTTAAGTCCCCACGCCTCCTTCATGATAAACAGCTTGGTTTACTTTTCAAATGCGTTCAGTTTTTTCCATGAGTCTTAATAAAAGCCATGAAAAGATCTGATGAAGCTGATCTCTCAACATAAGGCAAACAGGAAATATAACAATAATATGTATTCAGATAATTGAAACCAGAAAAGGCTTAGAAAGGTCTCTTAATTTCCTTCACCAGGAGTTTTACCTTGTACTGTGGAAGAGAGTTATTCAGAAATATGACATACATTTTTATCCAAAGTATTATTTTCTTTTATTTTAGCCATTTTCATGAATATTTCTGTTATTTTATGCAAAGCAACTTTTTTTGAGAAAGAACACAAAATTGAGGAAAATACTAGAAAGTAAATATCATCAGTTGGATCTTCTTTTCATTGCTTCAGAGTAAAATCAAATAATAAAATAAGAACACTTAAACACTAATACATGCTACACTTAAATGAAGATTTATACAGTTACTTATAAATATGTTTACTAATGCTTAGTTTCAGTCTTTTGCTAAGAGATGAGTTCCCTAGAAACAGTACTGAAACTTCCTTTTTATAGCAAACTAATCTTAAATAATTGACGTGAGAGAAATCAAGTTGGACAGAATTATAGAGAACTTGAGTGTAGAATTCATCTTCAAATAATTTCTCCTGACTGACCTGAAATTAACAATGGTCCTTAACCTGTTTTTTAAAAAAATACTGGTGCTTGAATCCCATGCCAGACCCATTGAAAGGGAATTTTGGGCATCTGATGTCTTTAAAAGTTTCACAGATTATCCTAACACTCAGTATGATGGAGAACCATCGAGCTAGAGGGGTGGTCTATTTAAAAAACAAAATGCAGGCGCGCGTGCGCAAACATACAGACACACACACACAGCATTTAGTAACTGATCAGATACATTTATTTTTAGATGATGGCCTGTGGGTCCTGAAGTTTTCAGATGCTGAAATGAACACTGATCTCGCAATGCTGTGTTTGTGTGTTGGCTAGTTAAAGCTGTTACTAAGCCGCCACTGTGAGCCATCTCATGCTGGTTGGTTGTGGCAGCTACTGCGTTGACAAAACCTGAGTTAGCAACCAGGAGAGATTTTCTGTTCATGGACAAATGCTATTTAAAAATAGATTAATGTATGCCCGTGATGCATTTCAAGTTTATGAACATGAGGCTTCATTCTCCATGAATTAATTAAATACCAAGGGAATTAATGCTGAAGAAACACTGTACATTCTTAGGTGCAAGAGTGTCAGTTAAAGCTGGCAGAACAACAGTTCAATCACAGGGGTTATTAAGAAGCTCTTTTAAAATTTGTAACCTGGTAAGTAACAGCAAATGACTGGATGCTGAGCATTGTTAAATGTAAATGTTGAATTAAATTGACTTGCCCTAGGTTGTTTTTTCAGAGTACCATATTTACATGCATTATTTCTCCCTTTATACCCCATGATAAATAGAAGAGGAAATATAACCCACCATCTGAGTCCTGTTAAGTTTTCATTCTCGGCAACTCATAAATCCTACTTCTTCCTCTTACTTTCTAATGAGGTAATTATCCAGAATTTCCAAGAAATCAGTGGCAAGGCACATTGCTGACTCAGGATTGAGGCATATTAGAAATTGTCCATACTTTTTCCTTCTCTCCCAGTTACCTTTATGAATAATGTACTGGCTCTACAATTTCTCCAACAGATAAACATTTGGGTTAAGCTAGTATAGAATATAGGAAGTCACTAGGGATTTGGAGTGGGAAGTGAGAGAGTTTTCACTTCTCAGAAAGTCAAGTAACCTCTGTGTCATTGCATTTTATCATTTGAAAATGGATTAGAGAAGGATAAAATGGTGTTTGTAGAGGCACTTTGTAAATTTTTGAAGCTTTATGCAAATTCTATTATTTTATTATTAATGCAGCTCTCTCTGGAGTGAGAGATGATACATAAAAGCCAATTCATCATTAAAATCCTTGTGAGGATTTGTTTCAGTGCAAATCACAACTACGGATCATAGCTTGGGGATAATAGGCCTAAGTTGCTATCCAGAAGTATCATACTTCACACATTTGCTGTGAGGTATCATACTTCACAGTAAACTCTGAGGAATGAGGGAAGGCATAGCAAGTAGAATAAGAGGTCATTGAGAAGGAAAACAATAGGACACAGGCTAGAAATTTCTCACATTTCACTGTTCCTTCCTTCCTTCTTATCAGACTCCGCTGCATGATTCTATAAAGGAGTTAGGTAGAATGGACAAGCAAAAGCAAGACATTGTGACAGAGATTGTGTATTCCCGTACCACTGGACATCTGCTAGTTTATTTTTGTGAGAATATGGGAGAAATTACTAGTTTTGTATTTTGGGGGCAGGAGAGGTGAGTAGACTTTTCAGTTTTCTTTATAAGGAAGACCTTTGGCCCTAGGGTAGGAATAACCTAGCAAATGTAGATTGGAGGAAATGGATTAGGAGAAAGTGGAGAAATAAGCAGCTAGATAGAAAGCAGGAAATTGAGCAAAGAGCTGTCATTCTTCCTGCAGTTGAAGTAAGTCATCATCAGCTTTGTTGGCTTGCCCAGAGATCCCCAGTTCTCACTAAACCTCAGAATCACCCTCGTAGTTCCCATTAGATATACAGTTTTAGGATCTTAGTACCTGTGGCATGTTTACTTTTTTTTTTTTTTTTTTTGCGGTACGCGGGCCTCTCACTGTTGCAGCCTCTCCCATTGCAGAGCACAGGGTCCGGACGCGCAGGCTCAGCGGCCATGGCTCACGGGCCCAGCCACTCCGCAGCGTGTGGGATCTTCCCGGACCGGGGCACGAGCCTGCGTCCCCTGCATCGGCAGGCGGACTCTCAACCACAGCGCCACCAGGGAAGCCCCATATTTACTTTTGAATGAGAGGCACAAAAACATCTGATGCACAGCCAGTATTTCATCCTGTTTCTGCCTTTGATGTCTCTTACTCAACAAACCGAAATGGCTCTTTCAGTATCCACTATTTCTGTTTCAAAGTAGAAAAAACAAACAAAAAAACTTACAGCTTGGGAACTATTTAGTTAAACTGTTTCCTTAATTTTTTTTTAAATTGGAACTGTGGGAGACAATTCACTAAAGGGAGAAATAGTGGAGAGAATTTTTTTTTGAGGAATATGTAAATTAACTGAATTTTGAGTGACTGTCATGGTGACAAGTGACAGTGAGTTCATGCATGATTACTTAATTATCAACAAGCTCATTAAGAGAAAACTGTAATAATGGTAAGCTTGATTGTAGAATATACACAATAATATATATTCAATAAATTATCAGCATCTTTCTTAAGAGGCAGTCTTAATAAATCTTAACATTAATTTTTTTAACATCTTTATTGGAGTATAATTGCTTTACAATGTTAGTTTCTGCTGTATAACAGAGTGAGTCAGTTATATGTACACATGTATCCCCTCCCTCTTGCGTCTCCCTCCATCCTCCCTATCCCAGTCCTCTAGGTGGTCACAAACCACTGAGGTGCTCTCCCTGTGCTATGTAGCTGCTTCCCACTAGCTATCTGTTTTACATTTGGTAGTGTATATATGTCCATGCCACTCTCTCACTTTGTCACAGCTTACCCTTCCCCCTCCTGGTGTCCTCAAGTCCATTCTCTACGTCTGCGTCTTTATTCCTGTCCTGCCCCTAGGTTCATCACATTTTTTTTTTTTTTTTTTTTTAGATTCCATATATATGTGTTAGCATACGGTATTTGTTTTTCTCTTTCTGACTGACTTCACTCTGTATGACAGTCTCTAGGTCCACCCACCTCACTACAAATACTCAGTTTCATTTCTTTTTATGTCCGAGTAATATTCCATTGTATATATGTGCCACATCTTCTTTATCCATTCATCTGTCGATGGACACTTAGGTTGCTTCCATGTCCTGCCTATTGTAAATAGTGCTGCAGTGAACATTATGGTACATAACTCTTTTTGAATAATGGTTTTCTCAGGGTATATGCCCACTAGTGGGATTGCTGGGTCGTATGGTAGGTCTATCTTTAGTATTTTAAGGAACCTCCATACTGTTCTCCATAGTGGCTGTATCAATTTACATTCCCACCAACAGCGCAAGAGGGTTCCCTTTTCTCCACACCCTCTCCAGCATTTATAGTTTGTAGACTTTTTGATGATGGCCATGCTGACTGGCGTGAGGTGATAATTCATTGTGGTTTTGATTTGCATTTATCTAGTGATTAGTGATGTTGAGCATTCTTTCATGTGTTTGTTGGCAGTGTGTATATCTTCTTTGGAGAAATGTCTATTTAGGTCTTCTGCCCATTTTTGGATTGGGTTGTTTGTTTTTTTGATATTGAGCTTCATGAGCTGCTTGTAATTTTGTAGATTAATCCTTTGTCAGTTGCTTCGTTTGCACATATTTTATCCCATTCTGAGGGCTTGTCTTTTGTCTTGATTTTGGCTTGTTTTCATTTGCTGTGCAAAAGCTTTTAAGTTTCATTAGGTCCCATTTGTTTATTTTTGTTTTTATTTCCATTTCTCTAGGAGGTGGGTCAAGAAGGATCTTGCTGTGATTTTTGTCATAGAGTGTTCTTCCTATATTTTCCTCTAAGAGTTTTATAGTGTCTGGCCTTACATTTAGGTCTTTAATCCATTTTGAATTTATTTTTGTGTATGGTGTTAGGAAGTGTTCTAATTTCATTCTTTTACATGTAACTGTCCAGTTTTCCCAGCACCACTTATAGAAGAGGCTGTCTTTTCTCCATTGTGTATTCTTGCCTTTGTCAGAGATAAGGTGACCATATGTGTGTGGGTTTATCTCTGGGTTTTCTATCCTGTTCCATTGATCTATATTTTTGCTTTTGTGCCACTACCATACTGTCTTGATTACTGTAGCTGAGTAGTATACTCTGAAGTAAGGGAGCCTGATTCCTCCAGCTATGTTTTTCTTTCTCAAGATTGCTTTGGCTATTCAGGGTCATTAGTGTTTCCATACAAACTGAAATTTTTTGTTTTAGTTCTGTGAAAATTGCATTTCATATCTTGATAGGGATTACACTGAATCTGTAGATTGCTTTGGATAGGATAGTCATTTTCACAGTGTTGATTCTTCCAAATCAATAACATGGTATATCTCTCCATCTGTTTGTATCATCTTTAATTTCTTTCATCAGTGTCTTATAGTTTTCTGCATGCAGGTCTCTTGTCTCCTTAGGAAAGTTTATTCCTAGGTATTTTATTCGTTTTGTTGCAATGGTAAATGGGAGTGTTTCCTTAATTTCTCTTTCTGATTTTTCGTCAGTAGTGTACAGGAATGCAAGAGATTTCTGTGCATTAATTTTGTATCCTGCTACTTTACCAGATTCATTGAATAGCTCTAGTAGTTTTCTGGTAGCGTCTTTAGGATTCTTTATCCATAGTATCATGTCATCTGCAAACAGTGACAGCTTTACTTCTTCATTTCCAATTCCTTTTATTTTCTTTTATACCTTTTATTTCTTTTTCTTCTCTGATTGCTGTGGCTAAAACTTCCAAAACTGTGTTGAATAATAGCAGTGAGAGTGGGCAACCTTGTCTTGTTCCTGATCTTAGAGGAGATGGTTTCATTTTCCCAGCATTGAAAAAGATGATGGCTGTGGGTTTGTCATATATGGCCTTTATTATGTTGAGGTAAGTTCCCTGTATTCCTACTTCCTGGAGGGTTTTTATCATAAATGAGTATTGAATTTTGTCAGAAGTTTTTTCTGCATCTATTGAACTGATCATATGGTTTTTCTCCTTCAATTTGTTATTATGGTTTATCACATTGATTGATTTGCATATATAGAAGAAACCTTGCATTCCTGGGATAAACCCCCTTGATCCTGGTGTATGATCCGTTTAATGTGCTGTTGGATTCTGTTTGCTAGTATTTTGTTGAGGATTTTTGCACCTATGTTCATCAGTGTTATTGGCCTGTAGTTTCCTTTCTTTGTGACATCCTTGTCTGGTTTTGGTATCAAGGTTATGGTGGCCTCGTAGAATGAGTTTGGGAGTGTTCCTCCCTCTGCTGTATTTTGGAAGAGTTTGAGAAGGATAGGTGTTAGCTCTTCTCTAAACGTTTGATAGAATTCGCCTGTGAAGCCATCTGGTCCTGGGCTTTTGTTTGTTGGAAGATTTTTAATCACAGTTTCAATTTCAGTGCTTGTGATTGGTCTGTTTATATTTTCTATTTCTTCCTGGTTCCGTCTCAGAAGGTTGTGCATTTCTAAGAATTTGTCCATTTCTTCCAGGTTGTCCATTTTATTGGCATACAGTTGCTTGTAGTAATCCCTCATGATCCTTTGTATTTCTGCAGGGTCAGTTGTTACTTCTCCTTTTTCATTTCTGATTCTGTTGATTTGAGTCTCCTCCCTTTTGTTCTTGATGAATCTTGCTAATGGTTTATCAATTTTGTCTTTTCAAAGAACCAGCTTTGAGTTTTATTGATCTTTTCTATCGTTTCCTTCATTTCTTTTTCATTTATTTCTGATATGTTATTTATGCTCTTTTCTTCTGCTCACTTTGTGGGGGGGGTTGTTTTTCTTTCTCTAATTGCTTTAGGTGTAAGGTTAGGTTGTTTGAGATTTTTCTTGTTTCTTGAGGTAGGATTGTATTGCTGTAAACTTCCCTCTTAGAACTGCATTTGCTGCGTCCGATAGGTTTTGGGTCATCGTGTTTTCATTGTCATTTGTTTCTAGGTTTTTTTAAATTTCCTGTTTGATTTCTTCAGTGATCTCTTGGTTATTTAGTAGTGTATTGTTTAACTTCCATGTATTTGCAGTTCTTACAGATTTTTTCCTGTAATTCATATCTAGTCTCATAGGCTTGTGGTTGGAAAAGATACTTGATGGAATTTCAGTTTTCTTAAATTAACCGAGCCTTGATTTGTGACCCAAGATATGATCTATCCTGGAGAATGTTTTATGAGCACTTGAGAAGGAAGTGTATTCTGTTGTTTTTGGATAGAATATCCTATAAATATCAATTAAGTCCATCTTGTGTAATGTGTCATTTAAAGCTTGTTTTCCCTTATTTTTTTTCATTTTGGATGATCTGTCCATTGGTGAAAGTGGGGTGTTAAAGTCCCCTACTATTATTGCATTACTGTCGATTTCCCCTTTTATGGCTGTTAGCCTTTGCCTTATGTATTGAGGTGCTCCTATGTTGGGTGCACATATATTTACTATTGTTATGTCTTCTTCTTGGATTGATCCCTTGATCATTATGTAGTGTCCTTCTTTGTCTCTTGTGATAGTCTTTATTTTAAAGTCTATTATGTCTGGTATGAGTATTGCTATTCCAACTTTCTTTTGATTTCCATTTGCATGGAATATCTTTTTCCATTCCTTCACTTTCAGTCTGTAAGTGGCCCTAGGTCTGAATTGGGTCTCTTGCAGACAGCCTGTATATGGGTCTTTTGTTTGTATCCGTTCAGACAGTCTTTGTCTTTTGTTTGGATCATTTAATCCATTTACATTTAAGGTAATTATCAATATGGATGTTCCTATTACCATTTTCTTAAGTGTTTTGGGTTTGTTTTTGTAGGTCTTTTCCTTCTCTTGTGTTTCCTGCCTAGAGAAGTTCCTTTAGAATTTGTTTTATAGTTCGTTTGGTGGTGATGAATTCTCTTAGCTTTTGCTTGTCTGTGAAGGTTTTAATTTCTCTGTTGAATGAATAAGATTCTTTCTGGATAGAGTAATTTTTGTTTTAGGTTTTTCCCTTTCATCACTTTAAATATGTTCTGCAACTCCCTTCTGGCTTGCAGCGTTTCTGCTGAAAGGTCAGCTGTTAACCTTATGTGGTTTCCCTTGTATGTTATTTGTTGCTTTTCCCTTGCTGCTTTTAATATTTTTTCTTTGAACTTAAGTTTTGATAGTTTGATTAATATGTGTTTTGGTGTGTTTCTTCTCCTGTATGGGTCTCCCTGTGCTTCCTGGACTTGATTGGCTGTTTCCTTTCCCATGTTAGAAAGTTCTCAACTATAATCTCTTCAAATATTTTCTCAGACCCTTTCTTTTTCTCTTCTTCTTCTGGGACCGCTATAATTCAAATGTTGGTGTGTTTAATGTTGTCCCAGAGGTTTCTGAGACTGTCCTCAATTCTTTTCATTCTTTTTTTCTTTATTCCCCTCTGTGGCAGTTATTTCCACTATTTTATCTTCTAAGTCATGTATCTGTTCTTCTGCCTCAGTTATTCTGCTATCAATTCCTTCTAGAGCATTTTTAATTTCATTTTTTTTGTTTGCTCTTTAGTTCTTCTAGGTCCTTGATAAATGTTTCTTGTATTTTCTGCATTCTGTGTCCTTGATTTTGGATCATCTTTACTACTGTTACTCTGTATTCTTTTTCAAGTAGACTGCCTGTTTCCTCTTCATTATTTTTGTTCTGGTGGGTTTTTACATTGCTCCTTCCTCTGCTGCATAATTCTCTGTTTTCTCATTTTGTTTACCTTACTGTATTTAGAATCTCCTTTTTGCAGGCTGCAGGTTCGTAGTTCCCATATTTTTGGTGTCTGCCCCCAGTGGGTGAGGTTCATTCAGTGGCTTGTGTAGACTTCCTTGTAGAGGGGACTGGTGCCTGTGTTCTGGTGGGTGGGCTGGATATTGTCTTTCTGGTGGGCAGTTCTGCATCCAGTGGTATGTTTTGGAGTGTCTGTGAACCTAGTATGACTTTAACCAGCCTCTCTGCTAATGGGTGGGGTTGTTTTCCTGTCTTGCTAGTTGTTTGGCATGGGGCATCCGGCACTGGAGCTTGCTGGCCTTTGGGTGGAGTTGGGTCTGTGTTGAGACAAAGATCTTTCGGAGAGCTCTAACTGAGTGATATTACGTGGGGCAGGGAGGTTTCTGGTGGTCCAGTGTCCAGGACTCAGCCCTCCCACCTGAAAGACTCAAGCCCGACACCCAGCCAGAGTACCAAGACCCTGCCAGCCGCAAGGCTCAGAAGAAAAGGAAGAAAGAAAGAAAACAAAAACAAAAAGAGAAACAAAAAAACGGACAGACAGAACCCTAGGACAAGTGATAAAAGCAAATGTATACAGACAAAATGACACAAAGAAGCATACTCGTACACACTCATAAAAAGAGAAAAAGGAGAAAAAAATATATTTATATAAAAAAAAAGAAAAAAATGGGAAGAGAGCCATGAAACCAATAAACAAATCCACCAGTGATATTAAGCACTAAATACTAAACTAAGATAAACATAAAACCAGAAACAAGTTAGACGCATAAAGCAAACCCCAAGTCTACAGTTGCTCCCAAAGTCCACTGCCTCAATTTGGGAACATTCATTTTCTATTCAGGTATTCTTCAGATTCAGGATTTATCATGTTGATTGTGGGGATTTAATCTGCTGCTCCTGAGGCTGCACAGAGAAATTTCCCTTTCTCTTCTTTGTTTGCACAGCTCCTGAGGTTCAGCTTTGGTTTTGGCCCTGCCTCTGCATATGGGCCGTCCTCCGGAGTCTGTTACCTGCCCAGAGAGGAGGGGGTTAAAGCAGCAGCTCATTGCGGCTCTCTTAGTCGCTCAGGCCGTTGAGGGGAAGTGGTACTGCAGTCATAATTGGAATGTGGGGTGAGCCTGAGGCAGCAGAGGCCAGCGTGATGTTGCACCAGCCTGAGGCACCCGTGTGTTCTCCCAGGAAAGTTGTCTCTGGATCTCAGGACCCTGGCAGTGGCATGATGCACAGGCTCCCACGGGGGGGGTGGATAGTGACCTGCACTTGCACACAGGATTCTTGGTGGCAGCAGCAGTAGCATTAGTTTTTCTTGCCCATCTCTGGTATCCGTGCTGATAGCCTCAGCTCAGGCCCATCTCTGGAGCTCACTTTGGTGGTCTGCCTTCTGTGTGCACACTGGGAAGGAATCCCCTCTCCTCATGCACCCCAAAACAAAGGTCTCTTGCCTCTCTGTCAGGTCCAGACTTGTTCCTGGACTCCTTGCCGGCTAGATCTGGTGCACTAGCCCCCTTCAGGCTGTGTTCCCACAGCCAACCCCTTTCCCCTCCCTGGCGTCTGACCTCCGAAGCCCGAGCCTCAGCTTCCAGCCCCCACCCACCCTGGTGGGTGAGCAGACAAGGCTCTCAGGTTGGTGAGTGCTGGTTAACACTGATCCTCTGTTCAGGAATCTCTCCGCTTTGCCCTCTGCACCCCTGTTGCTGTGCTCTCCTTCGTGGCTCTGAAGCTTCCCCGCCAACCCCCTGTCCCTGCCAGTGAAGGGGCTTCCTAGTGTGTGGAAACTTTTCTTTTTTTTTTTTTTTTTTTTATTTTTTTTTTTTTTTTTTTTTTAAAGCAGGCTCGAAATATTAGAATTTAACAAGGTTTTCAGATGTAAAGTCAGAATTTCGGAAGGTTCTTAGATGTAAAGTCATTATTCAGAGTCAAAGGTTTTTATACCAGTAATGATTGATTAACAAATTGGATAGGAAAAATGTCCACTTGCAATAGCAACAAAAAACAAACAGGAAGAAACACAGAAGATTTATATAAGATCTCTGTGGAAAAAAGATTAACATTAACAAGGGAAGTAAAATAAATGGACAGCTATACCAGATTCATGAATAATAAAACTCAATATGGGAAGGATGTCACTTCTCTCCAGTTGATTTGTAATTATGTGTATTTGTTCAAGATTTATGTTTTGGTTACTAGATTCATCAATTCATAAATGATTCCAGTTAAAATTTTGGGAACCACTTCTTCTGCTAATGGAGGCTTTCTGTAGAAAACAAATATAAATTTGATGAAAAAAACACTACCTTGCAGATTGAGGAAGCTCACTGAATGTCAAATAGGATAAATATAATTAAAAACGCACATAGACCCAATATAGTCAAACTACTGTCAGCAAAGTCAAAGAGAAAAATATTTAAAGCAGCAAGAGAAGAGACAAAATGACATGATGAACATCTGGCTTTTCATCAAAAATAAGAGGCAGGAAGGCAGTGGAATGACATAGTCAAAGTGTTGAATGGAAAAAGCTGACAACAAAAATTCTATATCTGGGAGATAACAGAATTTTAAAAATGAGAGTAAAATAAAGATGTTTACAGATAAAGCAAACTGGAGAAAATTTGTTTTTAGCATACTTGCACTTCAAGAATTACTTAATGGACCAAAAAAGCTTTTGCACAGCAAAGGAAACCTCCACGAAAACAATAAGACAACCTACAGAATCGGAAAATATATTTGCAAATGATGCAACTGACAAGGGGTTAATATCCAAAATATACAAACAGCTCATCCAATTCACTATTGAAAAAATAACCCAATCAAAAAATGGCAGAAGATCTAAATAGACATTTTTCCAAAGAAGACATACAGATGGCCAATGGGCATATGAAAAGGAGCTCAACATCACTAATTATTAGAGAAATACAAATCAAAATCACAGTGAGGTATCAGCTTACACTTGTCAGAATGACTGGAGAGAGTGTGGAAAAGAAAGAACCCTTTTACATTGTTGGTGGCAATGTAATTTGGTGCAGCCACTATTGGGAAACAGTACGGAAGTTCATTAAAAAACTAAAAATAGAGCTATTATATGATCCAGCAATTCCACTCCTGGGTATATATACAGAAAAAACAAAAACTGTAAACAATCCAAGTGCCCATTAACAGACAGTTGGCTTAAGAAGATGTGGTATATATCTCTATATATCTATATCTATATCTATATCTATATATCTCTATCTCTATCTATCTATCTATATATATATATACAATGGAATATTAGCCATTAAAAATAATGAAATATTGCCATTTGCAGCAGCATGGATGGACCTAGAGAATATTATGCTTAGTGAAGTAAGTCGTACATAGAAAGACAAATACTATAGCATATCACTTATATGTGGAATCTAAAAACATAATACACGTGAGTCTATATACAAGACAGAAACAGACTCACAGACACAGAAAACAAACTTATGGTTACCAAAGGTAGGGCATAGTGAGAAACAAATTAGAATATAGGATTAACAGATACAAACAATAGCTAAGCAACAAGGATTTACTGTATAGTACAGAAATTATATTTAATATCTTGTAATAACCTATAATGGAATATAAATTGAAGAAATAACTGAATCACTATGCCGTACACCTGAAACTAACATGATATTATAAATCAACTGTATTTCAATTTAAAAAAAAAAAAGAATCACTAAAGGAAATTCTTCAGGCTGAAAGGACGTGACTACAGATTGTAACTGAGATCCTAGGAGGAATTAAGAGTACTGGAAGTATCAAATGTGTGAGGAAATATATTTATATTTTTCTTCTGTTAATTTCATCTGTTAATGACTCAGTAAAGTAAAAATTATAAACACACACATGTACAAAATACTGTAAATGTGTTTCTAATATAAATATTTATGTTTTAACAATAGTACAAGAAGGGGAAAATGGAGCTAAAATGGAGGAAGCTTACTGTATTGTACTGGAAATGTCAGTAGTAACTTGAAGGAGATCACGGTGAGTTATAGATGCATATTATAATTTTCAGTATAACACTAAAAACAAACACATAAATGCCACTAAAAAATTGACAGGTAAATAAAAAACTATACATTTGACACAAAGAAGGCAGTAAAGAAGGAATAGTAGAACAAAAAAAGAGATGAGACAAATATAAATGAAGAAGCAAGATGAATAGTTAATTAAATAATAATTTATTTTATATATTTAATATCATTTAACTATTATATTAAACATTGAACATAAATTTATTAAATATTAATAAATAACCTTAAATACATTAAATGTGAAGGAGTAAACATTTTAATTAAGAGATTATCAGACTAGACGAAAATGTAAGATTCAACTGTATGCTATCTATAAGTGAGGCACTTTAAATTCAAAGACATAAATAGTTTGTAAGTAAAGATTAAAAAATATACACTATGCTAACTGTAAGCATAAAAGACTTGGAGTGGGTACGTTAATGTCAGACAAAATAGACTTTAAGGGAAGAATAATACTAGAGAGAAGAGGGACATTTCGTAATGATAAAAGTGTCAGTACATCAGGAAGATACAACATTTATAAATGTGTATGCTCCGAATAACAGAACCACAAAACTCTTAGAATTAAAAGGAGTAAGAAAAGTTAATACTCCTCCTGCAATAAATGATAGAACAAGTAGGTAGAAAATCAATAAGCCTATCAAACACCAACCCCAGCTGACTTATATAGAAAACTCCGTCCAACACAGCAGACTCCACATTCTTTTTAAGTATACCTGATACATTCATGAACATAGGCTATATGCTAGACCATAATAGTGCTTGCTTGTGAATTTTCATAACAACCCCCAAATGGACACAGCACAGATGTACATTTGCTTGTGAATGAACAAACAAATTGTGGTATATCCACACAATGAAATACTGTTAAACAATGAAAAGGTAAAAACTACTTGTATGCTACAACATAAATAAATCTTAAAAGCATCATGTTAAGTGAAAGATTCCATACAAAAAAAGACTATGTATTGTATGATTCCACTTATATGAAATTTCTAGAAAAAGGCAAAACTATAGGGACAGAAAGAAGGCCAGTGGTTACCTCGTGATGGTGGTGAGGGAATGTGGATTGAATACTTTATGTCTTTAACAGAACTGTTTGAGATAAAAATGATTATTTTGATGCTAAGACAGTTATGAATTTTATAAAATTGTCTTTAATAGTCATTACTTGCAGGTTCAAATCAATGAGACTAGTCTTACTGATTTGCTCCAACCCCTCTCCTCAGTTTTAGATCAGTTTTTAAAAGTTGTCTATGATTAACTTACCATATGTATGCCTTTTCATTTAGTATCAGTTTTGTACAAATATTTCTTTACTGTTTTAGTGGTATTATTTTGTTTTTATTTCTGACATGGTTAATGGTGTTACCAAATTCAAAATAGGAAGATATCACTCACATTGGTAAAAAAAAAATTCAGCTCAGAATATACTTCTTATATGTTTTAGAATAAATTGCTTTAAAAATGAGTAACCAAATTAAATTCACTTTCCTCTTAAGCAGTTTATTTTTACCTTTCAGAATATACAGGTTATGTGTTATCTTTTTCCATAATTTAAATTATTCACTAGGGATCTATAGATTTTTGACACTTTTATTCAGAGTGATCCCATTTACCTATTATTGATGAAATCAAGTTGGCAAGTTTCTGAATATTATTCTGGATATAAGAAGGGGGAGGGGTAAAATATAGGTAGGGGATTAAGAGGAACAGATTACTATGTATAAAATAAATAAGTTGCAAGGATATATTGTACAACACAAGGAATATAGCCAATATTTTATAATAAATATTTTTTGTTTGTTTTTTGTGGTACGCGGGCCTCTCACTGTTGTGGCCTCTCCCGTTGCGGAGCACAGGCTCCGGACGTGCAGGCTCAGCGGCCATGGCTCATGGGCCTAGCCACTCTACGGCATGTGGGATCTTCCTGGACTGGGGCATGAACCCGTGTCCCCTGCATCGGCAGGCGGACTCGCAACCACTGCGCCACCAGGGAAGCCCTATAATAAATTTAAGTGCAGTATAATCTATAAAAGTACTAAATCACTATGTTGTACAGCTGAAACTAATGCAATACTGTAAATCAACTATACTTCAATAATTAAAAAAAGAAATATGTAGATGGTAAAAATTCCATGCAATATTTCCAAGCTACAAACCAACTTGAAAGTGGGACATTAGCATCTGTTATATATTACATTTGAGATATATAAAAATAAAACTTCTGGTTTTTAGTGTAGACTTAGAATAGTATGACATTTGCATTCTAGTTGCAGAAAGGTAGCCATGACTTGTGATACTTTGGGAAGAATATATGGTGAGTATTGAAAAGACTTTTAAATAATATGACTGCTTATTTCCTAGCTGTTATTTTAGATGTTGTGTTTTTGCTTAAAGCTTTCTTTAAAAACGTTTTTATTTAAAGCTTCCAAACACGAGGAAGCTATAGTTTTTTAAGAAACAATTTAAACCAAGATATGAGATGGTCAGGTTGGTCACATGTTCTATCGGAAACAGTGATGATGAATTGGACAGGTTTTTTGGGGCAAAGCTCTCAGGTTATCCACACACAAAAAATCAGGAGTTGAGGGCTTCTCTGGTGGCACAGCGGTTGGGAATCCGCCTGGCAGTGCAAGGCGCATGGGGTCGGGCCCTGGTCTGGCGGGATCCCACATGCCGTGGAGCAGCTGGGCCTGTGGGCCACAACTACTGAGCCTGCGAGCCACAACTACTGAGCTCATGTGCCACGACTACTGAAGCCCACGCACCGCAACAGGAGAGGCTACCGCAGTGAGAAGCCCACGCACCTCAGCGGAGACCCAGTGCAGCCAAAAATAAATTTAAAAAAATTTTTTTAAAAATCAGGAGTTGATCATATCTGGACCAAGCATTTGAAACATTTTGTATTTTCATTGTGTTCTGGTACGGTAACCAAAACTAAAATTGAAGAAAATAATTGTGGATACCTACGTACAGCATAGAAAACCTACAATACAGTAAAATACTGATGCCTGGATAATAGAACAGGATTCCAGCACTGTCCAATAGAACTTTCTGCAATGATGGAAATATTCTGTTATCTGTGCTGTTGTTGTGACTGCTTGAGCATTAGTTCACCTGGTGTACCAAAATTACAGCCATTCAGGTTTTATTCCAGCTTTATTGGACTAGATTTTATGCAGTTAGTAAGAGTGTAATAACTGAGATTATAAGCAGAAGAAATAAAAGCCAAAGAATCAAGCTAGAGACAGTTGACCCTTGGGAATGCTGAACTACGGATGGACCAGTTGGGAACATTGCAGTTTGAGCTTGCAGAATTCAAGGTAATCATACATATTGTGAACTCTGTGAGTTTTAGAGTCAGCCATAAATAGCAGAGTTTGGCAAAGTGGACAAACCTATTCAGGCTAAACCTGAATATATATAATATACTATATTTTATGTATATAAAATAATATACAATAATATGTTATACATAATATATATAATAATAAAATATATAATAATATATTCAGAATGGAAAACAGTCCTTAGATTCTAGTTCATCTCTCTAACATTATTTAAGTAAATCTTCCCCTAGCCACAGATCATGGTGATGGATAGGTGTAGGTGGCCATGTTTGTATCTGCTTCCTTCTTGGTTACAACTAATAAGTTGAGCAGGAGAGGATGCTTAATTCAAGTGAGTAAAGACAGGTTTGCTCTCCAGGAATTTAGAACTGGAACAAGATACTGAAGTCAGCTGATGGTTAACACTAGGACTTTAGGGTTACACAATCCAAGGGTTGATCAGAATGTTGAGTTGTGGGAAAATGGTAGCATCCAGATTTTACAGAGGAGAATGGAGTAAACAGAAAAGTAGAAGCAATAAAGGCAGTGGTTCCCAGCAGAGACAGAGAAACTAGCCATTGACAACTTCATTTCTCATTGGCCTGTCTATTCAGTTCAGCACACTGCCCCTTTCTACCAGACCATTTCTTTCTCTTTCTTTTTCTTTCTCTCCTTCCCTTCCTTTCTTTTTCCATTTTTTAATATAGTGCTTTCTCTGTTGTGTTGCTCCATCAGTGGTTCACATTCCTTGCTGTGTATTCGAAATATTTGGCCAATTTTAAAACATATTGATGTCCAGGATGCATCTCAGAGAAATCAAAATATCTGGGTGATGTGGCTCAGGTATCAATCTACTTTTAAAAGCTTCCCAAGTGATTCTGAAATATATCCAGGCTTGAGAGGCACTGATCTACACGTGATAGTTTTCTAGTCTCCTATGATAAGAATCATCTGTCAATTTTATTTCATAGAGATCCTATAAGATCCTATAGATCTTAATATTGGTATAATATGCCAATCAAATATATTTTATGGATCATCGATCAGCAGGCTTTATCTGTACTTTCAGCATCACTATTAGGCATATGACATTTTAATGATAAAACACTTTGAAATCCTGTTGAGTAGTGTGTTATTTGTAACTTTTGTTATTATACAATAAAGTAGAATAAAATAATGGAAGATATTTTGATCTTGGATGAGAAAGATAAAGAAAATGTCTTCAGGTTGGAAAAGTAAAGTATAAGTAGTGAAGAATGATAAGACTTAGACACAAATAAGAATTCCTTCCCTCTGTCATCCCTTTAGCTTTCTGATTAACTCAAACAATGGTGTCTTGAATATGAATGAAATAGTATTCTGCAAACTATCTCATTACCGCTATATGTTTTTCTTATTCAAGGTGAATCGTTATAACTTCATGTGCTTTCAAACCTCCTACTTTAGATAATGCCATGTTCATTTATTTTCAGTTAGATATTATTATATAAAAATGGGTATTTGAAGAATCTTCTCAAGTTAAAAAAAAACTTTGCTGGGGGAACATTATTGCTCAGGGGCTAAGCAAAAGATAGGAGGTGAATTTTAAATTCTAATTTTTTAAATTTCTCTTAAATAATAATTAGAACATTACAGTCTGATGAATAATTCTTATTTTTATAGCATGTAGGGAA
>NW_006784227.1:2040552-2160538 GCF_000442215.2 Lipotes vexillifer
AGGGAAAGAAAGCCAGTATAAGCTGTTACTTAGTACTAGTATGTTAGACAAGAAAAATAAATATTTGGAATTAAGTCTCAAATACCTTGCAGTTTGGAACCGGGATTATTGCTTCAAGAAATGAAAAATTCTATAAGGATGAGGGCAGATAGGTTAGGGATAATTTCATACAGGTTTTAAACATATTCAGGTCTCTTACACAGGTAATATAAGCTGTTTTCCATTTCCCCCAAGAACAGAGCAAGAAAAAATCATTTTATTCTGTAGCATAAGGGACTTAACGAAGATTGTTTTCTGACAGCAAAATTTGTTAAGCGTTAGGACAGATTACCAGAGGAGGTTGTAAAATCGCTTTCTCTTGAGATCCCTAAAAATAAAATGATTTTTCTCCTTTTTCTGGTATGTTAGGAATGCTTCTCCCTAAGAGAAGAGGGATGACTAACCTGACTAACTGTCCCTTTCATCGGGCCTGTTGCAGGTTACTGAGTGTGAGGACAAAACGTGCTCAGAAACCTCATTAGGGTCTTGGCAAAAAAAAAAAAAAGAGAGGACTAAAGGAATGATTTTAGAAAGCACATACATAAAGTGCACATGAGTCATGCTGTTAATGTCCGTGAAGTCCTATTTCTGCATATATATTGCTTTGGCCTTTAAGAAAGAGAAATAAAGTTCAGCTTTATCAGTACTGTTTGGTTGTCTTTTCCTAGAAGTGCAGTATCTACTCTGAGAGGCTGAAGTGGTACTGTCCATGATTCTATATTTATTGATGTTTTAAAACACCCAGAAATTCCCTTCAGAGACCCTGTGATTGCAGATTAACCAGGTCAGTGATGGTGGAGATGAGAACTCAGAGAATCTGTAATATGTAATAAGTACTTTCACAGCATTTTATATATACATTTATGGGGTGCTGTTAACTCTACCAAAATTCAAGGAATGTTTAAAATATGGGGCAGGATTCACCTACAGAGTTATATTTGTTCTGGGTACTGGAGTATTAATATGTGCTCAACCAAAGAGTTACCCAGATCTGTGGCAACATAAAAAAGTACAGAGCTTCCAGACATGGGGTAGTAGTAGGAAATACAACTCTAAGTGTGGTTTGGGGTGGTCATGAAGTACCTTAGATTACTATTTTGTTTTTTGTTTTTTGTTTGTTTGTTTGTTTTTGCGATATGTGGGCCTCTCACCGTCGTGGCCTCTCCCGTTGCTGGACGCGCAAGCTCAGCGGCCATGGCCCACGGGCCCAGCCGCTCCGCGGCATGTGGGATCTTCCCGGACCGGGGCACGAACCCATATCCCCTGCATCGGCAGGCGGACTCCCAACCACCGCGCCACCAGGGAGGCCCTAGATTACTATTTTAAAGAAATTTGGTTGTTTAAAACAGGTCAGGGTTAGAAAATTATGCTAGTGGGTCAGATTCAGCCTGTCACCTTGTTTTATTGAAACACATCAACGCATTTGTTTATATATTATCTGTGGCTGCTTTTGCATTATAATGGCAGAATGGGTAGTTGCAAGAGAGCTCTTATGGCCCACAAAGCCTAATATATTTATTATCTGACCCTTTACAGTAAAGGTTTGCCCACCTCTTTCACAGATGATAGTTTTGTTTTCTTTTCCCTGGGAAGTGGCTTCATCGGATTTATGACTTATCAGGTTGGCAGCATTAAGAGGATAGTAGCTTCCTGTCATATCCTAGTTCTTTGCAAATAGATATGCTGCTTCGTAGAGGCATTTTGAAGAATGAATGAGAAAATGAATGACTATATTCATTATGGGATATTAGAGTGAGTTAAAAAGTAAATTCAGATTTCAGGTGAGAGTTAATAAAAGCCTTAAATAAGGATAGTGGAAAGAGAGGTAGTAAAGAGAGGGTCTAAATTAAAGTTATTAGAGAAATAGAAATAGTTGGACTTTGCTTGTTCATTTTAGTAAATCAGTCATTTGTTTGTTTTTACCAATGGATCTTATTTTTTAAGCATTTAGTTATCAAAAGTTTTAAGTATATGCAAAAGTACAGTAAGTCCCCTATATAAGAAGGAGTTTTGTTCCAAGAGCGTGTTCATAAGTCCAGTTTGTAAGGCCAACAAAGTTAGGCTAGGTACCCAACTAACACAATTGGCTATATAGTACTGCACTGTAATAGGTTCATAATACTTTTCACACAAATAATACATAAAAAAAAAAGTCACAGAAAATAAAACATTTTGAATCTTACAGTGCAGTGCCTTGAAAAGTACAGTAGTACCAGCCTCATCACCGCTGCTTCTGGACATCCTGGGCTTGAAATAAAGATACTGTACTACTGTACTCTATACAGTACTGTGCAGTAAAGTACACAAAAGCACAACCACTTGTAGAGGATGCACACACGTGACAATATACACCAGACATGTGAACTAACTTATGAGATTGGACATGCGAACACACGTTCGCATCTTTGAAAGCTCCAAACTTGAAGGTTCATATGTAGGGGACTTACTGTAAGGGTGGGCAGCCATGTAATGAGCCCCTGGTTTCAACAGTAATTAACATTTGCCAGTCATGTTTTCTCTCTCTTCACTCCTAAAATAATACTATTATTGCTGGAGTATTCTAAAGCAAAACCAAGCACTAGTCTAAGTGTAATCAGTACTGCTAAGTCTAGTAATACTCTGACGGCAGATAAGGGTTCACAATCAATTTTAGTGTATTTGCCTTTTAACTTAAAAAGTGGCTGAAGCAGTCATAGAGTTGTGCAATGGTTCTCACCCTGGAAAGGTTTTCCAAAAGGCAGATGCCTGGCCCTATCCCCAGACATTTTGATTTTCTGGTTCTGGAAAGATCCTAAGGTCATACATTTTGAAAATGTCCCAGCAGTGATGCTGAAGAGCGCCAAAGGCTGTGAAGTACCAGCTTAGTTAAACACCATGTCTCCATGAGACATCTTATCTTTATGGTTTCACACACAAAATGTATGTAGCTACTGCATTTGGGACCTAAATCAGTACTAAGAGCTGTGAACATTAGGACACTAAAAGTAGCTGTAGGCATTCTCTAACTTCAGAAAGTTTGAAAACAATGTAGTGGACATCTTATACATAGACTGAACATATGTCTCCGATTGCCTGGGCTTGTTCTGCTTATTGTCTGTTGTCTTGGAGTAATTGTTAACAGCACTCTGTGTCACTCTCTAAAGCATCCCAGTTTGGGTAGTTATGAATCTGATTGAATATGAAGAGCAAATGTTCACTGATATGAAAAGTATTCAGCTTCTTTTTTTTTTTTTTTTTTTTTTGCGGTACGGGGGCCTCTCCCTGTTGTGGCCTCCATGGCTCACGGGGCCCAGCTGCTCCACAGCATGTGGGATCTTCCCGAACCGGGGCACGAACCCGTGTCCCCTGCTTCGGCAGGCGGACTCTCAACCACTGCGCCACCAGGTGTCCCCTGCATCGGCAGGCAGACTCCCAACCAGTGCGCTACCAGGGAAGCCCTCAGCTTCCTTTTAGGTCATGAAAATAATTTGAATTTTTACCTAAAAGTACAATGGAAAGCCACTGAAGTAGAAGAATAATGTGGTTTGATTTGTTTTTTAAAGATCAGTGGTTGGCATGTGAAGAATCAATTGAAAGGCAGCAAGGGTGTCCCTGCTTCCAGATGACGGTTCCAAATGGGGATGCCATTCAGATGAAGTGTACAAATGTGAAATTCAGAAGAGCAGTGAGGATTAGAGATCAGTGTGGGAACCCTTAACATCAAGAAATATAGAAATGGTTGAGATCAACTAAAGAGAGAATGTAAAACAATTTAAAAAATAAAATTAAAAGCAAGAGAGCCAGGAGGACTGGCTATGGTAATTCTAGCACCTTCATGTTTGTAAGAGGGGAAAAGAGAACTGGCAAAAGATGAAAATCTTGGGAGGAGGTTGTTTCTAAGAGAGAGTTTCATCTCTGTTAGAAGCTATTGGTAGACTATCGCAGGTTGAATTCTCTGGGAAGCACATTCTGAGGAGAAGTGTAACGTGCAGGGTGTTTATCCAGGAGGTCTTTGGGATCAGAATCTGTGGAAGAGAAGGTTAGGAAGGAGGGTTACAGGAGAAGTGGAGCCACTGTGTAGGCCCGACAGCAACCTTGGCTGACCCCTCAGTGGAGCTCCGCAGCTAGGATGGTCCTTAAGAGCTCTCCCAGCTTGGGCCAGAAAGCCAGGTCAGGGCTTCCCTGGTGGCTCAGTGGTTGGGAGTCCGCCTGCCGATGCAGGGGACACGTTCATGCCCCGGTCCGGGAAGATCGCACATGCCGCGGAGCGGCTGGGCCCGTGAGCCATGGCCGCTGAGCCTGCGCGTCCGGAGCCTGTGCTCCTCAACGGGAGAGGCCACGACAGTGAGAGGCCCGCATACCGCAAAAAAAAAAAAAAAAAAAAAAGCCAGGTCATTGTATTCCCACTGGAGTGTGGGCGCCCAGAGAAGGGCTGATACTTTGGGTGAGGTAGCTCCCTGTAGCTGAGGCAGCGTCTGAAGACACTGTCCTTTGAAGGCTATCTGCCAAGAGCATTCCTAACAGCTGGGGCAACAGCTGTTTCATTGGACGGGGATCTGGGGACCCATCTTAGTGTCGACTACAGAGGACAAGCTAGATGAGGACCAATTAGTGACCTTTGTTTACTTAGTTAACATATTTATTGACCATCTCTAGTGTGCCAGGCAGTGTGCTTCGTGCTTGTGGATAAATACGTAAAACAATTTTACACATTGTAATAAGTTGTAGTGAACGAAGGGAACAGAGATAAGTAATGGAGACCACTGGGTTGGGATTTACTTAGCGTATTTAAGGAGGCCCTTGTGACCTTTACAATAGTAGTTGGATGGCATGGTTTGGAGAGAAACAGACTGAAGTAGTTTGAGCAATTAATGTGATAGCTTTATTTTCCACCAGGTAAGTTATGAATTGTTTCTATGTGGAAAGATAATATGTCAACTATTCTTATTAAAAACATACTGATTAATAATGACTCATAGATAAGGTTGTCTTATATTCAATTTTTAGAATTCTTTCACTTCTGTTCATTTATTTGATTTTCTGCCCTGTAAGACTGACAGGAAAAGCATCATTCAGCCTATTTTATAAGGAAGACTGGAGTTCACAGAGGGAGGGGATAAACTGAGAGTTAGCATATGGGAGGAGGTGGAATGAGGCTGAGAAACCCATCTTTTGACATATTGTCCACTAGTCTTTCTGTTAAATCAAGCTGACCTACTAACCAGAGCTTAAATATCTTTTATCAAATTCAGATAATCTCGTTGCATGTAGAGTTACCAAATGAAATGCAATATTTGGGACATGCTTATACTAAAAAACTATTCCTTGTTTACCTGAAATTCAAAGTAACTGGGTTTCCTCTATTAATTTGCTAAGTCTGGCAGCTCTGGTTGTATGACACGATGGTATTTGCTACCTTTACAGTCTGTGCCAAAAAAAAAGAGGGAGGGAGGAAGGAAGGAAGGAAGGAAGGGAGGGAGGAAGGAATTCCCTCATAACATATGCAGTTGCAATTGGTGACATTAGAAATGTAACACCTGCCAAGTAGAAGAGCCATGTTGCTGGGCATGCATAAATGAATGTAAGTTAGAGTGAGCTAAATCAGTGCATGCTGAGCAAGTCCAGCTTGTATATGTTGCCTGCGATCAGATGTGGAATCTCATTAATGTCCACCGAATCTTCCCAGGTGAGGAGAGACATGACAAAATCGTTTTCATGAGTGTGGAGGTGTACCTGGCAGATGATCTAGCATTTTTAGTGCCAAGCAGCGAAACTCTGTGGTTAACACTTGAGTGGATCTCCAAATCTCCCTTCAGGCCACCTGTTCGAGACTCTGGCAGCTTGTTTTGACCTCAGAACCGTAACTGTTCTGGAAAGAAGGGAATAGGAGCAGTGTGTCTTGGTACACCATGATTGGACACTGATCTCTAGGCCAGCTACTGCCAGGGAAGGCATCTTGAGGGGTATGATCATAGGAATACAGCTGTTTATGAGCATGGCAAGAGGGAAAGGAGGCATTTGCCTAGTGCCAGCGAATAAAAGGTAAAGGCAAGTTAGTCAATACATTTCGCAATCATTTGTTTGAACATCATTGTTAATGTAAAGCTTATACGAAGCTCCTAGGCTCTTATTTTTGTAATGTAAAAAGTAATTAAAACTCAGATTTTGGGGGGCCTTTTTAGTTTTGGCCCTATTAGCAGAGTCTTACTGCTCTCAAAGGGAAAATACAAGTCATAGACACCCTGAATTCTTAATATTCAAAGGTTAATACATAAATAGGTCACAAAATATAGAAGGAAGGGTCCAGAAATGAAATACATTTTTTTTTCTAGTGCACAAGCAGCAGAATCTATCCTTGTTTGTACTTTGGATGTGACAAATGCTTTCCTTTTATATTGTAACAATTGATGATCTGTCTCCAAATTAATGCATTTGAATATATCTTCTTGATTAGATCTCTTGCTGTGAGCAGGAAGAGAAGGGGAAAAAATCTATTTACTTAAAATCAGAACTGCTTATATTGAAATTGATTGCATGATTGGATATTCAAGAGTGTTTAATTAAAGCTCAGTTGTACTCCAATTTTCTTTTAACAATTGATTAAAGTTGTGTAAATAGGTATCAGAGACATCATTCCATTGTTTATAGATGCATCTCCAGTATTGGAAGACAGATTTGTTCAAGTATAATATGTATTTGGTAGTTTGGCATGTAGTTAAGAAAAGAGACTCTTGTATCAGACATCAGACGGTCTGGGTTTGAATCCTGGCTTCACCGTTTGTTTACTGTGTGACCTTGGGAAAGTCACTTCACCCCTCTGAACTTCAATTCCTTAATCTTGTAAAAGAGGGCAAATCATCATATCTACTTCATAAGGTTGCTTTGAGGATTGAATGAGTTAATCTAGAGAGGATACTCAAAATGCTATCTAGCATAATGAATTCTATACAGTGTATTTTGATGCTATTGTTTATGATAAGCTTACTGATTTAGAGATGATGAAGTAATTTCAAAATATTCTCTAGAAGGGCATTTAAAATAAGTCACCTTATGAGTAAATCTTAATAACCAAGTGGGAATAAATCCCACTTGGTTATGGTGTATGATCCTTTTAATATATCATTGAATCCAGCTCACTAGTATTTTTTGGAGGAATTTTACATTTACGTTCATCAGGAATGTTGGCCTGTAGTTTTCTTTTCTAGTGGGTGTCCTTGTCTCGTTTTGGTAGTGGGGTAATACTAGCCTCATAAAATGAGTTTGGAAGTATTCCCTTCCCTAATGCTTTTTAGAAGAATTTGAGGATTTGTATTAATTCTTCTTTGAATGTTTGGTAGAATTTGAAGCCATCTGGTCCTGGACCTTTGTTTGTTAGGAGAGTGTTAATTACTGATTCAGTTTCCTTAGTAGCAATCAGTCTGTTCAGATTTTCTACTTCATCATGATTTAGTCTTGGAAGATTGTCTATTTCTAGGAATTTTTTCATTTTTTAGGTTGTCCAGTTTGTTGGTATATAATTGTTTATACTATCTTATCATTGTTGATACCAAAGTACCATCTTATGATCCTTTGTATTTGTGTGGTATCAGTGTAATGTCTTATCATCTGTTTCTGATTTAATTTATTTGACTCCTCTCTCTTTTTTTCTTGGTGAATCTAGCTAAGTGTTTGTCAATTTTATATTTTAAAAGAACCAACTCTTGTTTTCAGTGATCTTTTTTTTTTCCAGTCTTTAGTTTTGTTCTAACTTTTGTAATTCTCTTCCTTCTGCTAACATTGTGCTTTGCTTGTTCTTCTTCCAGTTGCCTGAGGTGTAAAGTTAGGTTGTTCTTTTGAGATTTTTCTTGTTTCTTGAGGTAAGCATTTATCACTATGAATGTCCCTCCTAGGACTGCTTTTGCTGCATCCCATACATTTTTGTATATTGTATTTCAATTTTTATTTGTCTCAGATTTTTAAAATTTTGGTTTCTTTGTTGATCCATTGATTGTTCAGTAGAATGTTTTTTAATCTCTGCATATCTATGAATTTTCCAGTTTCTTCTTCTAATTGATTTCTAGTTTCATACCATCTTTACCACAATGGTAAAGATGCTTGATATGATTTCATTCCTTTTAAATTTGTTAAGACTTGTATTTTGGACTATCATATAATCTATCCTAAAGAATGTACCAGAGCACTTGAGAAGAATTTGTATTCTGTTGCTTTCAGATGGAATTTTCTGTATATACGTGTTAAGTTAATCTGTTCTAATGCGTTATTTATTATGTGATGTTTCCTTATTGATGTCTTGATGATCTATTCATTGATGTAAGTGGGGTGTTAAAGTCCCCTACTATTATTGTATCTCTGTTTATTTCTCCCTTAGATTTGTTAATATTTGCTTTGTATATTTAGGTGCTCCTGTATGGGATGCATAAATATTTACAAATGTTACATTCTGTAGTTGGATTGACCCCTTTGTTATTATGTAATGTCATTCTTTGTTATTACAGTCTTTGTTTTGAAGTCTGTTTTATCTGATATTAGTGTAGCTATCCCAGCTTTCCTTTGGTTTGCATTTGCATGGAATATCTTTTTCCATTCCTTTACTTTCAGTCTGTGTGTGTTCTTACATATGAAGTAAGTCTCTTATAGGCAGCACATAGATGGGTCTTGTTTTTTTATCCATTCTGCCACTCTGTGTCTTTTGTTTGGAGAATTTAGTCCATTTACATTTAAAGTAATTACTGATAGGTATGTACTTATTGCCATTTTGTTCATTGTTTTCTGTCTGTTTTGCAGTTTCTCTGTTCCTTCTTCTCTTGTTTTCTTCCTTTGTGGTTTGATGACTTTCTTTAGTGGTGTGCTTAGATTTCTTTCTCATTGTCTCTTGTTTATCCATTGTTTTACCTTTGTGGTTAATGTGAGGCTTCTATATGAAAACTAATATTTATAAAAGTCTATTTTAAGTTCATAAAAAACTTAAATTTGAACACATTCTAAAGTTCTACGTTTTTACTCTCCCCCCAACCATGTTTTATATTTTTTTAATAAATCTTTATTGGAGTATAATTGCTTCACAATACTGTTAGTTTCTGTTGTACAACAAAGTAAGTCAGCCATATGCATACATATATCGCCATATCCCCTCCCTCTTAAGCCTCCCTCCCACACTCCCTATCCTACCCCTCTAGGTCATCACAAAGCACCGAGCTGATCTCGTGTGCTGTGCTGCTGCTTCCCACTAGCTAACTATTTTACATTTGGTAGTGTATATATGTCAATGCTACTCTCACTTTGCCCCTTTCACCTTGAATAGCCCTTAACTAAGTGTGTAATTACAGTTACTTTTACTAATTTTGTCTTTTAACCTTCATACTAGCCTTATAAATGATTGATATACTATATATTTAACCTTATCAGTGAGATTTACACTTCATATATTTTCTTGTTACTTATTAGCTAGTCACCTTAAAGAAATCCCTTTAACATTCCTTGTAAGGCTGGCTTAGTGGTGATGAACTCCTTTAGCTTTTGCTTGGCTGGAAAATTCTTATCTTTGCTGGGTAGCATATTCTTGGTTGGAATTCTTTTCTTTCAGCACTTTGAATATATTGTGTCACTCCCTCCTGGCCTGCAAAGTTTCTCTTGAGAAATCTGCCCATAGTTTTATGGGCATTCCCTTGTTGGTAACAAGATGTTTTTTTCCTTTCTGCTTTTAAGATTCTCTTCTTGTCCTTAAATTTTGACTTTTTCATTATAATGTATCTTGTTGTGGGCCTCCTTGGATTTATTTTATTTGGGACTTGCTGAGCTTACTGGATCTGGATGTCTTTTTCTTTCTTCAGGTTATGGGAGTTTTCAGCCATTATTTCTTTAAATGAGTTTTCCTCCCCTTTCTCTTTTCACCTTGAGGGACTCCTTTAATTTGACAGTTAGTCCTCTTGATGTTGTTCCATAAGTCCCTTAGGCTATCTTCACTTTTTTTCTTCCTCCCCACCTTCTCTCTCCCTCCCTTCCTCCCTTCCTTTTCTTTCTTTCCCTTCTTCTCCCTCCCTCCCTCCCTCCTTCCTTCTCTTTCTTTCTTTCCTTGCTCTGATTTGGTGAGTTCCTCTGCCTTCATGATCCTTTCCTGGTTCATACAGTCTGCTGTTCATATAGTCTACTGGTTCATATAATCCTCTAGTGTATTTTTCAATTCAGTTATTGTATTCTTCAGGTCTGTGACTTCTGTTATGAACTTTCTCATATTTTCTCCTTGTTGAAGTTCTTAGTGATTTACAACAATTCTCTACCCATATAACCATTCTGTTTTTCACTTTCAGTAGAGTATTCAATAAACTACATGAGATATCCAACACTGTATTGTAAAACGGGCTTTGTGTTAAATGATTTTGCCCAACTGTAAACTAATGCAAATGTTCTGTGCACGTTTGAGGTGGGCTAGCATAAGCTATGATATTTGGTTGGTTTGGTATATTAAATGCATGTTTGACTTAATGATATTTTCAACTACAATGGATTTAAGTCAAGGAAGATCTGTAATAATGCACAGAATTATAATGGTGCCTGGGAGTTTACGTTGGATAACAAAGTTAATGTTTATTTTTTATTCGCTGTAGTCTCTAACCAGGTAATAAGCACAGTCTTTGATTTTTTGTGAAAAAGAGCTGTTATATGAATTATAGCCTGAAGGAGTAAGCAAATGTAGTCTTTAAAAGATAAATATGATGATGACAGTATTCAGATGATGGTGAGAATTTCATTAGGAAAAGTTGGAATTGAACATTAAACACTAGAGTATTCCAAGCATTGGTATTCACAACTGCAATAAGTTTACAGCTCAAAACATCACTTAGGGAATAAACTGTTTAAATGCTTACTTGAAGTCATGTTAGAGTACTTGTATTGACAATCCATCTTTGGCTCTTTTTTTTTTTTTTTTTTTTTTTTTTTTTTTCGCCCATGGCTCACGGGCCCAGCCGCTCCGCGGCACGTGGGATCCCCCCGGACCGGGGCACGAACCCGTATCCCCTGCATCGGCAGGCGGACTCTCAACCACTGCGCCACCAGGGAGGCCCTGGCTCTTTTTTGATGTAAAGCTTTGATTTAGTATTCTAAATAACAGAATCAAATTGGATTGGATTGAATTGGATATGGGTTATTTAATTATGAAATGATAAATTTTAGGCTCAAAATTTGCCAATAGTAGTTTAAGTATTTACTAATAATAATTTAAAATATCTGCTTACAAGAGAATGAATAAGAAGCCAAAGTCAGGTTGACAATGTATTAAAACATCTAGGCAAGGTAGTATTTTAGCTTAGTTCAGCTACTTATATTATTTAGGAAGTTAATTGTATTTACAGTTAAGAGCCTACAGAAGGGAGAATAACAATGCACATTGCTATGTATGGTTAAGGAGGAAACCATAAAACTAATGAAGACAGCAAGACAGTATACAGAAATTTTGAGAATGGCAAGGAGTAAGTGATGAGTTGCTACACTAGAATAAATGGAAATCAAGAGCAAAACAAAGCAAACTTTTATAAATAAGAAAGAGAATTTCATAGTCTAAAATACCACTAAGAAAAAGAAGCAGTAACACTTTTTGTTAATAAAAATGTCTTGGTCATAAAATATTAGCTCCATACTTAAAGTGTTCAAAGATGTGGCCTAAATGGTATTATGGAGACACCCTACAGGGCTCTGAGCAGTCCTGTACATAGTGAGGGCACATTTGGATATTAGTTTTGGCCTCTGATGGACAATGAATCTCCTTCAGCTCAGTAGAAATCAGCCCACAGACCAAATTAAAGTGGAGACCCAGATGAGGAGAAACAAAATCAGATCAAGCCCCAGGAGTCAGAGGAAATCATCCCAGACATTCCCATGCCCCTCTCCTGACACAACCTCCCAGACTGTTACTGCTGTTACCTTTGACCCCAAACTCTGACTTTCCTGCATCCTGGATACATAAAAGAAGTTATCAGTACCTTAGAGAAGCCAACATCGCTTCCATTTCTTATAATCACTATCAGTTTATCTTTTGTTTTCTCATCTATAGAAGAACAAGGGGCCAATTACAGGGAATGCTGATTAAAAGATGGGTGGAGTCTTAAAAAGAGCTATAAACAAATTCCTAGTTGCTCCCTTTCCCTGTGGGGTGGCAAAGGGACAGTGGAGTGGCTAAGTGAAACAACACCATGTCAGCCAAAATTCTAGATTCAGACCATGGGCAAAATCTGTCAGAAGTATCCAAAAGAGTGTACACCCAAACATCAAATCTGTACATGCTTTTCCCATATGGTTTTCTACTTGAGTTTACTAGACAGGGACTCCTATTTTATTCTCCTCATTAAAATGCTGCTCAGTGTCATCTCACAAGAAGACTCACTGTCGAATGTGCTAAAGGCCCAGGTCTTCTACCAAGCTTCTTTGTGGCTGGCCCTTTATACTGACCCACACATTCCTGGGCTCAGTTTCTGTCATGTTCTCTTGCATTTGCAAGAGTATGATGATGGCATTATTAAATTTTAGGCCTCTTCTTTCCAAATAACATATACAGAAAAGTGCTTTGTTACACACACACACACACACATTCACATTTTAACAGATGGTTAGAAAATGAACACCCATGTAACCACCACCCCAGGTCAAGAAATAAAATTTGACTGGCACCCCCTCTCCACCAGACATAAACACTTTTCTGACTTTTATACCAATAACCTTCTTTTTTGAAATAGTTATATTACCTATGCATGTGTTTCTAAAGAATATAGTTTAGCTTTGTTTTTGGACTTTTTGCAAATAAAATACCATAAATATTCTTTAATGTGTTGAGAAAAATGTTATGTCTGTAAGATCTGATCATGTTATTGAGTGAAGCTGTAATTCGTCCTGTATTTGTTGCTGGATGACACTGGGGTGTGTGTGTGTGTGTGTGTGTGTGTGTGTGTGTGTGTGTGTGTGTGTGTGTGTGTGTTTGCTTGTTTATTTGTTTTTACTTTTTAAAATATTCCTGCCTTCCAGCATTTTATCTGTAGTTCAGTTTTATTATTACTATATGTACATTATCCTTGGTATAACTCAGGTACTGAAAAAAATATAGGTAATAAAGACAACACTTTCTCGCACCCTGTGGGTTAAGTTGACCTTCCTGACAGTCTCCTGCATCCTTCTGAAAGATGTCTCCCTTTGTGAGGATTGAATGCTAAAGTTCCCTCAGGGGCGAGGGGCATCCTTGAGCTTAGGATCCCTAGATTTCAATTCGTACATCCAGGGTAACCTTAGCCACCTGAATCCTCATCAGAGTTGCCTTTCTGTTTACACCTCTGCAGACCTGAGTTCTGACTGTCGTTAATGGCCAGTTGGGTTGTCTCTGGACTTGGCCTGCTCTCTGTTCATTCCCCATGAATCTGTACCATCTTGAAGGAAGTTTGCCATGTGCCATATTCAAAGCAATAATTAGCTTAGCCTTTGTAGGCTCTACAACCTCTTCTTATTTCTCTAGTCTTACTCTTAACTACTCTGACAATGTTTTGATTCTTCTTGAAAATCGATTTTACTTTTTCACTCTTTTTCTTTTCTTTTCCTCCCTGAAATAGGCCAGAATAATGCAAGCAGACTGGCTTTTAGGGCCCAGAGCTCAGGTAACATGGGAAGCGATCTCACATATCCTGTGGCTTACCGTGTTCTTCAGGGCTGCACTAGGCAGCGCTCCTGTCCCTCACTCAGGCAGTGCCTTCTCCTGCTGCTCACTGGCCTTGTCGTCTTGATAATGACTTGAACCTCATTGCTCATGGGCTGCAGAATGCTTAGCCAGTGTGATGAGGACCTGCTCATCACAATCCATAAACCAAGTCACTGAAGCCAACAGAACAAGGCTTTTTCAAAGTTTTATTAAATTAGAGCTTGTCTTGTTTTGTTTTTTTTTTTTTTAAATATGATTTCTGCCACCTACCCACTAGTCTGGAAAATTTACTTTGCTGCATAGCCTGTGTTTCAGGACTTTCATTATGTTTTGGTACTTTGTATGTTTACTGCCTTAAGTTTTCATTGGAAACTAGTGTTTATAATCAGTGTCCCTGGAAAAGTTGATTTTATATCTAATTTTCCTTTACATCATATTTGGAAAGCATTAGAGGATCTGTCAAAATAGGAGTCTTATCTTTCATATCTTTTCATAAGATAAAAATTTGTATGCCACAGATGTATAGCAGTATATGAGTTACATTTATATCAGTCTAATTGGCTTCTTAAATTCATGATTTCTTGAGCTTTTTAAACAGAAATGTCAACATCAATACAACTCTCAAATTACACTGAATTAATTTTCACAATCCTTCTTCTTTAGAAACTTAAAATTTCCTTCCTGGTCATTGTTAATATACACACATTTAAAAAATTTATTTTTAAAACCAGTTTTTTACACCATTATTTTTTATACTTTCCTGCTGTGTATTATAAGTATTCTGTGTTATTATATAATTTTAATATTTATGGTTCTTATTTACTGGATACAACCTAATCTTACTGTTCCTACATTGCTGGGTATTTAGCTGTTTAAAAAATACAGTTTCGGGCTTCCCTGGTGGCGCAGTGGTTGAGAGTCCGCCTGCCGATGCAGGGGACACGGGTTCGTGCCCCAGTCCGGGAAGATCCCACATGCCGCGGAGCGGCTGGGCCCGTGAGCCATGGCCGCTGAGCCTGCACGTCCGGAGCCTGTGCTCCGCAACGGGAGAGGCCCCGTTTTTGCGTACCACAAAAAAAAAAATGCAGTTTCAGTGTAAACATACAGTATTTTCATTCATTCACATTATTTAAATATTACATTCCAATTTAATGAGGTGATACCTTGTTTTAATTTAAATTGGGGTTTTTTGAGGTGTAGAACGTTTTTTAATATATATTTACTGCATTTACTATTTCTGTCTACTTCTTTCTTTCTTTTAATATTTTTATTGCCGTATAGTTGATTTACAATGTTGTGTTAGTTTCAGGTGTACAGCAAAGTGAATCAGCTATACATATACGTATATCCACTCTTTAAATTCTTTTCCCATATAGGCCATTACAGAGTACTAAGTAGAGTTCCCTGTGCTATACAGTAGGTCCCTATTAGTTATCTATTTTATATATAGTAGGGTGTATTGTCTCTGTTTACTTCTGTATGAATTATCTATTAATATTTTGCTGTTAATCATTGGGTACTCAGTAATATTTTAACTGGTTTAAGTGCTTTTTGACTAGCACCATTAACTCTCTTGTCATATTTAGTAGATGTTTTTTCTCACAATTTTTTTTCACTTTTAGTTTACTTAAAGTTGTGGTACTGTAGTTTAAACATTTTATATAGGTGATTTTTTTGTCTTAATCATATTACTGCTCAAAACTTAGAAAAATTATTACCTGATCAGAACTCTAATGGATATTAGTATTACATTCTGGTATTATTCCTACGATTAAAAAAGTAACTCCTTAATCTACTCTTAATTCAATGTGATGTGGATATTATGATTAACCTTTTTTTTTTTTGATAATGGCACTTTTTTTTTTTTTACTTTATTTTTTAAATTTTTCATTATTTTTAATATCTTTATTGGAGCATAGTCACCTTACAATGTTGTGTTAGCCTCTGCTGTAAAACAAGTGAATCAGCTATATGTATATATATATCCCCATATCCCCTCCCTCTTGTGCCTGCCTCCCACCCTCCCTATCCCACCCCTCTAGGTGGTCACAGACCACCAAGCTGACCTCCCTGTGCTATGCAGCTGCTTCCCATTAGCTATCTATTTTACATTTAATAGTGTATATATGTCAGTGCTACTCTTTCACTTCATCCCACTTTACCCTTCCCCCTCCCCGTGTCCTCAAGTCCATTCTCTACCTCTGCATATTTATTCCTGTCCTGTGCCTAGGTTCATTGAAACCATTTGTCTTGATTACTGTAGCTTTGTGGTATAGTTTGAAGTGAGGGAGCCTGATTCCTCCTGCTCTGTTTTTCTTTCTCAAGATTGCTTTGCCTATTCGGGGTCTTTTGTGTTTCCATACAAATTGAGAAATTTTTTGTTCTAGTTCTGTGAAAAATGCCATTGGTAGTTTGATAGGGATTGCATTGAATGTGTAGATTGCTTTGGGTAGTATAGTCACTTTCATAATGTTAATCATTCTAAACCAAGAACATGGTGTATCTCTCCATCTGTTTGTATTGTCTTTAATTTCTTTCATCAGTGTCTTACAGTTTTCTGCATACTGGTCTCTTGTCTCCTTAGGCAGGTTTATTCCTAGGTATTTTATTCTTTTTTTTACAGTGGTGAATGGGATTGTTTCCTTAATTTCTCTTTCTGATCTTTCCTTGTTAGTGTATAGGAATGCAAGAGATTTCTGTGCATAAATTTTGTATCCTGAAACTTTACCAGATTCATTAGTTAGCTCTAGTAGTTTTCTGGTGGCATCTTTAGGATTCTCTATGTATAGTATCATGTTATCTGCAAACGGTGACAGTTTTACTTCTTCTTTTCCAATCTGTATTCCTTTTATTTCATTTTCTTCTCTGATTTTGCCGTGGGTAGGACTCCAAAACTGTGTTGAGTAATAGCAGTGAGAGTGGACCTCCTTGTCTTTTTCCTGATCTTAGTGGAAATGGTTTCAGTTTTTCACCATTGAGAAAGATGTTTGCTGTGGGTCCGTCATATATGGCCTTTAATATGTTGAGGTAGGTTCCCTCTAGGCCCACTTTCTAGAGAGTTTTTATCATAAATGGGTGTTGAATTTTGTCAAAAGATTTTCTGGCATCTATTGAGATGATCATATGGTTTTTATTTTTCAATTTGTCAACATGGTGTATCACATTGATTGATTTGCGTATATTGGAGAATCCTTGCATCCCTGGGATAAATCCCACTTGATCATGGTGTATGGTCCTTTTAATGTGTTGTTGAATTCTTTGTGCTAGTATTTTGCTGAGGATTTTTGCATCTATATTCATCAGTGATACTGGTTTATAATTTTCTTTTTTTGTAGTATCTGTGTCTGGTTTTGATATCAGGGTGATGGTGGCCTCGTAGAATGAGTTTGGGAGTGTTCCTCCCTCTGTGAGGTTTTGGAAGACTTTGAGAAGTATGCGTGTTAGCTCTTCTCTAAATGTTTGATAGAATTCACCTGTGAAGCCATCTGGTCCTGGACTTTTGCTTGTTGGAAGATTTTTAATCACACTTTAAATTTCATTACTTGCAATTGGTCTGTTCATATTTTGTATTTCTTCCTGGTTCAGTCTTGGAAGGTTATACCTTTCTAAGAATTTGTTCATTTCTTCCAGGTTTTCCAATTTATTGGCATAGAGTTGCCTGTAGTAGTCTCTTAGGATGCTTTGTATTTCTGCAGTGTCTGTCCCTCTCCCTCGTTTTCTTGTTGAGTCTGGCTAAAGTTTTATCAAATTTGTTTGTCTTCTCAAAGAACCAGCTTTTAGTTTTATTCATCTTTGCTATTGTTTTCTTTGTTTCTATTTCATTTATTTCTGCTCTGATCTTTATGATTTCTTTCCTTCTACTAACTTTGGGTTTTGTTTGTTCTTCTTTCTCTAGTTCCTTTAGGTGTAAGGTTAGATTATATATTTGATTTTTATTTTTTATTTGATAAGGTTAGATTCAGTTTATTTGCTCTAAACTGCCCTCTTAGAACTGCTTTTGCTGCATCCCATAGGTTTTGGGTCGTCGTGTTTTCATTGTAATTTGTCTCTCGGTATTTTTTGATTTCCTCTTTGATTTCTTCAATGATCTCTTGATTTTTTAGTACTGTATTGTTTAGCCTCCATGCTTTTGTGTTTTTTTATGTTCTTTTCCCTGTAATTGATTTCTAATCTCATAGCATTGTGGTTGGAAAAGATGCTTGATATGATTTCAGTTTTCTTAAGTTTACCGAGGCTTGATTTGTGACCCAAGATGTTATCAATCCTGGCGAATGTTTCATGTGCACTTGAGAAGACAGTGTAATCAGCTGTTTTTGGATGGAATGTCCTATATATCAATTAAATCTATCTGGTCTATTGTGTTATTTAATGTTTCTGTTTCCTTATTAATTTTCTGTCTGGATGATATGTCCATTGGTGAAAGTGGGGTATTAAACTCCCCCACTATTATTGTGTTACTTTCAATTTCCTCTTTTATAGCTGTTAGCATTTGCCTTACGTATTGAGGTGCTCCTATGTTGGGTGCATAAATATTTACAGTTGTTATATCTTCTTGGATTGATCCCTTGATCATTATATAGTGTCCTCCTTTTTCTCTTGTAACATTCTTTATTTTAAATTCTGTTTTGTCTGGTATGCGTATTGCTACTCCAGCTTTCTTTTCATTTCCATTTGCATGGAATATCTTTTTCCACCCCCTCACTTTCAGCCTGTGTTTGTCCCTAGGTCTGAAGTGGGTCTCTTGTAGATAGCATATATACTGGTCTTGTTTCTCTATCCATTCAGCCATTCTATGTCTTTTGGTTGGAGCATTTAATCCATTCACATTTAAGGTAATTATCGTTATGTATGTTCCTGTTACCATTTTCTTAATGTTTTTGGTTTGTTATTGTAGGTTTTTTCCTTCTGTGATGTTTCCTTCCTAGGGAAGTTCCCTGAGCATTTGTTGTAAAGCTGGTTTTGTGGTGATGAATTCTCTTAACTTTGGCTTGTCTGTAAAGGTTTTAATTTCTCTGTCGAATCTGAATGAGATGCTTTCTGGGTATCTTGATCCATTAATCTTGATTGTGTGGTTTTCCCTTTCATCACTTTAAATTTGCCCTGCCCCTCCTTTCTGGCTTAGAGAGTTTCTGCTGAAAGATCAGCTGTTATCCTTATGGGGTTTCCCTTGTGTGTTGTTTGTTTCTTTTCCCTTGCTGCTTTTAATATTTTTTGTTTGAATTTAAATTTTTATAGGTTGATTAATATGTGTCTTGGCCTGTTTCTCCTTGGGTTTATCCAGTATGGGACTCTCTGTGCTTCCTGGACTTGATTGGCTATTTCCTTTCCCATATTAGGGAAGTTTTCAACTATAATCTCTTCAAATATTTTCTCAGATCCTTTCTTTTTCTCTTCTTCTTCTGGGACCCCTATACTTCGAATGTTGGTGCATTTAATGTTGTCCCAGAGGTCTCTGAGACTGTCCTAAATTCTTTTCATTCTTTTTTCTTTATTCTACACTGTGGCAGTTATTTCCACTATTTTATCTTCCAGGTCACTTCTCCGTTCTTCTGCCTCAGTTATTCTGCTATTGATTTCTTGTAGAGTATTTTTAATTTCACTTATTGTGTTGTTCATCATTGTTTGCTCTTTAGTTCTTCCAGGTCCTTGTTAAACGTTTCTTGTAGTTTCTCCATTCTGTTTTCGAGGTTTTGGATCATCCTTATTATCATTGCTCTGTATTCTTTTCCAGGTAGACTGACTATTTCCTCTTCATTTTTTTGTTCTATTGGGTTTTTACCTTGCTCCTTCATCTGCTGCATATATATCTGTCTTCTCATTTTGTTTAACTTACTGTTTTTGGCGTCTCCTTTTTGATAGGCTGCAAGTTCGTAGTTCCCGTTATTTTTGGTGTCTGCCCCCAGTGGGTTTGTGCCTGTGTTCTGCTGAGTGGACTTTATCTTGTTCCTCTGGTGGTCAGGGCCATGTCCGGTGATGTGTTTTGGAGTTTCTTTGAACTTAGTATGACTTTAGGCAGCCTCTCTGCTAATGGGTGTGGTTGTGTTCCTGTCTTGTTCGTTGTTTTGCATGGGGCGTTCACCACTGGAGGTTGCTGGCCCTTGGATGCAGCTGGGTCTTTGTGTTTAGACAAAGATCTCTGGGAGAGCTCTTACCGATTGATATTACATGGGGCCGGGAGGTTTCTGGTGGTCCAGTGTCCAGGATGTGGCCCTCCCACCTCGAAGTCTCAGGCCCGACACCTGTCTGGAGCACCAGGACCCTGCCAGCTACATTGCTCTGAAGGAAAGGAAGAGAGAAAAGAAACAAACAAAAAAGAACAGACAGAACCCTAGGACAACCCTAGGTTTGTAAAAGCAAACCTCTACAGACAAAATCACACAAAGAAGCTTACACATACACACTCAAAAGAAGAGAAAAAGGAAAAACACTATATATATATATATATATATATATATATATATATATATATATATAAAACTCAGCACACAAAGAAGCATACACATACACACTCACAAAAAGAGAAAAAGGAAAAAAAAAAAATATATATATATATATATAAAATAAAGGAAGAGAGCAACCAAATCAATAAACAAATCCACCAATGATAATAAGCACTAAATACTATACTAAGATAAATAAAAAGCCAGAAACAAATCAGATGCAGAAGGCAAACCCCAACTCTACAGTTGCTCCCAAAGTCCACTGCCTCAGTTTTGGGAACATTCGTTGTCTATTCAGGTATTCTTCAGATGCAGGGTTTATCACATTGATTGTGGGGATTTAATCTGCTGCTCCTGAGTCTGCATGGAGGCTGCACAGAGAAATTTCCCTTTCTCTTCTTTGTTCACACAGTTCCTGGGGTTCAGCTTTGGATTTGGCCCCGCCTCTGTGTGTAGGCTGCCTGCAGGAGTCTTATCCGCCCAGACGGTAGGAGGTTAGTGCAGCAGCTGATGAGGGGGCTCTTGCTCACTCAGGCCAGGGAAAGGAAGGGGTACAGTTGTCAAATTGAACTGCGGGGCAAGCCTGAGGCAGCAGAGGCTGGAGTGACGTTGCAGTAGCCTCAGGCGCGCTGTGTGTTCTCCTGGGGAAGTTGTCCCTGGATCCTAGGACCCTTGAAGTGGCGGGCTGCACAGGCTCCTGGGATGTTGTGGGTATTGACCTGTGCTTGCATACAGGATTCTTGGTGGCAGCGGCAGCAGCCTTGGCATTTCATGACCATCTCTGGGGTCTAAGCTGATAGCCGCAGCTCGCACCCATCTCTGGAGCTCGCTTAGTTGATGCTCTGCTTCTGTGGGCACACTGGGAAGAAATCCCCTCTCCTCGCGCACCCCCAAAACAAAGGTCTTTTGCTTCTCCACAGGTCCAGACTCATCCCCAGCCACACTCCTGGCTAGCTGTGGTGCACTAGCCCCCTTCAGGCTGTGTTCATGCAGCCAACCCCAGTCCTCTCCCTGGGATCTGACCTCGAAAGCCTGAGCCTCAGCTCCCACCCCCGACCTGCCCCGGCGGGTGAGGAGACAAGCCTCTCAGGCTGTTGAGTGCTGGTCAGCACCAATCCTTTGTGCAGGAATCTCTCTACTTTGCTCCCCGCACCCCTGTTGCTGCATTTCCTTCGTGGCTCTGAAGCTTCCCATCCCCGCCAGTGAAGGGTCTTCCTAGTGTGTGGAAACTTTTCCTCCTTCACAGGTCCCTCCCAGAGGTGTGGGTCCTGTCCCTATTCTTTTCTCTCTGTTTTATCCTTTTGCCCTGCCCAGGTACGTGGGGATTTTCTTGCCTTTGTGGAAGTCTGAGGTCTTCTGCCAGTGTTTAGTAAGTGTTCTGTAGGAGTTGTTCCACATGTAGATGTATCTTTGATGTATTTATGAGGAGCAAGGTGATCTTCACATCTTACTCCTCCACCATCTTGAAGGTCTCTCCCCTATAATGGCTCTTTTAAAGAGCTAGTGAAGACTAAAGTCACAAACAAGTACTTTTGGTGCTCATGCTTGTTAAGAGATCTTCTCAGAAGGGAGAAACAAACTTGAGAAAAATAAATGCAGTGGTTAATGGGGTCCTCCTGAGTCGGTCCTTCTGTCTGGTGTTGCTTGCGTCAGTAGAATGAGACCAAGTTCGGTTCAGAAGCAAAGGAAAGCTTTACTCATGGATCAAAGAATGAAGAGGTGCAAGCTCCTGCTCTAGAGTCCAGGCTCTTCCCCAAAAGGCTGTCTAAGTTTAACCATTGATCACCCCAAGTTCTTTCCATCCAAAGTTTTCTTCACTTTGCCCTTGTCTTCCCCCTATGAATACATTAACCTGCAATGTGGGAAATACTTTTAAGTGATGCTCGAGAACTGGAAATTGGCTGGTAGCTTTCCTCCATTAAAGAGATCCAAAAACTGTCTTAGGAAGGAAATAATAAGGGCCTTTCTTTTTAACTGGGATTTAATATTTCCTACATATATCTTGGTGTTGGTTTTAGTGTATTGATTTTGTTTGGAAGAAGAGGTCCTTTGGTTTCCTATATCTGATCTTTTGTTTTTTTCTAGGAAGATTTATTTACTTTGAGCTTTGAGAATTTATTCTGATTCATTTGTTCTATTTTCTTCTTCAAGAAAGTCTGATTTTCACAATATCTAACGTTTATATGTACCTGCTTTTCTTATTTTCTTTTCTTCATTTATTTCCTCCATGTATTATTTAAGTTTGTGTTTGCTTTTTACTGAGCTTTCTGAGAGCATAAACCTTATTTATTTTTTTACCATGTTATCCCTTTTCTCACTATGCAGTGTGTGGCTTTACTTAGCACATCCAAAGAATGTCAGTATTGGGATAAGCTTTCTTTTGATGCAGGTTAAAATATAAAAGTATGTCTAAAAACAACTTTAAAATAAATAGACATAAGAAAAGGGGAACAGACCTCTTCAGAATACTAAACAAAAAGAGACTCCTGGGACCATTTTCCTTTTTCTTTAAGTCCAACCTTCAGAGGTCCCTTCAGTACAGTTAAGTGTTGAAATCATGTTTTAGTCATTAAAATTGTCTTATTTTCTCTTTGTTCTTGAAGAATAGTTCTGCTAGGTACACAGTTATTTCTAGGTATCTTGAAGATAATATACCAAATACTTAACAGCTGTAATTGTTGCTATTGAGGAATTATGTTGTCATTCTGTTCATCTCTGTTAGTATACGTTATGCTTCCCTTATCTATAAATTCTTGTTGTTCCTTATGCCTGGAAAACTTTCTTCCTTTATATTCTATATTGTTTCCTGTCCAGATTTCTCTCTTTAAAAAAAAAAGCAAAACTCTATAAATATATATCTTGTCATTCTATTCTCTATGTCTCTTAATCTTTATTCACATATTAAACATCCTTTCTTGTGAATACCCTAGTGGTCCACTGGTTAGGACTCAGGTCTTTCACTGCTGTGGCCCAGGTTCATCCCTGGTCAGGCAAATAAGATCCCACAAGCCATGTGTCGTGGCCAAAAAAAAATCTCTTTTCTGTATTTCTATATTCTGGATGATTTCTTTATATCCATTTCTAACTTACTACTTTTCCCTTTAACTGTGACTAAACTGCTATTTCTCTCATTAACTGTGTATAATTTTAATATTTTATTTTTCAGCTTCAATTACTTTTATTTTTTCAAATCTCATCATTTCATTCAGTTATTTTATAGCCTATATTTCATAAATCTAGTTATGTCTGAAGTCTTCAGAGATCCAAATTTGTTACGTTGTTATTGCTGTTTAATGGATGATGACTTATTTTCAAGTTTATTTAGTCAGTTTTTATTATAAGCCCATATTTGAATTTAATCTGTGTGTATCCTGAAGAACTAAGTTGGGAATGTTTTCCTCAAGAGTGGTTTTGTAGTAGCTTCTCTGGTGAATTCTACCAAATGTTTAAGGAATTAATGCCAATCTGTCTCAAAGTCTTCCAAATAATTGAAGAGGCTGGAACACTCCCAAATGTATTATACAATAAAATAGTTTGGAGACTTCCCTGGTGGCACAGTGGTTAAGAATCCGCCTGCCAATGTTAGGGACATGGGTTTGAGCCCTGGTCTGGGAAGATCCCACCTGCCACAGAGCAACTGAGCCTGTGCACCACAACTACTGAGCCTGTGCTCTAGAGCCTGCAAGCCATAACTGCTGAGCCTGTACACCACAACTACTGAAGCCTGTGTGCCTAGAGCCCATGCTCCACAATGAGAGAATCCACCACTATGAGAAGCCCGTGCACCACAATGAAGAGTAGCCCCTGCTCGCCACAACTAGAGAAAGCCCGTGCACAGCAACGAAGACCCAACACAGCCAGAAATAAATTAAACAAAAAAATAGTTTGGAATAAGTATAACCAAGGAAGTGAAAAATCTGTACACTGAAAACTTAAAAGATGTTGGGGAAAGAAATTAAAGATACAAATAAATAGAAAAATATTCTATATTCATGGGTCAGAAAAAATTAATGTTAAAATGTCCATACTACCCAAAACCATCTATAGATTGAATGGCATCCCTATTAAAATTCAAATGGTATTTTTCACAGAAATAGAAACCCCAGTCCTAAAATTCTTATGGAACCACAAAAGACCCCAAATAACCAAAACAATCCTAAGAAAGAAGTTACAAAGCTGGAGGCATCACACATTTCCAAACCATGCTACAAAGCTATAGTAATTAAAACAGTATGGTTCTGACATAAAAATAGACACATAGACCAATAGAACAGAATACAGAGCTGAAATAAATCCTCCACATATATGGTCAACTAATATTTGACAAGGGAGGCAAGAGGACTCAATGGGGAAAGGATAGTCTCTTCAACAAATTGTGTTGGGAAAACTGTGTAACCACATGCAGAAAAATGAAATCACACCCCTAGTCCTATCTTATACCACTCACAAATATTAATTTGAAATGGATTAAAGGTTTAAACATAAGAGCTAACACTATAAAATTCCTGGCAGAAAACAGGGAAGAAACTCTTTAACATTGGTCTTGGCAGTGATTTTTTTGGATATGACACCAAAGCACATGCAACGAAAGCAAAATTCAACAAGTGGGACTACATCAAACTACAAAGCTTCTGCACAGCGAAAGAAAGAATCACCAAAATGAAAAGGCAACCTGCAGAATGGGAGAAAATAAAGAACTTGTACAACTGAATAACGAAAAAACATACAATCTGTTTAAAAATGGGCAGAGGAACTGAACAGGTATTTTTCCAAAGAAGGCATAAACATGACCAACAGGTACATGAAAGAACGCTCAATATCACAAATCAACAGGCAAATGCAAAACAAAACCACAAGGAGATATCACCTTATACCTGTTAGAACAGCTGTCATAAAAAAGGCAAGAGATAAATGTTGATGAGGATGTAGAGAAAAGGGGCCCTGGTGCACTGTTGGTGGGAATGTAAAATGTACAGCCAGTAGGGAAAATAGTATGGAGGTTCCTCAAAAAATTAAAATCAGAACTACCATATGATCCAGCATTCCACTTCTGGTTATATATCCAAAGGAAATGAAATCAGGATCTCGAAGAGATATCCTTATTCCTATGTTCATTGTAGCATTATTCATAATGGCCAAGATAAGGAAGGAAACAACTTAAGTGTCTGTCTGTAGATGAATGGGTGAAGATGATGTGGCATATATACATATAATGGAATATTATTCAGTCACAAGAAAGAAGAAAATCCTGCCATTTTTGACAACATGGGTGGAGCTTGAGGGCATTATGCAAAATTAAATAAGTCAGACAGAGAAAGACAAATGCCATATGATATCACTTATAAGTGAATTCTAAAAAAGCTGAACTCATAGAAACAGAGAGTAGAATGGTGTTTATGTAGGGCTGTTGGGTGGAGGAAACTGGGAGATGTTGGTCAAGGGGTACAGACTTTCAGCTATAAGATGAACAAGTTCTAGGGATCTAATGTACAGCATGGTGATTATAGTTAATCATATTGTATTATATACTTGAAAGATGCTAAGAGAGTAGATCTTAAACTTTTACTACAAAAAAAGAAATGGTGATTGTGTGAGGTGATGGAGGTGTTCACTAACCCTACAGTGGTAATCATTTCACAATATGTAAGTGCATCAAATCATCAAATTATATATCTGAAACATACACAAGATTATATATCAATTATATCTTAGTAAAGCTAGAAAAAAAAGTGTTTTTATATTTGCATCTTCTAGTTGCCAGAAGAAATTAGCTGACTTTCTCAGCTTGGGGTCCTGGAATACTCAGTAGTATAAATTTGGACTGCAGACCCCATGTAGACATGGCTGACTTTGCACGTCCTTAGAGGTGATTATTACTAGTTCTTCCACTGATACTATTATTACTAATTTGGAAGTTTCTTTTGCTAGTAGATATTTCCCAGGATGCCTTTCATTAGTACTTTAGCCCTTTAGACTTAATCTAGGGAATCTCAGGCTTTCCCTTGCATCAGAAGTGCCCAGTCATTAGTTGAGAATTCTGTGCTGTTAGTACTTGTTTACTGACAAGGCAGCCCCAGCTTATCCATTTCTAAAAGTTAATTGTCTGATTTCATCTTTTTTCTCTTTATTTCCTCTTTGTCTTTTGGCCTCTGAGGATCCCTCTTTCTTTCTTAAGAATTCAACAATGCATTAAAATATACTGCTTTATCTAGTGTTAAGATACATTATCAACAGCTAGAAATAAGACAAGAGGTTGGCTGATCATCCTCTTAGTAACATACTAGGGCCTTATCTAATAGGCTAACCCAAGGAGTATTGAAATGTCTGGGAATGTACTTCATCAGAGCCCTGACTCTGTAAAGTTCCGTATTAACACATTGATTCTTGTCTAGTATAGATGCAAATGATTCTGTACAGTTGAAAAGATAAGCCCTACTAGGCACAGCCATTTGTGTTAATGCATAAATGCATAAACTCTCTCAAACCTTATAAAAAGAAAAGAAAAAGATTAGCCTGGAGGTTACATTAGGGATTTATTCTGTAAGGTATTAACCAGTTTTGTATCTAACCTAGCAGTCTTACTACAGTATTCTTTCTTTAAAGCCAATGCTCAATTCCTCAAATGTTCTTTACCCTCATTAATGATACAAATACACCACTGATGTGTTCACTCCAAATTTGTAGGAGTCACGTTTTAAACTTTTTGAAAAGAATCCTTTCACATCAGGATCAAATCGGGTTGCATTTTGAAAGCTTTTTAAATTATTTTGCCCACCATAGGCAGAAGTAACCACTAAAGCAAAAGTAATCTTATTTTATTCTTTATTGAATTCTAAGTGACAGTGGGGACTAGCTCAGTCATTTGCACAAGGTCTACACTCAGTCGAAGTTTGCTATAAAGAATGAATGAATGTATGACCATTTACTTTTGACTATTATAGCTTTAATTTTGTTGTGTCCTATTCTTTAGAATCATGGCATTTTCATGAATAATCTCTTACCTCATAGGAAATCTTAACACATGCAGTTGTTTAAAAAAAATCATTTTATGTAATTAATTGCAGCAGTAACTTTTACTCTAAACTCTACAACATATTTACTTTTGCAGTATATATTTTTTCGTATGAGTGAGAGCCTTGAAAATTTTTTACTGTGATTTACTTTCGATTGAGTTTGGATGGCTTACCTTCACTCTTGTTGCGCTGAAGTTCTAAGATCTTTGTAAAACAGCTTCTCTTCCACAGATCGGCTCTGCTCAGATCCTGGAGGGCTAGGGAGGTGGCAGGGCCCTTCATACGGTTTGTACAAAGCCGTGGTTAGTTCCAGAGGTCAATTCTCTGGACATTTCTACCTCTAAATTGCTTGACTACTGTGGTCACCTCCATTCTGATAATACAGATTTATATTAATAGCTACAGTTTATATTGCTGAATATTTTGGTTATTTCAGAAGTTTCATAGGTGTGCTTGTAACATTTATGGGAAGAGGGTTTTCATACCTGTTTATTTCCCCAGCTTTCCTGGAGTAACATTCCCTAGAATATATATATTTTGTTCTACATAGACTTTGGTTTTCTTGTTTTATACAATTAATGCATGTTAACTATAGAATACTAGGGAAATAAAGGGGTGAAATATAATGTTAGATGTTTCAGGAAGTAGGAAACAATTATTACTGCATTGTCCACCCAGATTTAGGGCTGATACCATCTGTACCTGTGCATTTGAGTCTCTTTACCCTTACAGTTCAGCTTGTTTCCAGTGTTGGTCTAGTAACAGAAATCGATAGTTTATAGTCCAGCAATTGTATCTTTAATTCAAAGTGGTAATAACATTCTTATCAAAATATGGCAAGTGGGCTTCCCTGGTGGCGCAGTGGATGAGAGTCCGCCTGCCCATGCAGGTGACACGGGTTCGTGCCCCGGTCCGGGAAGATCCCACATGCCGCAGAGCGGCTGGGCCCGTGAGCCATGGCCACTGAGCCTGCGCCTCCGGAGCCTGTGCTCCGCAACGGGTGAGGCCACAACAGTGAGAGACCCGCGTACCGCGAAAAAAATATATATATGGCAAGTGGTTGAACATTCTCCGTGAATGCTCTTGGAGGCTTTCAGATTAATTATGCCTCCATGAGAGACTGGGATATGATAGCTTTAGGTATGCAATGGTTAAGAGCACAAGAGAATTCTGATTCTAATGTGTATTTGATCTAACTTTGAACAGATAACACTCTCTCAACTGAATTCCTATTATTTAGATTGAGATTACACTTCCTCCTAGGATTGTTTTGAGGATTAAATGATATAATATATAGACACTAAGCATTGTGCATAATGCAACATAGAAGCTTAATAAGTTGCAGTGTATTTTTACTGATATTATTTTCTGCTACTCTGTTGCCATGTTATCCTGTAAGTTTTACTTTACTGGCAGCAGAGATAATAGGCATTCAAATTGAAAAAAAAATCTAAATCTAGTACTAGACTCTGCCACTCACCATGTAACCTTAGCATTTTTGAGCCTTAATTGCCTCATTTTTCAAATTCTTTTAAAAATGAGGAATGCCATTATCAGTGTTGTCAGGATACTAAAAGGAGTATCCCAAGTCTTTTGCCTAAATTCTTAGGCAGAAGAAACAAGCATAGTTCTTGTTGTTCTAGTAGACATTTTTAATTGGTTTAACTTAGTTTCCTTCATTAGTAGAATTATACAAATAGATATCATAGAAATAGAAGGTGTGGTTCAGTATCCTAATGCATATCCAAGGCAGTCCTTCCATATAATCAATCTCTACTACTTGTTTGGTTATTCAGTGATAATTATGTACCTTTGATCTCAAACTGTTTTCTTCAGATTGTTTCCCAGAATTCAGTGTGAACTTGCTAGCACTCACATGTTTGCTGTTATTCTTTTGTGAAGTGTGATATGATGTACCTCTTACTAGCATGTACATCTTTAAACACATGTCAGTGACTCAAGGATAGGAACCATTTGAATAAATGACAAAGCATAGAATTTCTACAACCTCCTCAGATCCTTTTGAGCGTATAAAATGTCATGTTATTATTATTATTTACTTTTGACTTCCATTCAAATGTCACACAGTCGCCAGTGATAAGGAAATGAAATTTTGTTCAGTTAATCTGCTGCCTCTGAGAAGTTTCATAAATAAGCAAGATCTGCTCTGCATGTAGACAGATGGCTGTTTTAAAGTTTATTGGGTAGGGCCCCACACCTTTCCAGATTCTCAGTCACATTGGCTTGAACAAAATGGCAAAGTCTAACAGAAATCACTGCCTATCCCATGTCTGAGCCTACGTGAGAAATCTTACAGGAAATATGAAGGGCTTTATGAAGGTACCACTGTTCCCTTTTGGGACCTTTTGGATTCTTCTGAATGTTAATTGTCCTTAGCACCAACCTGAGTAGGTACTTAGCATATTAAAAAAAGATATTTTCTTTTTTCTTTATTTTTTTATTTTGTTTATTTATTTATTTTTTTGCTGTACGGGGGCCTCTCACTGTTGTGGCCTCTCCCGTTGCAGAGCACAGGCTCCGGATGCGCAGGCTCAGCGGCCATCGCTCACGGGCCCAGCCGCTCCGTGGAATGTGGGATCTTCCCGGACTGGGGCACGAACCCGTGTCCCCTGCATTGGCAGGCAGACTCTCAACCACTGCACCACCAGGGAAGCCCCAAAAAAGATATTTTCAATATCTATAGTTACAATTCTTGTTTTCAGCAGTTATAGGAATTTAAATAAACATAACTTTTCACATATCCCTATTAAATTTCACTTAATTAGGGCTAGTTATTGTAGCTGAGGGAGTTCATTTGAAGCTTGATTTTGCTACCACAGCACTAGCTGTCGCTTCCAGTATTGCATAGTTTAAATTTTGATTTGCAAGATTTTGTTCAAATTATTCATTAAAAATGTGACCAAAGGACCAAATACTGTGGTATGATGTTAGAGGAGCCCCTGCAGTTACAGTCCACACATGCAATTCATATGCAGTTCATTCAGCCAGCCTGAAACTCATATGGCCCCTATTATAACCACAGGAAATCCTAAAGGCTTGCTCAGAGCCTTTGTTGAAATCAATACATTCTATGTCTGGGACTTCTTTTGATTGAGTATACCAACTCTATCATAACAGGACAGGAATTAAAGTTAGTGTGCCTGACATTTATTAATTGATGCACTTTTCTCCTGGACTCTGTATGGTTCTCTTAGTTGTCAAAAATGTTATGCATAGTAATGTCTAGAATTGTCCCAGTATCCACATATGTATTATTCTATGAATCAAGACGTCTACTCTCATATTTTTTTTAAATCCATGTGTCACTTGCCCATTTCTATTCCTTAGGGCCTTTTTTCTGATTTCTCAACAGTTATCATGAATATATTATCAGTCACATTTACAAGTACCTTGTGTACTTTAGGATAAAATTCTTTAAACTTTGAGCTCAGTTCACGTAGTTCAGTTCTCACAGTATGTCTTTTTTTTTCATCACATCTGCAGCTTTACAAAGCACTTACATCTGCTCTACCCAGTAATCACTGAATTTGAACTTCTAATTTTGCATTATATTATCTTCTATTTATACTATTTTTTATTATCTCCAGATTGAAGATCATCCCTTTGAATGGGAAAAATGGGAAGTAAATGCATAGGGTTTTTTTTGGTCATCTGTTAGCCCTGTACCACCATTTTTTTACTCCTTGCCCTAAACTTAATCAAACGTTTGCCTACCTTTTGATTGTTTTTAAAGTCTTGCTTTATTTTGAAGCTCCATGATACACGAAGTATTTGAGTGTCTTCACATAGTGTGACTTTGCCCCTTCTACCTATTTCCCCAGCAGTCAGTTGACCCATATCTGTGTGCTTAACTCTTCCTCAAGCCCTGGGCTCCTGGCTGTTCCATGGCGAGGGTTCGAGGAGCCCTGGATAATTTCATCTCAAATCAGTAGTGCTTCTAGAACTGCAGACCTCACATTCTAATCCCAGTAAGCATATTTCGTGCTTTGCCCACGTCTGGCAGGCATGGGAACTGAGTTCCTGTCTTATTTCTGTCTGCTTGGTTCCCTGCATTGTCAGCCTTCCCAATTTCTTACTTTATCCTCAAAACTGAGATCCTGCAGTGTACAGCTCATCATGGATTTTCAAACATGACCTCTTCTCAGACCCTTTCTTTCTTGTATTGAACTTGATTGCCAGGGTGCCTGTCACTTCTCGCTGTTCTTCTGACAAGGTCCGAACTTGTCTACTATTACTGTCTTTTTAAACACACTTCGTTGGAGTTATCCCTCCCGCCGACCAGTGTTATCCAACACTAGGTCTCTCCTTTGGAAACCTGCTAAGCTCTAGTTTGTCAGTTTCTCCTTAGTGGCGCCTCTGACGAGAAGATTTCCAGAATTCTGCCCACAGACCTATTCACTGTCTTTAGAGCAAAAGCCCTACTATAATGAAGGCCTACCTGTAATGTTGCCTTAAAGGACTGGGATGTACCTGCGTCAGGCATATGTGCATATCTCTAGTCAACAATAGTGCTTGATCTAGGCATTCTCGGCCATACCTTGTTCCTCCTAATTGTTACCCTTTTTCCCTCCTTTCTTTTTTTTTTTTTTTTTTGTCAGGAATGCTATATGAATCTCCTCAAAGAGGCCACACTTTAATAAAACCAGGCATGTATTCAAATGTATTTTCAAAATAGTGTACCTACCTTTTGCCTAATAAACAGTAAAATGACTCTCTGAAGTGTTTTTTAATTGGTTTTTTGCGGCACGCAGGCCTCTCACTGCCGTGGCCTCTCCCGTTGCGGAGCACAGGCTCCGGACGCGCAGGCTCAGCGGCCATGGCTCACGGGCCCAGCCTCTCCGCGGCATGTGGGATCCTCCCGGACCGGGGCACGAACCCGGGTCCTCTGCATCGGCAGGTGGACTCCCAACCACCGCGCCACCAGGGAAGCCCCCTTCTTCTTTTTTTAACTGGGGTATACTCTTAGTCAGGAGATTGGCACCCTCTGAGAGTCTCTTATCACTGCAGTCACAAAGAGATGATGTTCCCTGAGAGCTAAAGCCAAAGGCACAGATCCTGTTATTTCTTTACCCAACCTGTTCCTTCTTTGGCACTTCAGTCCAGAGCCCAGTCATTCCTGTACTTCTCCTCCTTGAGAGAAGAAACAGGGTAGAGGAGATGTAAGCACTTCGTAAAGCTGCAGGTGAGATGAAAAAAAGACATTTCCATACTTCCATTTTGTTATCTTCTTCTCTTGGAGTTGAAAATAGCTGACATTTATTGGGTATTTCTGTGTGCCAAGCACTGTTACAAGTACCTATGTGTATTAACTCATCTATTTTTCAAAACAAGCCTATGAAATTTTAACTCTTCTTATCCCCCCTCTACAAGTGAGAAAACTGAGGTGAAGAGAAGTGTGGTAACTTCCCAGTGGTCACATAGGGAGTACTTTGCGGAGTCAAGTTTTGAACAGGCATCTGGCTTCAGAGTCTGAACTCTTAGTGACCAGATTATCTCACCTCTCAGAGGTGGAGATAGTAGTAGTAATAGTTCTAAGTATCTTAGTAGTAGCTATAGCAGCATCAGAGGGATAGGCAAGTTATACCCCAAGTTATGGGAGCCTCCTGAGAGGTTATGTGATGGACATTTTAGAGAATATAGAGATGATTACAGAATCCATAGTATTGTATATCCCAAATATTCATGAAAATGCTACACAGCAGTACCACTTTGATGATATAATTCTGTTACAAATTTCATTTCCTATCTTTAATGGCTGAAGTTAATATTTTTGAAGCAAAAAGGGAACCAAAGGAGATGCTGTATGTAATTTTTTTTTTTTGCTTCCCACCCACAATTCTTAGGTTTATTGATTTATCTTATATACTATAGGTAGAATGTATTGATAATTTAGTTGTTTCTTGCACATGTTTAAGAAAAATATATATTAAGGGAAGTTATATATAAAATACATATTCAAAAAGTGATTTGATTCTAAAATGAAATTAAGATAATTATGTTTATATTAGCATGAAAATAACAAAATACTTAGGAATAAATTATCAAGAGAAGTACAAGATATCCTTGCTAAAAACTACCAGACATTGTTGAAAGAAATCAAAGAGAAAAATATTTCATGTTCAGGGATTATATTATTGAGATGGTAATATTCCCCAAATTGATCTAGAGATTCCACACAATCCCTATTAAAATCCCAGCCACATTTTTTTGCAGAAATTGACAAGCTGACACTAAAGTTCACATGGAAATAAAAAGGACCCAGAGGGCTTCCCTGGTGGTGCAGTGGTTGAGAGTCCGCCTGCCGATGCAGGGGACACGGGTTCATGCCCCGGTCTGGGAGGAGCCCACGTGCCACAGAGTGGCTGGGCCCGTGAGCCATGGCCGCTGAGCCTGCGCATCCAGAGCCTGTGCTCCGCAGTGGGAGAGGCCGCAACAGTGAGAGGCCCGCGTACCACAAAAAAAAAAAAAAAAAAAGGACCCAAATAGCCAAAATAATCTTCAAAAAGGAGAACAAAGTTGGAGGATTCACATGTCCTAAATACAAATCTATAGCAAAGAGTAAGGGTTAAGGATACGTATATATATTAATGTAATAGAATTGAGGATCTGTCAGTAAACCCTTAACTTTGTAGACAGTTGATTTCAGCAAAGGTACTAAAGCAATTCAGTGTGGTAAAAATAGTTTTTTCAACAAACGGTCCTGGAAGAACTGGATATCCACATGCAAATGGGCCATATACCAGAACTAACTCAAAATGGATCATAGGTTAAAGAACTAAAACTGTAAGTTCTGAGGAGCAAACATAGGAGTAATTATTTCTGACCTAGGGGTAGGCATTTGTTTCTAAGATGTGAAACCAAACACAGAGATGCCAAAAGAAAAAAAATAAACTTTTGTGCTATTAGTGATAACAGGAAAATAGACAGACATCCCACAGAATGGGAGAAAATTTTTGCAAGTCGTATGTCTGATATGGGACCTATATCCAGAGTATATAAGGAACTCTTAAAACTCAATAATAAAAAAAGGTAAATAAACCACTAAAATAGGCAAGTGAGTTGAGTAGATATTTCTGCAAAGGAAATACACAAATGGCCAATAAACAACATGAAAAGATGCTCAGAAGAATTAGTCCTTAAGGGAAGTACAAACCAAAAGCACAATGAGATGCTATTTCGCATCCAGTAGGATGGCTAAAAGAAAAAAGATAGCAGGTGTTGATGAGGATGTAACAAAAATGTGGAGAAACTCATCATTGTACATTGCTGTTGGGAATACAAAATGGTGTAGTCACTTTGAAAAACAGTTTGGCATTTCCTCAAAAAGTTAGATATAGAGTTATAATGTTACTGAGCAGTTCCACTCCTAGGTATGTGTTCAAGAGAGTTGAAACATGTATCTATCTAAAAACATGTACGTGAATGTTCATAGCAGCAATATTCCTAATAGCCAGAAAGTGGAAAGAGCCCAAATGTCCATCAATTGATGGGTGGATAAACAAAAATGGTATATTCATAAATACAATGGACTATTATTTGGCCATTAAAAAGAATGGCATACTGATACATGCTACAGAATTTATGAACTTTGAAAAAATATTCTAAATGGCACAAGCCAGACATGAACACCACATGCAGTATAATTCTATTACATGAAATGTCCAGATAGGTAAATCTATAGAGACAGAGTAGAGATAGAATGTAGATTAGTGGTTGCCAGGGGCTGTTGGGGGAGGGTGGCAAATGGAGAGCTGTTATCCAAAAAAAAAAAGATCAAATTGCAAAAGTCATTGTTGGCTGATGAGAGGTGGGCAACATAATCTCTAAGGGCTTCAAAGGCAGCTTTCCAGATGAATGAAGGTAAGAAATAGTGAACAATCAGTGACTTTGATTTAGGCATTTCTTCCCGTGCTTCCCCCCTAAATTTGCCTCCAAGTGCATCTTCAGCTGTATTACACAAGTGTTGATATTTTGTATTTTCACACAGCAGGATTCAGGTCGTCAGCAGTTAGTGGAGTGAGTGTACACAGGGAGTGGGGGCTCAGAGGAAACCCTCCAAGTCACAGGAAAGCCACAGAGGAAGGGTCAGCTTGGCAGGAACCTTCTGGGCTGCAGACGAGCCACCCTGATGCCTGCAGAAGGCATCCAGGGCAGGAGGACTTCAGGCTGCTGGTTTCTGTGGAGAGAGGGTTATGGGAGGATTATCACCAGGCTAGGGTGAGCTTGCAAAGTCTTCAGGGGACCTGATGTTCTGGGTGGGCAGCTGGGGCTGAGCTCCACCAGATGTCCTCCCATCCACGCCGCTGGCCCACTGTGCAGCAGCCAGAAACAGCAGGAAACCTTCTTTCTCCTGCAGTTAATCCTTTCTCAGCATCCTCTGCTGAGAAACCTACTGTGTTGCTCATGTAAAGGTGAGATATTTAAAGGAATGCTGTCTGTTGTCGCTGATCATATATTGAAGGGTGAATTTGGAGCTGAGAGGCGATAAATTGATCATCGGCTCATGCCCTTATTTCTTGTGCTATAATTGTCACATATATTACATCCACATCCAAGACAATATTTTGTATATATTTACTTGTATTTTGAAGAAATTAAGGGGAAAATAAACTTTTATATTTACCCAAATAGTTACCATTTTTTGTTGTTGTTTTGTTTTGTTTTGTTTTTTTGCGGTACGCGGACTTCTCACTGTTGTGGCCTCTCCCGTTGCAGAGCACAGGCTCCGGACGCGCAGGCTCAGCGGCCATGGCTCACGGGCCCAGCCGCTCCGCGGCATGTGGGATCTTCCCGCACCGGGGCATGAACCTGTGTCCCCTGCATCGGCAGGCGGACTCTCAACCACTGCGCCACCAGGGAAGCCCAGTTTCCATTTTTGATGCCCTTCATTTCTTCATGAAGATTCAAATTTTCCACTAGTATCATTTCTACTAAGCATAAAAATAATTTATCTTAGCATTTCTTATACTGTGGCTCTGTTGGTTACCTATTTTCTTACTTTAACTTTTTATCTGAAAATATCTATTTTACCTTTATTCTTGAAGGATTTTTTGCTGGATATAGAATACCAGGTTGACATTTCTTTTTTTTCCAGCAATTTAAAGATAATAATCTAGTCTTTTCAAACCACCATAGTTTCTGATGGGAAGTCCACAGTTATATGTATTATGTGCCCTGTAATTTTTTCTGATTGCTCTCAACTTTGTCTCTTTATCCACAGTCGTAAGGGTTTGGCTCTGATATACCTAGGCTTTATTTTTCCTTTTTATATTTATTGCTTGGGTTCAATGAGATTCTTTAATGTATGTCTTTGGCCAAATTCAGGGAGTTTTCAGCCATTATTTGTTCAAACATTTTCTGCCTGTTCTGACCCATTTCTCCTTCTGGATCCCAATTACACTTGATAGACCTGTGTATATTGTCCCATGCGCCCCTGAGATTCTGTTCATTCCTCAGGCTGCATAAATTCTACTGTCCTGTATTCAAGTACATAGACTCTTTCCTCAGTCGTCTTCATTCTGCTCCTGAGCTCATCTGCCTTGAGTTTTTATTTCACATGTTCTTGAATCTCTGCTTGATTCTTTTTACTCTTTTCTCTTTCTCTACTGAACTTGTATATTTGGGATCAGTGCTCACATTAGGCACAGTTCTGAAATTTGTCTTAAAATCTCTTCTGGTAAACCACACCACAGAATCAGGGTTGCTGCTGCTTCTGCCATGATCGAGGCAGCACAGAGATAGAAGTTTCCAAAGCTGCCAGTCCCAGGTCGATAGCACTTCTGTCATCATCAGGAATCTCCTGAATCAGGAACACTTCTGCCATCTGTTCCAGAATCCTGCTGCATCTTCTAGGAACTGTATCATCATTCAAGAGGGATGCCCTGCAACCTGCCTTTCACCTCAAGTAATTCTGACTATGTCTTACATAAGATCGACTTACTACAAACATTTACATTTTATCCAGAACCCTCCCTAAAAGAGAGTTTCAGCCTCTTTAGCACTGGAAACATGCTTGAAGAATATTTGAGTGGTGATCCCAGTCTACCTGCTGTGGACTGCTCCTCTAATTATTCAGTGTTCATATACTCCCTTTTTCCCATATTCAAACTTCCACCAAATCTCAGTAGCAACAGCAATGTGCTGTGAAAACATAATGCACCAGTGCTCTATAGAAACAAAAATCTATAGACCTCTTATCAAAAGGAAGGATTCAATCTTGATCTTTTCGTGTGATATAGTGTGATGTGATGATCATCCCTATACTAGTTCAGTCACAATTCTAGTTTGATACTTTGTAATTCATGGACTAAATTATAAAATACACAAACATGCACACATACCCACAAAGAAGGAATAAAGTAACCCATCATGGCCTTCGGTTCTATAACTGGTTATAAGTCCATAATTTGTATTGATTTTCTTCCTCCACTGCCAATTACATTCTCCCTTTGCCCTCAGCCAGAGCCTCACTTAGTTGATCTACCCAGAGTTTCATCCTTGAAGGATGTGACCTTTTGGTCATCTTGCCTCATGAGGTTGCTGTAGTATTCTATTTATTTCTGCCACTTGGACATGTCAGAAATAGAGGGCAATCCCTGGCTTCCAGATATAATCTTCCCTGCTGACATGGCATTGTAAATGCCTGTTTTTCTCCACCATAGAGGTCAGTTGCACCAGCCAACACAGGAACTTCTTTTTTGCCATTGATACAGTGGCATGAAGAAATCCACGTAGCCAGGTGGAAATCTCAGCTTCCAGTTCACAAAGCCATTGTTCGGTCCTTTGGTCAGAACCATTTTCACTTGGTTATGTAGACCTCTAAGACAAAATCCAATGCCACAAGGATGGGAGTAACACTTTGCCAATAAATCATTAGATGTAATATTGAGAGTTCCCAGTCTGACTCTCATACCTTGGCTCCTGAACCTGTATATTCTGGATGTGGGAGAAGGAGCGTTGGATATTGGTCACTGGTTTAGAACATAAGTTTCCTCTCACTCAACCTTATAAGAAATGGTATTCTAGTTGGAACTAACTGTTCAAGGAAAATTTACTTCTGTTTTCAGTTCCCGCTTGATTCCAATTTTGTATCTAGTAAAACTACTTGATGATGGAGTACTGCTGTGTATACCTAACCTTAGGTAACACCCAGTTCAGATGAGCAGCTCTGGGCGTATAGTCACTTGGTGTCCCACTATCAGGCACTCATTCAATCATTACTGGGGCCAAATAGCATAGCAAGGAGTTTTTCTTTTTTCTATAAAGGGTAATATTTACTTGTCAAGAAAGTTATGACATTCTTCCCAAACCCAAGTGCCCCCCGCCTTGTGATTGTCTCATTAGGGTCAGCTACAGGTGTACTGATTAGCTCCAGGAATATTGGCTCTTACTGGTCATAAGGTCCATGTGGCAGAGCCTCTTGTTCCCCATCGTAGACCAGCTAGAGATCTTAATATGCTCCTCTGGGCCCTTCTCAAAGTTCACAGCCTGTGGTTGCTCAATATATGCATCTGAGTAGAAAACCAAAGAAATATATGTTGCCTCAAATATCCCGAGACCCATCAAGCGTTGTATCTGTTTATTAGTGATAGTAAGTACATCTAAAGCAACATGTTTTTCACTTTAGGGGTGTATTCCAACATGCCTAAGACCCAGAAACTGCCCAAGTGTATCAGGCACCTGAATTCTGGGGTTCCCTCTCTGGAATGCATGTGATTTACCGGGGCCCTCAAAACCCCTGCCATATCAGCATGATGTCATCAGTACAGTGCACTGGCACGATATCCTGTGGAATGTTTCAATGATCAGAATCCTATGAACTATTAAATAATGGCCCGGAGCCAGCAAGTTGACATAGCCTTAATAGGACAGGAAAAGTACCCTGCTGTCTCCTAGGTGAATGCAAACCCCCAGATCAAGACCTGTCTAATATGTATCAGAGGCAGGGAGCTACATCTGGAACAGTAATTAGCACTGTGTAATTACAAACACCACCCGATTAATTTTGTGATAATTCACTGTTATTCTCCAGTATCCTTCAATGTCCTGAACAGGTCAGATAGGCAAATTTATTGGGCATGTGGTAGGAATTTCCACCCCTGAATATTTCAAGACTTCAACATGGCACTGAGCTCTGAATCTTCCAGGTGGATATATAGATCCAAGCACATTTGGGAAGACTGAGTTTACAGCAATGACTACCTAAACCAGTGGGTCACCAAGATAGCATCCCGCTGCTTCTACTAGGATTAAGAACCTGGAAACACAGGAAGCCTCTGAACCAGCTTCAGGATAAGCCAGAACTGTGCCGCCTCTGCTACAGTCCGCGCCAGCAAAACGCATGCCCTGAGCCTGCTTCTCTTCTTCCGTAATGCGCTGCTAAATCCGGTTCTCAAATGAGTGCTCTGATTGGCAGAACTCAAACCTCATCCAAAATCCTAACTGCAGAGGAATCTGGGGAAATTTATTTCTAGCTCCTCTGTCCCTGAAATGCAGAAAGATGTGCTAGAGTAGAACATGATGGCATGGGTGTTGGCAAGTCCTTCCGTGGTTTCTGCTGCAGTTGCCGCATGCGTAATGTGAGCCCAGGCCTCCATGTCAGCCTCTCTCAAAGTTCCACTGCATTTACAAAAGGGCAAGTGACAATTAAAATGTAAGGAAGAAGAGAGGCCATTTTATAATAACATTTACAGAATTTTAAATCACCTTAATGGCTCTATACTTAGTCTGCTCTCGTTTGAACCTCAGTCATACTGGGGAGACAGTCACAGTTCATAGCTGTATTGTGGAAAATCTCTTTGTGGTGAAATTTCCTTCTCAGCAATGTCCTCTAAAAGGACTGTATTAACTCTAGACAAATGGATTTTATTTCTAGTATTTAACTTCTTAAGGGTCAATGAATTACATGTATAACCTTCAATGCTTTTACATTATCATCCTACATTATAACATTTAACACTTATTGGGCACTTGCTAGGGGCTTGACACTATGTTAATCAGTTTTGCTGTCTAACTTAATATGCACGACTCTATGTAGTGGGTGCTGTCCCAGACGCTGTTTTGCAGATGTGTAAGCTGAGACATAAAAGGTTAAGTAAGTTGTTAGTACAAGTTAGTAAGCATGGAGTTGGGATTTGACTCAGACGGTATTGGGCTCCAGTCTGTAGCCTACCCTGTCACACTTTCATTTCATCCCCATTCTGTAAAGTCCCTTTCAGTTTATGGTGAAATTCTTCTTCTCTTTAAGTTATCTCCTAAAGATTAAATATTGAGGAAAAAAGATAAATAAACAATTAAAGCATCAGTGAAATACTCAACCAAAGTTTTTTAGGGCTTAGGTAAAAGTACTCTTTTTTCAGGTACAAATTAAAATGTTGTAAAACATGTGACATCTAATAAGTCATACCGGAGAGTTACAAAAGATGGGAGTCTTTGCTAATTACATTGTTAGGAAATAACAATGATAAATAACTGATTTTCTATGATAATAAAATGATGTGGTTTTAGTTTTAAATTTGATAAGTTGATTTCAAAAATTATTATTAACAGCTAGTTATGCGTGTCCAGATTTATAATAGAAGTTTCTTTTGAAGTCTATAATCCATTCACTTTCTTAGTGTCACTGATTAACTTTTAAAGTATATTATTAAAATGTCAGTTTGAGAAATATCTATGTTAAGTATACATCGTAAAGGACACAGATGGCATTTCCTAGTTTCATATGGCATTAGTTATTTAAGCATTGTCATTTAAACATTTTACATATAAAAGCAGTGTCTCCTCAATCTGATTTTAAGCCCATAGAGAACAATGGCAAGGCAGATGCTGTTTCTGTGTTTTGAGATACTCCATGAAGCCTCCTTTCTCCCAGATATATTAAAGGAAAGATTTAATGAAATTCCAGATATGAGTTATATGCAACTTAATGTGAATTATAATCAAATGGCCTTTCTCCTACTAACTATAGGGGAAATAGTTTATTGTCTCCCATAATCCTTTGAAATTTATTTAATGACGAGATCTTTTGCTGCCTCTAGATAAAAATTCAGAGCCCCACATTTCTTTCTCTTCCCTCTAAAACACTGTGACTTTAGACTTTTTTTTTTTTGCAATACGCGGGCCTCTCACTGTTGTGGCCTCTCCCGTTGCGGAGCACAGGCTCCGGACGCGCAGGCTCAGCGGCCATGGCTCACGGGCCCAGCCGCTCCGCGGCATGTGGGATCTTCCTGGACCGGGGCACGAACCCGCGTCCCCTGCATCGGCAGGCGGACTCTCAACCACTGCGCCACCAGGGAAGCCCCGTGACTTTAGATTTTTGACTAGTGGAGAATAAACACCCACGCCCACACCCACACCTGTCCCTCTGCAACGTGGAGGTGGAACTCTCCTTAAAAATGTCTTCAAACTTTTTCCTCTTACCCTGTTTATCCACCTCTACCTCTATATCTCCATATCTATTGGGTGGGCCAAAAGGTTCGTTTGATTTTTTTTCCATTAGATGGCTTTAGTGGCACTTAGTTGTCTTTAACTTCATTCGAAACAATGTTGTTAAGACTGTACGTGACAGCTGTCATATCAACGTGCTTTTAAAAAAAAAGACATCAAAATTGGTGAATTTTTGTGTATCCATTTTAATATTGAAGATGGAAGAAAGAAACACAACAGTTTGGCATATTATGCTTTATTATTTCAAGAAAGGTAAAAATGCAACAGAAACACACAAAAAGATTTGTGCAGTGTGTGGAGAAGGTACTGTGACTGATTGAATGTGTCTAAAGTGGTTTGCGAAGTTTCTTGTGGAGATTTCTCGCTGGATGATGCTCCACGGTTGGGTAGACCAGTTGAAGTTGATAGCGATCAAATCGAAACAATAATTGAGACGTTATACCACACGGGAGATAGCCGACGTACTCAAATCTGACTTATCCAAATCAAGCGTGAAAATCATTTGCACAAGCTTGGTTATGTGAATCGCTTTGATGTTTGGGTTCCACATAAGTTAAGTGAACAAAACCTTCTTGACCACATTTCCACATGCGATTCTCTACTGAAATGTAATGAAAACGTTCCATTTTAAAAACAAATTGTGACGGGCAATGAAAAGTGGCTACTGTACAACTGTGTGGCACAGAAGAGATCGTGGGGCAAGTGAAATGAATCACCACCAACTATACCAAAGGCAGGTCTTCATCCAGAGAAGGCGATGCTGTGTATATGGTGGGATTGGAAGGGAGTCCTCTAGTATGAGCTTCTTCCAGAAAACCAAACGATTAATTAATTCCAACAAGTATTGCTCCCAGTTAGACCAACTGAAAGCTGCACTCAATGAAAAGTGTCCAGAATTAGTCAACAGAAAACGCATAATCTTCCATCAAGATAACGCAAGACTACACGTTTCTTTGATGACCAGGCAAAAATTGTTACAGCTTGGCTGGGAAGTTCTGATTCATCCGCCGTATTCACCACACATTGCACCTTCGGATTTCCATTGATTTAGGTCTTTACAAAATTCTCTTAATGGAAAAAAATTTCCATTCCCTGGAAGACTGTAAAAGGTACCTGGAACAGTTCTTTGCTCAAAAAGATTAAAAGTTTTGGATAGATGGAATTATGAAGTTGCCTGAAAAATGGCAGAAGGTAGTGGAGCAAAAGGGTGAGTACATTGTTCAATAAAGTTCTTGGTGAAAAGGAAAGCTGTGTCTTTTATTTTTACTTAAAAAAACAAAGGCATTTTTTGGCCCACCCAATATATTTAGTGGGTAAGGACTTGAGAGTCTTGTTTTATCATCTTGTTGTTTTTTGGTTTTTTTTGCGGTACGCGGGCCTCTCACTGTTGTGGCCTCTCCCGTTGCGGAGCACAGGCTCCGGACGCGCAGGCTCAGCGGCCATGGCTCACGGGCCCAGCCGCTTTGCGGCACGTGGGATCTTCCCGGACTGGGGCACGAACCCGTGTCCCCTGCATCAGCAGGCGGACTCTCAACCACTGTGCCACCAGGGAAGCCCTGTTTTATCATCTTGATTCATTATGTATGTACTCTATCTAAATGATATGATCTTTTCGTTCTTCAGCTAAAACTTCCATTTTAGCACCTTGTCACACATTTCAAAATATTAACTGCTATAAAATTTCGTTACTTCTATTATGATAATCTGTCTGTTTCACAGTTTTGCTTGAGACTGACCCAGAATTATGTTGACACTTTTTGTACTCCCTGCAGCGTGGAGCTCAATAGTAAATTTTAGAAAGTGCCCATTAAATATATTTTGAGCTAACTTGATAGAAAATAGAAATCTACTCATTTTGATCTTTAGTTTCAGGTGCAGCATTATGTCTCTCAGAGTCTGGTAACCCTGGGAAGTTGCAGCTTGTTGAGAAAATCTATAATATCTCTGCTTCTGTCAGAAGTAAACAGCTTCACTGATGATCTGGGTGCCATTAATCAGGTACATATAACTTGACACTGTAACTTTCATTTATAGTTTATGCAGCTGTAGACTTTTCTTTCCCTTTCTCCTCCCCTCTCTTTTTGCCAGGCTGATATTTTAGTCATTACCTTATTTCTAACGTACATGAATACTGTTGCTGCCTGCTGAAATTACAGAAAGATATTTTCAGAAAATAGTTTTCAAAATAGTGCCATTTTATCATCCTTACCTGGTATATATGTGCCAAAGGTGTCACTAGTGATGGCAAAGGAATGGCCTTAAACCTCTCCAAGAAGGCAGTGTGTTCCTAAAGCAAAGCAGTGAGAGGAAAGGGAACAGGAGAGGATGATAAATGGAGAACAGCCTCTGACCAGTGGTTCTTATTCCTAATTGCTCATGACACTCATGTGGCTAACTTTAAATATTCTGTTGCCAAGCTATATGCCAATCCAATTAAATGGAGGTCTCTGGGGTTAAGACGCAGGTATTGGTATTGTTAAAGTTCTCCAGATGATTCCAGTGTGCAACCAAGGTTGAAAACAGTGCTCTTTTATCTGTGCAAAATCTTATGTCACTGCTGAAAAATGTGTCTAAGAAACAGAAGTCATTCCCATATTTTAATGTTGACAGTGGCATATTATGTGTTCACTTTCTCAGCTCACTTAATATTATTCTTTCTGTGGTTAGAATTAAACACAAATAAAGGAAATCAGAGACAGAAATGTTTTGGTAAAGATAAAAAATTAATAAGAGAAATATATATATATTTTATATAATATTAAATGCTTCTAACCAAGTTCTTAGTCTAAGTTCTCTACATTTAATAACATATTCCAAAATATTATATAATCTACTTGAATTCAGTCAGTGTCATGGTAGATCATCTAGTCAGCAGTTTTTCAAGTGACTGTTAAATGGTGAACCCTTGTAAGAGCTCTGTTAGATGTATTTAAAAAAAAATAGTTGTTACTGATCTCAAGGAGCTAAAAATCCATTTGAGAAAGAAATAAGGCACATTTACTAGTGGAAAAAAACAGGGAAGTGTTAAAATGCATGGTGCCGTTTGTAGGAGCTCCAAGATCAAGAAACTGATCAAGGTAGGTTGCAAGTCCCTGAAAAGATTTCATGAAAAAGGAACAGCTTGAAAAGTGGATTTGAATCAAAAAGGAGAGAATTCATAATGTTGAGGCACTGGGTGTTAGTTTTAAAAAGTGTGCCCAGAATTCTGAGGAAACAAGGTGAGGTCATGGCATTAAAAATAGGAAGCAGGGCTTCCCTGGTGGCGCAGTGGTTGGGAGTCCGCCTGCCGATGCAGGGGACACGGGTTCGTGCCCTGGTCCGGGAAGATCCCACAGGCCGCGGAGCGGCTGGGCCCGTGAGCCATGGCCGCTGAGCCTGCGCGTCCGGAGCCTGTGCTCCGCAACGGGAGAAGCCGCAGCAGTGAGAGGCCCGCGTACCGCAAAAAAAAAAAAAAAAAAAAAAAAAATAGGAAGCAATATGGGAAATTAGTTTGATGGAATCAGATTTGTGTGAAGAATAACAGAACACAGAAAAGAAAAGTTTATTTACATATTCTCACTTAATTTTTACCAAAATACATGAAGTAGTTATATTATTTACCTAGTTTATAGATAAAGAATTCAAGCCTTAGAGCAGTTAAGCAACTTGACCAAGGTTGCAGAAAGAACATATGCTAAGAGCCATAATTCAGACCCACGCATTCTGATTGTTAAGCCACTTTAGAATAAGAGTAACAATAACACAACAACAAGAACTAGTTTTTGGCAGGTAATATGTGTTATGCTTTACCCGAATTGTCCCATTCAATCCTTTTAGTAACCCTTCAAGATATTAGTATCGTTGTTTAAAGACAAGGAAACTATTCATCAGCATTCTTAACAACGGATAACAGAATTCACTCCAGCCAATTTAAGCAGAAAAGGATACATGAATAACTATGGAATAGTTGAAGAAGAGACTAGGCCGTACTTTCATGAATGACCTCTGCAACTGCCCAGCTGAATAGGAATAGGCTCCAAAGGAATTGCTGCCTTTGCTGTCATGACCAGGAAGCTGCCTGCTGACTCAAGGAGCTACTACTACAGACACAGGGTCAATAAAACAGTCCTGCTACAATGTACAACAGCCAGATATATGCCCTGTGTTGTCCTGTCTCACTGTGTGATTCAGTTTCAGCTAATTCAGTTTTTGTGAGTGCGTTTATTTCTAAGCCAACAACATATTCAGAACCCTAGCATCAAGGAAGTATAGAAAATGTAGTTTTATGCTTCCTCAGCTTCTTTACTCTAAAAGGATGATAGAATGACTAATGATGTAGTCAGTCCAAGTTGTCTATCATATTTAAGGCTCAGAAATTCAGTAACATGGTGGTAAGAGATGGCATCAGAATAGGAGGGAATACACAGCAAAGGGCGTGAATGCAGGGAAGCCATTTATTCGGGACTCTCAATGTAATAAGTCTTCCACAAGCAGGAGTAGAAATAACCACTTATATATAAGAAGTGTTATCCAAAGGACTCAAGAAAAGATTTAATGTGAAGGAGAGAGAAGAATCAGTGCAAAAATTAATATTATAAAACTAAGAGATAGGAAAAATATCACTAAGAAGAATTAGGTAAATGGGAAGCAGTGCTTCTTTGTGAGCAGAAAATATTGAGTTTGTATATATTGAATATGAGGAAACATTGAAGTAATCTAAATATAGGCAGATGGAAATATGAAATTAAAACTTGAGGAAAAGGAGGGGACATACATAAAAATTAGGGGAATATCACTATATGGCAATCATGAAATCATAGTCAGAAAGAGAAGAGGGACTTAGGGAAAAGTACTATGGAATGGGAGAGTCAGATGTACAAACAAGGAAAGAAGACAAGCTTTATTTTAATATTAGATGTTAGCTGGCTATTATAAATGTTAGGCTTAAATGATTTAATTTTTCATCAGATATAAACAGTAATATATATTATATGTAATATGGATTATGCAAAAAATCTATAAATAAAAATATAAATGTTAAAGTCATACTACATATTTTTTGACTTTCCAGTTTTCTTTATGTCTCTTAGACATAGTCTTATTGTTGGACATATAGGTCATTGCTGTATACATTTTGATATCTGATATAAAACAACATTAACTATTTTCTGAAACTGATTCATGGAGATACATTTCAGAAGTTGACTTTATTGCATTAACTGCATTCAACTCTTATTGGTGATCTGCATCTCAAACTTGCATATTAAGATGATTTTTTGGAAAAAGCATAATAAAATGTCTAATTATTTAAAAAAAATAAAATTTCTTGGAACTTATTAAAAAGTATTTAAAAAGTCGTAAAGTTCATTGTTAACAGAGTAGCCTTCCCAATGTAAACAACTAAAACTCTGGAAAAATATATGACTTAGTGAATTTCAGACAATAGGCAGTACAAAATTGCAATTCCTGAAATCAGGGAAGCAAACTATGTGAGCCCCGTGATTGCCTTGACTTTGGGCCTGGAGGCCCTTTCTGGACTGTGGCACAGGTAAAGCTTAGCCAAGTCCCAGCAGTCTCACTGAACTGATGGGGCAGAGACTGGAGTTCCAGAGAACTGATGCAGAGAATTTCTGGGTGGGGGTCATGGAGAGAAGAAAACCCTGAAAAGAAGAACTCAGGAAATTTGAAAAGAGGTTTTCTGGATCATTTGTTGAATACTAAGCTGCACGTGTGTAGGAGGACACTTCACAAGGCCAAGCAAAGAAAAACTACTCAGGAAAGAAATATTACAAAGAAATTGTGAGCTGCATAATGGCCAGACCTCACACAGTGCTTGGGACCATCCAAATTCTATCCAGATATAATGGCAAGACCTTACTTAATAAGGCATTCAGTAGAGACCTTAAAATGTTACAATTTAGCAGTGTAGTACTTTATAGTCCTAGGAAAAGGCTATGCTGGAGGGATTCTAACAGAGCTTGGAAACACACCTTGAAGATTTCTTGCTGATTCACAGCTAGATTAGCTGCCTGCTGGAACAACATAATACAGAAGCTCAACAATATGATATCATTAATGTCTGCGTCCATTCAGACATCACGCATGCGAAAAAGAAAGAATGTGTAACTCATAGCCATGAGAAAAAGCATTAGTTAATAGAAATAGAACCAGAAATGACAGAAATAATGGAATCAGCATATAAGGACAAAGACAGCTATTTATATATATATATACATACATACATACACACACATATATATGTGTGTGTTAAAAGAAAAATGAAAAAAAACCCTACAGAATGGGAGAAACTGTTTGCAAATGATGTGACTGATAAGGGGTTAATATCCAACATATATAAACAGCTCATAAAAGTCAACATCAAAAAAACCAAGCAACCAGAATAAAAATATGGACAGAGGAACTGAATAGACATTTTCCAAAGAGGAAATGCAGATAGTCAACAGGCACATGAAAAGATGCTCAACATAGCTAATCATCAGGGAAATTCAAATCAAAACCACAATTAGATATTGTCTCACACCTGTCAGACAGGCTATCATCAAAAAGACAACAAGTAACTAATGTTGGTGAGGAGGTGGAGGAAAGAGAACCCTGGTACACGGTTGGTGGGAATGTAAATTGATGCAGCCACTTCAGAAAACAGTATGGAGTTTTCTTAAAAAACTAAAAACTACCATATGACCCCCCTGGGTATATATCTGAAAAACAATAATTAGAAAAGATACATGCACCCCAATGCTCACTAACAGTATTATTTATAATTGCTGAGTTATGGAAGCAACCTAAGTGTTCAGCAAGAGATGAATGGATAAAGATGTGATCTCATACACACACACACAAACACACACACACACACGCACACACACGCACACACACACTAGAATACCATTCAGCAATAAAAAAGGAATAAAATTTTGCCATTTGCAGCAACATGAATGGACTTGGAGAGGATTATGTTAAGTGAAATAAGACAGAGAAAGACAGATATGATATCACTTAATCTAAAAAATACAACAGGGACGGACCTTCAAGATGGCGGAGGAGTGAGACGTGGAGATCACCTTCCTCCCCACAAATACATCAAAAATACATCTACATATGGAACAGCTCCTACAGAACACCTACTGAATGCTGGCAGAAGATCTCAGACTTCCCAAAAGGCAAGAAAATCCCCATGTACCTGGGTAGGGTAAAAGAAAAATGAAAAAACAGAGACAAAAGGATAGGGATGGGACCTGCACCAGTGGGAGGGAGCTGTGAAGGAGGAAAGGTTTCCACACACTAGGAAGCCCCTTCACTGGCAGAGACAGGGGTTGGGCAGGGGGAAGGTTCAGAGCCACGGAGGGCAGCGCAGCAACAGGGGTGCAGAGGGCAAAGCAGAGAGATTTCCACACAGAGGATCCGTGCTGACCAGCACTCACCAGCCTGAGAGGCTTGTCTGCTCACCAGCCGGGGCGGGTGGGGCTGGGAGCTGAGGCTCAGGCTTCGGAGATGAGACCCCAGGGAGAGGACTGGGGTTGGCTGCGTGAACACAGCCTGAAGGGGACTAGTGCACCACGGCGAGCCAGGAGGGAGTCCAGGAAAAAGTCTGGAACTGCCTAAGAGGCAAGAGACCATTGTTTCAGGGTGCACGAGGAGAGGGGATTCCTTCCCTGTCTGCCCACAGAAGGCAGAGTGCCGCCTAAATGAGCTCCAGAGACAGTCGCAAGCCGCGGCCATCAGCTCGAAACCCAGAGACAGGCATGAAACACTAACGCTGCTACTGCAGCCACCAAGAAGCCTTTGTGCGAGCACAGGTAACTCTCCACACCTCCCCTCCTGGGAGACTGTGCAGCCCGCCACTGCCAGGGTCCTGTGATCCAGGGACAACTTCTCTGGGAGAACACACAGTGCTCCTCAGACTGCGAAAGTCACTCTGGCCTCTGCCGCCACAGGCTTGCCCTGCATTCCGTACCCCTTCCTGTCCCTGGCATGACTGAGTCAGAGCGCCCTAATCAGCTGCTGCTTTAACCCATCCTGTCTGGGCGGGAACAGAAGCCTGAGGGCAACCTACACACAGAGGCAGGGCCAAAACGAAAGCTGAACCCCAGGAGCTGTGCAAACAAAGAAGAGAAAGGGAAATCTCTCCCAGCAGCCTCAGGAGCAGCGGATTAAATCCCCAGTCAACTTGAAGTACCCTGCATGTGTGGAATACCTGAATAGACAACGAATCACCCAAAATGGAGGCAGTAGACTTTGGGAGCAACTGTAGACTTGTGGTTTGCTGTCAGCGACTGATGTGCTTCTGATTTTTATGTTTATCTTAATATAGTTTTTAGCGCTTGTTATCATTGGTGGATTTGTTTATTGGTTTGGTTGCTCTCTTTTTTTTAATTATTTTTTCTTTTAATAATTTTTTAATTTTAATAATTTTATTTTATTTATCTTTTTAATTTTTTTTTTATTCTTATTTTTTCTTTCATTTTTTCTCCCTATTCTTCTGAGCTGTGTGGCTGACGGGGTCTTGTTGCTCCGCCCTGGTGTCAGGCCTGAGCGTCTGAGGTGAGAAAACCAAGTTCAGGACATTGGACCACCAGAGACCTCCCAGCCCCACATAATATAAATCGGTGAGAGGTCTCCCAGAGACCTCTGTCTCAATGCTAAGACCCAGCTCCACCCAACAGCCAGCAAGTTCCAGTGCTGGACACCCTATGCCAAACAACGAGCAAGACAGGAACACAACCCCACCCATTAGCAGAGAGGCTGCCTGAAATCATACTAAGTTCACAGACACCACAAAACACAGCAACGGACCCAGCCCTGCCCACCAGAGAGACAAGGTCCAGCCCCACACACTGGAACACAGACACCAGTCTCCTCCACCAAGAGGCCTACACAAGCCACTGAACCAACCTTACCCACTGGAGGCAGACACCAAAAACAACGGGAACTATGAACCGGCAGCCTGCAAAAAGGGACCCCAAACACAGTAAGTTAAGCAAAATGAAAAGACAGGGAGATATGCAGTATGTGAAGGAGCAAGGTAAAAACCCACCAGACCAAACAAATGAAGAGGAAATAGGCAGTCTACCTGAAAAAGAATTCAGAGTAATGATAGTAAAGATGATGCAAAATCTTGGAACTAGAATGGAGAAAATACAAGAAACGTTTAACAAGGACCTAGAAGAACTACAGAGTAAACAAACAATGATGAACAACAAAATAAATGAAGTTAAAAATTCTTTAGAAGGAATCAATAGCAGAATAACTGAGGCAGAAGAATGGTGACCTGGAAGATGAAATAATGGATATAACTACCACAGAGCAGAATAAAGAAAAAAGAATGAAAAGAATTGAGGACAATCTCAGAGACCTCTGGGACAACATTAAACATACCAACATTCAAATTATAGGGGTCCCAGAAGAAGAAGAGAAAAAGAAAGGGTCTGGGAAAATATATGAAGAGATTATAGTTCAAAACTTCCCTAAAATGGGGAAGGAAATAGTCAATCAACTCCAGGAAGTGCAGAAAGTCCCGTGCAGGATATATCCAAGGAGAAACATGCCAAGACACATATTAATCAAACTATCAAAAATTAAATACAAGGAAAAATACTAAAAGCAGCAAGGGAAAAGCAATAAATAACATACAAGGGAATCTCCATAAGGTTAACAGCTTCTCTTTCAGCAAAAACTCTGCAAGCCAGAAGGGAGTGGCAGGACATATTTAAAATGATGAAAGGGAAAAACCTACAACCAAGATTATACTGCCCAGCAAGAATCGCATTTAGATTTGATGGAGAAATTAAAATCTTTACAGACAAGCAAAAGCTAAGAGAATTCAGCATCACCAAACCAGCTTTACAACAAATGCTAAAGGAACTTCTCTAGGCAGAAAACACAAAAGAGGGAAAATACCTATGAAAAAAACCCCAAAACAATTAAGAAAATGGTAATAACATAAATGTTGATAATTACCTTAAATGTAAATGGAATAAATGCTCCAACCAAAAGACATAGATTGGCTGAATGGATACAAAATCAAGAACCATATATATACTGTCTACGGGAGACCCACTTCAGAACTAGGGACACATACAGATTGAAATTGAGAGTATGGAAAAAGATATTCCATGCAAAAGGAAATCAAAAGAAACCTGGAGTAGCAATTCTCATATCAGACAAAATAGACTTAAATAAAGACTATTACAAGAGATGAAGAAGGACACTACATAATGATCAAGTGATCAATCCAAGAAGAAGATATAACAATTGTAAATATTTATGCACCCATCATAGGAGCACTTCAATACATAAGGCAAATGCTAACAGTCATAAAAGGGGAAATTGACAGTAACACAGTAATAGTAGGGGACTTTAATAACCCACTTTCACCAATAGACAGGTCATCCAAAATGAAAGTACATAAGGAAACACAAGCTTTAAATGACACATTAAACAAGATGGAGTTAATGATATTTATAGTACATTACATCCAAAAACAACAAAATACACTTTCTTCTCAAGTGCTCATGGAACATTCTCCCAGATAGATCACATCTTGGGTCACAAATCAAGCCTTGGTAAATTTAAGAAATTTGAAATCGTATCAAATATCTTTTCTGACCACAACGCTATGAGACTAGATATCAATTAGAGGAAAAAATACAAACACATGGAGGCTAAACAATACACTACTAAATAACCAAGAGATCACTGAGGAAATCAAAAAATACCTAGAAACAAATGACAAACACGGCAACCCAATACCTATGGGATGCAGCAAAAGCAGTTCTAAGAGGGAAGTTCATAGCAATACAATCCTACCTCAAGAAACAAGAAAAATCTCAAATAAACAACAGAACCTTACACCTAAAGCAGCTAGAGAAGGAAGAACAAAAAAACCCCAAAGTTAGCAGAAGGAAAGAAATAATAAAGATCAGATCAAAAACAAATGAAAAAGAAATGAAGAAAACAATAGCAAAGATCAATAAAACTAAAGCTGGTTCTTTGAGAAGAAAAACAAAATTGATAAACCATTAGCCAGACTCATCAAGAAAAAAAAAGTAGAAGACTCAAATCCACAGAATTAGAAATGAAAAAGGAGAGGTAACAGCTGACATTGCAGAAATACAAAGAATCATGAGGGATTACTACAAGCAACTATATGCCAATAAAAGGGACAACCTGGAAGAAATGGACAAATTCTTAGAAAAGTACAACCTTATGGACTGAACCAGGAAGAAATAGAAAATATAAACAGACCAATCACAAGCACTGAAATTGAGACTGTGATTAAAAATCTTCCAGCAAACGAAAGCCCAGGACCAGATGGCTTCACAGGCGAATTGTATCAAACATTTAGTGAAGAGCTAATACCTATCCTTCTCAAACTCTTCCAAAATATAGCAGAGGGAGGAACTCATTCTACGAGTTCCTCTAGCAAAACACTAGTAGAACAGGATCCAACAGCACGTTAAAAGGATCATACACCATGATCAAGTGGGGTTTATTCCACAAATGCAAGGATTTTTCAATATAAGCAAATCAATCAATATGATACACCATATTAACAAACTGAAGGATAAAAGCCATATGATAATCTCAATAGATGCAGAAAAAGCTTTCAACAAAATTCAACATCCATTTATGATAAAAACTCTCCAGAAAGTGGGCATAGAGGGAACTTACCTCAAAATAATAACGGCCATATATGACAAACCCATAACCAACATCATTTGCAATGGTAAAAACTGAAAGCATTTCCTCTAAAATCAGGAACAAGACAAGTATGCCCACTTTCACCACTGTTATTCCACATCTTTTTGGAAGTGTTTAGCCACAGAAATCAGAGAAGAAAAAGAAATAAAAGGAATACAAATTAGGAAAGAAAAAGTAAAACTCTCACTTTTTGCAGTGACATGATACTATACATAGAGAATCCGAAAGGTGCTACCAGAAAACTGCTACAGTAATCAATGAGTTTGGTAAAGTAGCAGCATACAAAATTAATGCACAGAAATCTCTGGCATTCCGACGCACTAACAACGAAAAATCTGAAAGAGAAATTAAGGAAACACTTCTATTTACCATTGCAACAAAAAGAATAAAATACCTAGGAATAAAGCTACCTAAGGAAATAAAAGACCTTTATGCAGAAACCTATAAGGCAGTGATGAAAGAAATTAAAGACAATACAAACAGATTGAGAGATATACCATGTTCCTGGATTGGAAGAATCAACATTGTGAAGATGACTGTAGTACCCAAAGTAATCTACAGATACAGATTCATTGCAATCTGTATCAAACTACCAGTGGCATTTTTCCTAGAACTAGAACAAAGCATTTCACAATTTGTATGGAAACACAAAAGACCCCGAATAGCCAAAGCAATCTTGAGAAAGAAAAATGGAGCTGGAGGAATCAGGCTCCCTGACTTCAAATTATACTACAAAGCTACAGTAATCAAGACAGTATAATACTGGCACAAAAACAGAAATATAGATCAATGGAACAATATAGAAAGCCCAGAGATAAACCCACACACATGTGGGCACCTTATCTTTCATAAAGGATGCAAGAATATACAGTGGAGAAAAGAGAGCCTCTTCAATAAGTGTTGCTGGGAAAAGTGGACAGCTACATGTAAAAGACTGAAATTAGAACACTCCCTAACACCATACTCAAAGATAAGCTTAGAATGGGTTAAAGACCTAAATGTAAGGCCAGACACTATAAAACTCTTAGAGGAAAACATAGGCAGAACACTCTGACATAAATCATAGAAAGATCCTTTTTTACCCACCTCCTAGAGAAATGGAAATAAAAACATAAGTAAACAAATGGGACCCAATGAAACTTAAAAGCTTTTGCACAGCAAAGGAAAACATAAACAAGACGAAAAGACAGCCCTCAAAATGGGAGAAAATGTTTGCAAATGAAGCAACTGACAAAGGATTCATCTCCAAGATTTACAAGCATCTCATGCAGCTCAATATCAATAAAACAACCCAATCCAAAAATGGGCAGAATGTCTAAATAGACATTTCTCCAAAGAAGATACACAGATTGCCCACAAACACGTGAAAGGATGCTCAACATCACTAATCATTAGAGAAATGCATATTAAAACTACAATGAGGTATCACCTCACACCAGTCAGAATAGCCATCATCAAAAAATCTACAAACAGTAAATGCTGGAGAGGGTGTGGAGAAAAGGGACCCCTCTTGCACTTTTGGTGGGAATTTAAATTGATACAGCCACTATAGAGAACAGTATGGAGTTTCCTTAAAAAACTAAAAATAGAACTACTGTATGATCTAGCAATCCCACTAATGGGTGTGTACCCTGAGAAACCATAATTCAAAACGAATCATTTACCACAGTGTTCATTGCAGCACTGTTTACAATAGCCAGGACATGGAAGCAACCTAAGTGTCCATCGACAGATGAATGGATAAAGATGATGTGGCACATATATACAGTGGAATATTACTCAGCCCTAAAAAGAAATGAAATTGAGTTTTTTGTAGTGAGGTGGATGGACCTAGAGACTGTCATACTGAGTGAAGTAAGTCAGAAAGAGAAAAACAAATACCATATGCTAACACATATATGTGGAATCTAAAAAAAAGAAGAAAAAAGTGGTTCCTAAGAACCTAGAGGCAGGACAGGAATAAAGACACAGAGGTAGGGAATGGACTTGAGGACACAGGGAAGGGCAAGGGTAAGCTGGGACGAAGTGAGAGAGTAGCACTGACATATATACTCTACCAAATGTAAAATAGATAGCTAGTGGGAAGCAGTTGCATCACACAGGGAGAGCTGCTCAGTGTTTTGTGACCACCTAGAGGGGTGGGATAGGGAGGGTAGGAAGGAGACTCAAGAGAGAAGGGATATGGGGATATGTGTGTGTGTGTGTGTATATATATATATATATATATATATATATATATATATAGCTGATTCACTTTGTTATACAGAAATAACCCAACATTGTAAAGCAATTATACTCCAGTAAAGATGTTAAAAACAAAAAGAACTGAAGAAAAAAAAAAACTAGTGAATAAAACAAAAAAGAAGCAGACTTACAGATACAGAGAACAAACCAGTGGTTACCAGTCGGGAGAAGGAAGGGGTAGGGGCAGTATAGGGGTAGGAGGAAAGAAAGGATTATTATGGGATTATATAAAATCATGTGTATGAAACTTCTGAAAATTGTAAAGCATTATAGAATTTAAGGAACCTTTCATTCAATTAAAAAAAGGAAAATATGAATAATGAGAAAATAGGAAATTTCAACATAAATATAAAAGCACTGTATACCAATAAAGCTATTAAAAATGTAATAGATAAATATGAAAAAAATTTTGACAGTAATCTCAACAATTCAGATTAAACACACAGTCCTTGAAATTTGAAAATTACAAAAACTGACTCAAGAAGAAATAGAAAACATAAATTACCCTATGCTGATTAAATAAAGTGTATTTAAATTTATAAACTTCCCTACAAAGGGCAGTCCAGGACCAAATGATCTTGCATTTAAGGAAGAAATAATAGCACTCTTACACAAACTCTGTTAAGAGAATGGAAGAATAGGGAACATTTCTAGCTCATTTCATGAGACCATAAGTACTTCAGTATCAAAACCAGACTGACATTACAAGGAAAAACAAAAACAAAAACAAACTCAGAATATCTCAGATGAACACAGAAGTAAAATCCTTACTGCATATTAATAGATAGAATCCTGCAGCATACAAAAAAATACTACATGACCATCAGGTGGTATTTATCCCAGGAATGCAATGTTGTTTTCTCATTCATAAACAATCAATATAATTCATAATATTAACAGAGAACCCATATTATCCGAGTATATGCAGAAAAATCAGTTGCCAAAATTCACCACCCGTTCATGATTTTTTAGAAAAAATACAAAAGTACGAATAGAAGGAAACTTCCTCAACTTAAATTTTGTTTTTTATGAAAAACCTACAGATATACCAACGGTGAAAGACTAAATACTTTCGCCCCAAGATGAGAAACAAGGGAGGGATGTCCTCTCTCATCTCTTCTAGTTATCATTGTACTGGACCTCCTTGCCATTGCAATAAGGCTGCGGTACTTTGAGAAAGGAAGAAGGAAAACTATATTTAGAATCAACATGACCAGGAACAGAGAAAATCCCAGAGTTTACCAAAAAGCTACCAAGTAGATAATCCTGCAATAGAGCACACACATACAGCCAGTTGGTTGTAGACATATCTTAAGGTAATTTGATCAGGAAAGAATGGATCAACAATTCAATAAAAAAATGAGCAAAAGATTTAAACACATGAAAAAATATATACTAATGGACAGTAAATACATGAATAATGTGCAGCTTGATTAGTCAGAAGAGAAATACAATGGACAGTTACAAGAATGTCTAAAATTTAAAAGGCTAACAATACCAAATTCTACTGGGGTTGTAGGAAGTCATAAATTGCTAGTGAGCACATAAAACAGACTGGAAGTTCCTCAGAAAGTCAATCATACACTTACCACATGGCCTAGCAATTCAGCAGCTACGTTGACAAGAACAATTGTCTGTGAATGTTCATAGTATCTTTAGTCTTGAGTATTAATCTGAAAATGACCCATTTCCACTGACAGGAGGATCAGTAAGTAAATTATCTTAAACATACTTAATAGAATATTATTCAACCATAAAATGTATTGAGTCAATGATGCACACAACAGCGTGAATCAACCTAAAACATACTAGACTAAGAAAAATAAACCAGACCCAAAAGAACATATATGGTTTGACTAAATTTCTAATAAGTTCTGAAACAGGCAAAATTAATGTATGGCAGGAGGTACCACAGTAGTGCTTGATTCAAAGGTGGGCCTGGGATTGACTAAAAAGGGGCAGGAAGGACTGGAGTGTGCTTACAAGGGTGCCTGCAAGTGTCACAGCTCATCAAAATAGGCACTGAAGTTCTGGGCATTCCACTGTGTGTAAACTATACCTCAATTAAAATACATTATTTGAAATTTAAGAGTTTTTTCTGAATCCAAAATAACTATAACATAATTTTCTCAGTGCTTTTATAAAGTGAGTGCTTTAGCTCACTTTAAAGGCTTTATTTCTTTGTTGATATCATAACAAATGCAAAGATGTCACCAAGGACTTCATGAGAAACAATTTTAGTTTTTAGTGATAGGAAGTTTTCTAAGTGGTCATTAAGTCAAAAACTATAAATATATATAATTCAGTGTATATGAATCTGATTCAATTTCCAATGTATTTGTATAACAGAAGCAGGAGAGATCCTGTTTTATATAATTGGTGGAAATTCAATAATAATTACTATTGTAGATATTTACTGAGCCCTACTGTATATCAAACACTATTCTAAACATTTCATACTCCTCCAGGGCTTTTACATATATTTTTTGTTTAAAATAGCTATTACAATGGAATATTACTTGGCCATAAAAAGAAATCTTGCCATTTAGAACAACATGGATGGATCTAGAGGGTGTTATGCTAAGTGAAATAAGTCAAATACCATATGATCTCACTTATATAAAGAATCTAAAAAACAAACAATACAATACAAAAGTAGACTTACAGATACAGAGAACAAATGGGTGGTTGCCAGGGCAGTTGGGAAATAGGTGAACGAGATTAAGAGGTACAAACCTCCAGTTATAAAATAAATAAGCCACTGACTGCCCACCTTAGTTCTTTGTATTTCACTGACGCAGTTTTTATTTTAACTTGTCTTCATCTGATATGTATATTGTCTCACCTATTTTTATAGAGGTAAAATTATAGTAGATAACATATTTGTGTCAATTTTAATATATCCTTCATCTGTAATCTGTGAACCAGATTTATGATAAAGTGGGCTTGTATCCTCTTATTTTGTTATCCTTTTCTATAGCTTTGCTTATTTGAATGCAGTTTTCTTAGGTCTTGAAAAAATTGTTTACATGATGCTGAGCATAAAACTGTCCTAATATCTTGACAAATTATGTTTTTTGTATTCTGTTGGAGTCTTTTCTTTATCAATTGATTAAAATTACGAATTTGTGTCTGTCATTCATTTTTGGAGTGACAGAATCTTCTCACCACAGTTATTGTATATTCACCACCTTGTGACATAATCACCTTTCTATTTGTTTTTAAAATAACTTTGAAAAGGTGGCTCCCATAGGATTCCATAGACTGCTGACATATTGATTTTCTAAGGGCCTGCATTGTTTGGCTCTTCAAAACAGAGAACAAAATCAAGACATTGATTTTAATTTTTTTATCCTTATGCCATTGGGACTTTGTGTTGGAAAAGCTATTCTTTGAATAGCTTTCTTCCTCTTTTCAGATAGAATTCAAGCAGCTGCCATCTAGGAAAAGCTAGCCAGTACACAAATAGTTACAGAGAATGCACGGGGTGGACATCTCTATAAAAAACAATACACATGTTTTTAGTAAGTTTTCTGTTTTATTTATTAGAATTTTATTAATAAGTTTATAGGTTTGTCTAGATCTAGATGGTACCTGATTTTCACAGAATCATCCTTTTGATCAGGCATTACAAAAATATTATACTACTGAAAGCTAGTTTATCAGTATATTTTATTTTTAAATTTTAACAAAAGTGGAGTGTTTTGTTAATGCAGAAAGGCAACATGGAAAGAGGCATAACTGTTTAGTTTATACTTTATATGAATGTTGAAGAATCTTAACTCCAATCCTGGCTCCAATCTGGGCCTCATTAACAAACCAGTTGCCTTGAGGCGAGAATAAGTAGGAAGGTGGCAAAGATGGTATTTTTTGAAGAAACTGAAATCAATAGAAAGAACATTTCTATGTTGTTTCAAGTAAAATCAGATAGGCAGAAATAGAGAGTCCAGAAACAAGGCAGAAAGTAGACAATACAGAGGTTCAGTGAGGGTCAGGCTTATCCAGGCAAAATCGCTGCCCATAAGTGTGAGCACACTCATGATTGGATTGTCAGATTAAATCCTATGAATCAGAGAGACCTTATTCAATACCAGCTTAACTAATTATTTCAAAGAGATAGAAAATCATAGGGCAAAGGTGAATCAGAACGAGATGTGGGACATTCTCTGTGTTTCCCAGGGTCCTTGTTGAGAGATGTGTCTCTCTATCCTCGAACAGTAGATGAGGTCCCCAAGTGAGATTTTGTAGGGTGTCTCACACAGAGGGAGCTTTAAGTTGTTAAGCATCTCTATTTTATAACCCGGAGAATTTTACAGCTTGTATGACCATCTTCAAGGAGCTCTGTCTCATAGATTCTGGGTCCATTTAAGTAAGTAATTCTTTTGCTAGGAATGTCCAACTAAGGATGTTCCATAGATAAAATTTCCTCCTACTAGCAAATGCCAGGAGGTCCACCTGAGGAGAAGATAGGCCTAGTCATCAGCTTCTTGTCTTTCTTCCGGGGGGCATATCGCCAGTAAGTACCAGCAGTTTTGTCTTCTTCCTCCCAACTGGCTGTCAAGTTCCCAAGGCCTCTGTGTGCTAGAATTGTTTATGGAACCAAGACAGCTGAGAAAGAAAATGTTTTTATAAAGGTATATTTCAGTTGTTCACATGGTAAATAGGGTTATGGTATTTCCCTCAAGAAATCTGTAAAATTTATCATTATAATTATATAATATTATATACTATACAATGAACTGCATACCAATAAGAAGAGAGAAGCAATCCAATAGAAAAGTGAGGTAACAATATGAAAAGGCACTTTAATAGAAGGGAAAACGCAGAAGGAAAATTAACCTGAATGATGATCAACCTCAGCGGTTCCAGGAAATGCAAGTCTAGAAAACAATGAGATGTTTCATACCAATTCTATTGATATTAACTTTAAAAAAAAAGATAACTTAGCAACAGTGTCAGGCGCTAGTGATTTTGTGGGGAAATGGAGTTTATCACCGGGTAAAGTTAAAGATATATATGCTCTAAAATACTTTGTGTACTGTACAAAGGACACCTGTACAGGGATGTGCATGTTAACATTTCTGAAGTAGCTAAAACTTGGAAATAACATTGTCCCTTTTCAAAAGATGGCTGGATGTGGTATGGCAAAAATGAATATTCTGTAGCAGTTAAAATGAATAAATTAGGTCTTCATGTGTCAACAGTGATAAATTTTGAAAGCATAAATGTGGACTTATAGGGAAGAAGGAAGTATCCAAGGAGGAGAGATACTCAAATAAACCAGTTTTGAAAATTATGTACACAAAGCAACTTACACACACACACACACACACACACACATGAAACAGTTCTCCAGTATATTCATACTTCTAAAGTTTCTTTTAAAAATACGGAATCTGAAGTAAATATAAGAAAAGTATCAACGAGTGTTGAAAATATATAGTTTGTGTACTCAAGAGCTATGCTTTTTATATTGTGAAATATTTTTATGTTGAAAAAATATTTCAGAATTAAAAATACAAAATAGATTCTAAAAGAAAAAGTCTCTGAGCCTCAGAACTATATTCATTTAAAATGAAACTTCAATTTTTAATGGCTTTTTTACAGAAATATTTTCTCCTTATGTACAGTTCATACCTCTCAGCATACTTTGGGGTGTAGTAGCCAAGCTGTTAGAAATGGCAGTGCTTTTGGAATATTGATAAGGTTGAGGTGAAATCTGAATTTAGAGTATTATATGCCTACTCATATTAAATACTTTATAAGCCTAATGTTTACAAAGTAAATGAAATTTCTACATGAAAACAGATTTTTTTAATTGGAAGTAAAGCATATTAGCAAAAGAATGCTGAAAAACTCGCCTGCTTGCATCAGGAAGCATTTTTACTTTTCAGATGTCTGTTTAACTTGTTAAATAAAATAAAAGCTAAGCAACTCATTTATAAAAATAGAACATGCGAATTAAAGATTCTGAATCTGGAATGGGTTTATGCATACTTTCTGCAAAGTAAACTAACTTTTTACACCAGGGCAAAATGTGGCAACAAAATAATCATTTTTAGTAAGATAAAGAAAAAAGTAATCATAGCTCAGAGCAAGAAACAGCTGACCTATTTCAGTTGAGAGAGAAACCATATTGTTTTCTCAAATGATGCATATTTTGATCATCTCTAAGATCTGGGAAGCCTGGTGCAGTCGCAGTCAATCCATCAGTGAGAATAGAGTTTGCATCAAACTGTGCTCAAGTGGACAATATAGGGATTAGGGGTCCTCAGTATGGCTTTTCCCTTTTTATTTGGAATTTTTTAACAAGGACTTAGAAATTCCCAATAATGAGCTCTATTTTAGATTAGCGCAATTTTTCCTTTACCAGTGTTTTTGATGCAAATAGTAATTTATTAGGTAAGGATGAAATAAGCCTTAAAATTTGTCAAAATATACTATTGGCCTAAACGTTTCCACATCATTGAATGCCTTTTTATAGCTACTTCTTATTAAGAAAAAACTTCTATCTATTAGCTCTACTGGCAACAAAGATGAACGTTATCTGGGGCATTTGCCACATGGAGGCTAGATCTTTTTAAGAGATGGCTCCAAGGGTAAGTGAAATTATTTTGGCTCAGAGCATGAGCTTTGGAATCAGATGCCTGGTTAAAACGCCACGTGACTTCTGAAGTAGCCTGCCTTGTCAACACATCAAACTTTAAGGCTCTAGAATGAGTTACAAACTTACAGGCAATGCAGAGGAACATGTTAAATTAACCATGAGGAAACCTTTGGTAAAATCCAGCCTGTATAGGAAAAACAACTTATTTTCCCAACAAATAGATTGTATTATAGAGAGAAGAAGTGGAAGGGGGAGAAAGAGAGGAATAAGGAGGCTATATTTTAAGACAGGGGGCTTCCCTGGTGGCACAGTGGTTGAGAGTCTGCCTGCCGTTGCAGGGGACACGGGTTCGTGGGGCATTGGAAAGATGATCCCACATGCCACGGAGCGGATAGGCCCGTGAGCCATGGCTGCTAGGCCTGCGCGTCCAGAGCCTGTTCTCCGCAACGGGAGAGGCCGCATCAGTGAGAGGACCGCGTACCGCAAAAAAAAAAAAAAAAGACAGTGTCTCCCCAAAAGCTTGGGCAGAAACATCTCTGGCAAGCAGACTGGGGGCAGGGCCTTAATGAGCTGGAAAGTGAATCCTATAGATGTTTGGTTTTGTATCTGCTTTCTCTCCAGTGCCTTCTGTAATGGTCATGGTCATGTCAATGTGCACCAGTAGCATGAATGGTTAAAACTGAGAGACACCTAGTGTCTCTGGCAAAAAGCAGTGAGAAATGAGAGCAGGAGAGGATAGGGGGGAGATGGGAGGAGCAAACATAAATTCTGATTGTCTTTGAGAGAAATTAGGTAGCATGTGTTTTGTTTTTGTTTTTTTCTATTTCCAAGATTGGTTTCACAGGTTTGACTATTATAAGTTTCTGTGGTGGTGGGATGTAAAAAATAATTAGCCTTTTAGAAACCTGCTAAAGTTTTGGACACTGTGCTTACTTCAAATAAATGCTTTATGGTAGAATGGCATGCAGGTGGTGAGTATTTAAAATAAAACACCATTACAGCGTTTCTATGGAGTATGGCTTCCCCTTAGATAATATTACTGAGAAGTTAACACTGGATAAATAAGTGGATGTTTTCTTTTATTTTTGTCTAAAAGTAAAATTTCTTTAGATCTATTTAAGATGCCTTATTTTGCAAAATCTTCTCTATTACCATAATATCCTCATTAAATGTTTGGTAACTTTAATTACCCATTTTTTCTGTTTAAATTTGAAGCCATAGGCCTGTTGAGAAAAAACAACCAAGGAGAAAGCTATGAAAACATAGGCAGACATTTTTATTTAAAAAAACCTATTAAAGAACAAGTAGTTCAAAATAACCATTTGAATCCCTGTCTAGTTCATGCTAGAGGGCATAATAAATTTGTAAGAAAGATAAAGGCAAGGGTGATTTATCACTAAAGGCCATACATTACTGTGTACTTGTATTTTGTTGGCCTCTATGTTCTAATTTCAGAAGCCATATCTGAAGAGGCTGTGACTAGGCAACTCAAACTATGAAAATGAGTTATTCTTAAAAATGACATTTTCAAGTAATTATTAATTTACTCATGATTTGATCATAATGAAGACGGAGATGTAATAGAATTGGGGAAATGTGGGGACATAGAGCAGAGTGCCAGCTGGGAGCCCTGGGCTCTGGTCTGGCTCCATCATTAGTTTAGTGGCTTTGGAAAATCCACTCCTCTGAGCTTAATTATAAAATCAGATGCAGTTGCTGTTTGGTGAGAAGTATGTTTTTTTGTGTTCAGGCAGTTGAATCAAAGACTTAGAGTGGCAGCTAGTCCAACATGTGGTTTATGGGTATTCTTCAACCACATTGCATCATGGTCACTCCACTTTTCTGGCCATTTTACCATTTTAGTTTGGAGAACATCTCAAGGGTTGTATAGAGCAGATGCCCACACAAAGCATAGCGACGTTACTGATGCTTGTTAGAATGGATCATGAATCTGTTTCTGTTTTTCTCTTGACATAATCATTGTTCATAACTTTTTGAATCATGATATGAATAATTCTTTTAAGAGTAGACTTCATGATCACAAAGCCATGTCCTAAAATTTAAATGTGGAATTTCTGAGTATTTTCACACCTGCAAACCAAATCTCTCTGTCTACCTTGAAAGGTCACAGTCTTTCAAACCCTGAAAACCTAACAGAAGCCTTCTAGCAATACATGAACACATTGGGGTTAATTTCCTCTGTCTTGAAGATCTAGGCTAGTCATTTCTCCATGATTGATCAAGCTTTCTCAGCTCTCTAAATTTTTGCTTATTAATTCAGAAATGTGTATTGTAAATTGAAATCTTTATGTTAAAGAATGATGGGACAAATACAAAACACTAAATAATTACACAGAAATCAGTAATTTGGTAAATTTTTTATGCAGAAATTTAAAATAAGCAGTGAATATATCAGAGTATATTTATTGTTATATTTAGAACACTTACCATGCCTGAATCCATGCCCCACTCCTTGCCACACGTTGAGGAAGGATGTTAAAGGCAATGGTTTTATATTTTATTATATAGATTTATATTATGTGGATTTAATATAATCCATAAATATATTTATATTATATGGATAGTAAAAAATGAAAGGGAAGCCAAGATCTCCACACCCTTTCCTAGACTCCTGGACAAAGCAATACATGCAAGTGGCTTTAGGACCTATGACTACTTAACCTTCAAGGAATAAGACAGTCCATGTAAATGTTAAAATAGATGTGAACTTCGTCTTCAACAGGGGTGAGGGTTGGTTTACAACTCCGAATTTTCAGAAATTCTTTTTCCTTTTGTCTTATCCACTGGGAACCAAGTGAAGCAGAGAAGATTTCACACTCTCCTTTTGTTTTTTTCCCCTAGTTCCCCTACTTACAGTGACTTTTGATGGCTTCAGCCTCGTGTGGTTGCCTCAGTTCCAAAATCTCACCCTGTACAGGCAGCAGCCTTTGTCTTCCATCCTGTGTGGAGGTAGCCAGGTAAAACCCAAAATGTTTGTCAGCAAGGAATTGGTAAATTCCCCAGTAGCACAGCTTCAGCAGTGTCAGGCAGATCAGCTCTTGGTGTTTGCTCTTTCTTGTTATTTCGGACTCCCACAGCTGATCCTTATTTTCTAGACAGTTCAGCCCCTCTCCTCCTCTTGTTAATTATAGGTTTGTGTGTCTGTATGGGTCTATGAGGGGGAATGTATCTATTTAATACTCTTAGGTATTCTGTAGCATGAGGGTTAATTTGGTAGCCTGGTTCATCATATTGCTAAAAATTGATTCATCTCATATCTTAGTTTTCTACCTTTATTTAATATATTTGGAAAATATATTGATGCATAGAGTGAACTGAGGCTCCAAGTGGAAGAAGAATTCAACTTCCCAGTTATTTGTTGAATCACTCTAATGCCTTTCCTTTGGTTTGTGACGCTTCCTTTAGTTTATACTTTGTTTCCACATACAGCATTTGTTTATTAATCTAACCTGTAGGTTCCTACGCTACCACCACATTAACTTAGTTACCTTAGCTTTATTAGATATTTTAATACCCAGTTGTTATAACTACTTTTTATTAGTTGTTCTTCCTGTTCATACTTCTAAATGGCCTTGAGAATAATGTTTTTCAAGTTCAAAAATAAAACTGTATAGATTTTCATTGAGGATTTTTTCGAGGAAACATTTTAAAAATTAGGTCTTCAAAAAGACCAGTCATTGTAGTTTATAGTTGACATTCTCTGTATCATATTTTATTATTATTTTCTTTGTCCTTACCCATTATATGTCAAGTAGAACTTTTCAAGTTCTTCCGTCATTGTTTATTTGATTTTCTGTAGTATTGCTTCTTCAGGTTATTATCTTCAATCGTGGATTTCAGTTTTCCTTTTGGAATCTTAGTTCTCATAAATTTTCATCATTTCACCACATCCCATTTTTATTTCAGTTTTTATATGCTTTCCATAATTAAATATGCTTGCCTTTTTATCTTCTCTTGGCTTCCCCCTCTCATAACGGTACACATCCTTGCCTACCACCGAGCTTACTACATCCGCTTCCCTCTGTTTAGTCTGGTCTCCTTAGTAAGTCTTTTCCGTCGTGCTCTTCCTCCTTGTATTTAGGATGCTATCCCTCTTCTTGTGTCACCTCAGTGTTTCTCATGGGATCTATATTTTCGTTTGTTTAATTGCCTTTTTCCTTTTCCCTTATCTTCTAATGAGAAAACTATCATTGGATCTGACCAGAATTTTCCCACAATTGCCTGTGTCCTTTGTCCCTGGTCAGTGCACTCGATGACAGGAGAAACACCCCTCCCACTCCTGTCCTGGAGAGCAGATTGTGGCACCTGTGGTCAGTGCTTTTCTGTTGACCCGACACGGACTCCAGTAGCCTTGACCATAGCGTTTGGATGAGTTTACCAGAAACAGTAGGACTAGAGTGTCAAGCACTGATGGTTTCCAGAGCTTCTGCCACATCTTGCCATGTACCAGTGCCCCCTGATCCCCCAGCCTGTTGTTTGGCAAGTACGGGAGAATTTAGGGGGAGGTTATGGATTATGTTTCTCTATTCTGCTCAGTCAGCTTCTTGCTTAGAGTTTCTTTTGCCATCACAGATTCTTTAGTGCGAAACTGGAGGACTCTTGGGGAAGTCATTTTTAACAAGAATTCCTATCACCTTTAAAGGTTCTGTGCCCTTATAAGGAGTTGAAAGGAGTGAGGGAAGATTTCCTTATTCATTTATTTTGGAAAGTTAATTAAAAAATTTAAATGTGCTTAAATAAAAGAATCAGCGGGGTTCTTTCTACAAGTTCTGAGGCGGTATATGGAGTCATTCATTATATGCAGAAGCAAAAAGTTGTGGGGAGACCAGGTGAACAGTGGCTGTCACAACAATTCTGTGCCTTACAGTAAAATTAATATAAGAGAAGTTTTGAGTAAGTACAGAAAATAAAGCCAGTTATTTCCACTGTACTTGGCTAGGCTAGCAATAAAATGTCAATTAAATATGATTAATTCTTTCTTTTTTCCATAAGCGGGAGAATGTATTGCTGCAGTTTTAACGGCTGTCAGATTGAGATCTATCAGTACTGAAAAGAAGTTATAAGAGTCACTTCAGTGTCATGAGAAAATCCAAATGTATTTCAATAATGTATCCTTTCCTGATTGTTTTGCTTTTGCTCCCTGTGGCAAGTAAAATTATATTTGTTCTGAACAATTTTCTGATGCAGCTGAAACCTAATGCCTTCTTGGAGGTCTTCTCTAATCACCCAAATCCTTCCCACTCCTGTCTCTGTATGATAGATATTAACACATTTTATTGGAAATAATTAGAATCCAGTATCATTTACATGCTTTTTTTTAATGTACTGAGGTTAGCGAAAATGTGTTATCCATTGTTCTCTCTCTGTAACTCACCTGTGAAAGAAATAAATGTGTTGATCAAATCAGGATTTTTCACTTTAAGTAGAAAGGAATCAACCCATAATCAGCAACTCTCACTGACCCTGAAACACACACCACTTGTTTTCTAAGCTGTGGGTCACTCAAAATTAAAATGGAAAAAAAGAAAGAAAAGGATGTTGGAATCTAAATCTCCTCGCCATGTTCACTTTGTGCCAAAATCCTTTGAGGACCTAAAAAGAATGATTTCAGGTGAATGGCTGATCTATGGCTCTCTGTATTTTTCTGAGAAGGTACATATTTGGTACTTTAAAAAGTACTTATTGAAGAAATAGAAAGAAATGAATTTGACACCAAAACAAAGGCAACAAAATTAAAAATAAACTGAGAGTACACCAAACTAAAAAGCTTCCTGCATAGGAAACATCAACAAAACGAAAAGGCAACCTGTGGAATGGGAGAAAATATTTGCGAATCATATTCCTGATAAAGGGTTAATATCCAAAATACATAAAGAATTCATGCACTGCAATAGCAAAAAAAAAAATCTGATTTGAAAAATGGGCAGAGGATCTGAATAGACATTTTCCCAAAGATGACGTACAGATGGCCAATGCGTACGTGAAAAGGTGCTCAACATCACTAATCATCATAGAAATGGAAAACAAAACTGCAATGAGACATCACCTCACACCTCTTAGAATGGCCATCATCCAAAGACAGGAGATAAGAAGTGCTGGCAAGGACATGAAGAAAATGTATGCTGTTGGTGGGAATGTAAATCAGTGCAGCCACTATGGAGAACAGTATGGAGGGTCCTCAAAAAACTAAAAATAGAGCTACCATATGATCCAGCAATCCCACTTATGGTATGTATTCAAAGAAAATGAAATCAGGATCTCGAACAGGAATCTGCATTCCTATGTTTTTTACAGCATTATTCACAATAGCCAAGACATGGAAACAAGGTGTCTATCCGTGGATAAGTGGATAAAGAAAATGGGGTATAAATATATATAGATATAGTGTACATGTACATATAATACACACACAATGTAATATTATTCAGCCATTAAAAAAGAATGAAATCTTGCCATTTGTGACAACATGGTTGCATCTTGAGGGCATTATACCAAGTGAAACAAGTCAGAGAAGGACAAATACCATACTGTCACATAGGGGCTGGGGGAAATAGGAGAGGTGATCAAAAGATGCAGATTTCCAGTTACAGGATAAGTAAGTTCTAGGGTGTAAGATACAATATAGTTACTATAGTAAGCAGTACTCTATTGTATATTTGAAAGTTGCTAGGAGAGTAGACCTTAAAAGTTCTTATCATAAGAAGAAAAACTGGGACTTCCCTGGTGGCGCAGTGGTTAAGAATCCGCCTGCCAATGCAGCGGACACGGGTTCAAGCCCTGGTCGGGGAAGATCCCACATGCTGCAGAGCAACTAAGCCTGTGCACCACAACTACTGAGCCTGCACTCTAGGGCCCATCAGCCACAACTGCTGAGCCCACGTGTCACAACTACCGAAGCCCGCACACCTAGAGCCTGTGCTCTGCAACAAGAGAAGCCACCGCAGTGAGAAGCCCGTGCACCACAACGAAGAGTAGCACCCGCTCGCTGCAACTAGAGAAAGCCCGTGCACAGCAATGAAGACCCAATGCAGCCAAAAATATAAATAAATAAATATATTATATATATATATATATATATATAAAGAAGAAGAAAAAAAACTTCCTAACTGTGTGAGGTGGTGGATGTTAACTAACCTTACTGTGGTAAGCATTTCATGATAAAAATATATATCAAATCATTAGGCAAAACACCTAAACTAATGCAAAGTCATATACATTGTATATATGTATATAGTTGTATGTGATACAATTATATCACAGTAAAACAGGGAAAAACCAAAAGCAACTAAAAGGTACAGTGATAAAGAGAGGTGTTTTGGATGGCCTGGGGTGTCAAGTGTCAAGTCTAGTGAATAAAAGAAAGAAACAAAAAGAAGGAAAGCTGTGTCCTGCGTGTGGAAGTTTAGAGTTTAAGATTTTAGAATTGGGACACCCACTTGTAGCTTTTGGTTATGGCGAAGGTGGTGAAGTTCATCGCAATTGACTAGGCCAAGAAATTATTCGAGGTATGGTTCATTATTCTTCGGTGGTTCATTCAGTGGGCAAAGGAATCAGTCAAATGACAGTAAAGCAGAATAAAAGGGGCCTGAGAGACAGGTGCCTGACTCTTCGATCAGTGCCTGCAAGGGCGCTGGGTACGTCTAAGCTCAGAAAATGAATGAAAGAATGAAAAATCTTTGGATGAGAAGTAGAGAAGAGAGGGTGGTGAGGGCGCGTTATGAAGGTCACTGCTGTGGGCGTTGGGCTCAGCTCTGCTAGGATGTCTGGGAAGGTGAGCTTGGTGGCCATGACACAGCACATCCAGATCTGCTATGTTATCCCACCCCCTTCTCTTTGTCTTAGCTCCTCTCAAGGAAACTCTGGAGGTGCCACTGTTAGTTCAGAGCCAGGTCTCTTTGGGGTCACAGAGGAGGAGGTACATATATTCCTGGACTTATGATGGGTTGTCATAAGTTGAAAATGTTGTATGTCAAAAATGCATTTCAGACACCTACCCTACGGAGCCTCAGAGCTTAGACCAGCCCACCTTAAATGTGCTCAGAACACTTAAACTAGCCTACAGTTGGCAGAATCATCTAACGCAAAGCCTGTTTTATAATATACTGTTGAATGTCTCCTGCATGATTTGTTGAATACTATACTGAAGTGAAAAACAGAATGGTCGTCTGGACACCCAATGGTTTTAAGTGTACTGATGGTTTTCCCTTGTGATGGTGTGGCCAACTGAATGGGAGTAGCAGCCACTGCACAGCATCATGAGAGTGTTGTAGCACGTGCCCCTACCTGGGAAGAAGTCGAAGTTCACAATTCAAAGTATGTGTAAAGCATATATATGTAACAATTTGGTATGCTTTGATTCCTTTTTGAATCAAGATGCGATACAAATAAATGCAACAACTTTTACAGAAAGACAGCAACTAAGTAATTTAAAAGTCTTCACGTTTAAACTGTGGGCAAGGAGCAAGTGAATTTTTCACTGCACTAGAACCAGTCAAGCAAGCGTTCAAAGGGCTTGGTCTTCCCGAGCAGTGAAGTGTATGCCAACATATATTAACATACAGACATAGACATAGAACTCAGAGGCTTCAAGTGATTGCTGCCCAAGATGTGGAGTAAGAGACCACAGGGGATTGGGCTGCCATGGGAGGTTCCCAGGTAGAGAGAGTGCAGGAAGCATGTCTGTCCTCCAGGGAGAACGTCTATTACATGCACCTCTGGATCCCCAATTCCTTATGGGAAATGGGCAGTAAGTACTTGTTTTTCTTGAGTGAGGTGAGATTTGAAAGATTTGGCTTGTTGTGTATTTGTGTTATAATTTAACACAAATTAATACATACTTCTTTAGCGCTTCCTATATGCAAGATTTGATAGACCTTAAAGGATGAGAATATAGAGACACAGTGAAAAATGGGAGGGAATTGTAGGAATGGGGAAGCACACAAGAAAAAAGATGAGAAACACCAGACGTGTTTGTTCTGGGCATCAACTGATTTGCAATCACAACAGTGAACTTTTCATACTGTGTTATCTTCAAATCCGTTGGTCTAGCTTGCACTTTGAATGGACCTTTTACCCATGCATTAATTATTTGGAAAATATTGGTTCACTGAGTTACATAAACTTTCTAAATGTTGACACATTTCATTATACAATACTAAAAAAAGTATATCTGTTAATATTACCATTGATCTCATCAGAAAAGTCTCTAAATATTAGAAAACTTTCCAGCCCATTGTGGTGGACACAAATCTTTCAAACATCTAATTTTTGCTTGAAAGCTAGAATTTAGCATCAGCAGCAAATACTGTAATTTGTTTTCTTTGAAATGGTGGTTTCACATCATTCATAGTTTTCTAATAGCTATTTTTCCAAGTAAAAATTTGTTCCATCTAAAAAGAAGTTAGTTCAGCTCGCAACTCAATCACCCAAGTCATTTTTCTTGTGAAAACCATCATACTTAAGCATGCAGCAGAAGTGCTTTATGCATGCTTCCAATTTTGTCATATAGACAATTAAAAAGATGTGCACTCAATAATGGCTATTTAATAAAATGAATAATTTTTACTGCTCCATGAGGACATTCTTGAATCTAGCATTTGTTGTTGTTTTGTTTTGTTTTTTACTTTTGTTTGTACTGCTAGATGATGAAGAAAACAATACCTGCTTAGATAGTTTGGTACCACTGCTTTGATTTGGTGCTTAGGTGCTCACAATTTGACCCATTATCACTTTTGTATAATCTTAACAGATATTAACACAATGAAAAAGATAATTTCTTACTTGTATTCTGATAGTTTTAACTCACAGACACTGTGAAGGGGTCTTCAGCCCCCAGGAGTTTGTGAACCACACTTTGAGAGGAAAAGGGATCAATAAAGTCAGTAAGAAAGGTTAATTCCAGCAAAATAATGTTGCCTACTACCTAACTGTTAGGGCCCAAGAGCATTGTGCTCTAGAGGGTGATAGCTCATAGAATCATACTGCTGGGTGGGAAATAAAAGGTCATCTAGCCTGATCCCTGCATTTTACTAGTGAAAGAAGAACTCCAAGGAGTTTCTGTGACATGCCCAAGTTTGCTCATTTTCACAGTAGGAAAAACAAGAATGCTGTGCTAACTCTGCAATTTCAGTGTTTTGCGCCCATAGGAAAAAAGCCATTTAATATCTCTGAATCTGTGTCTTCATTGTAAGTGAAAGATAACAATATCTTCACTACATAACTTAAATGGCTGTGAAAAGCACATGAGACAGTGTGTATCTGGGTGCTTTGAAAAATATACTGAAACTCTGTGACAGATCAAGGTCTGCAGAATTCTTATTCTCTGTCAAAGTACCAAAGCTCAGTCTCTTCTAGAAGAGTTAAATCCGAAGGTTGGCCTGAATCCTTGAATGTATGTCTCAGGAATTTTCTATTTCAGGGTCTAAATTAGGTTCTGTTAGGGAATTCCCTAGTGGTCCAGTGGTTAGGACTCCTGCTTCTACTGGGAGGGGCATGGGTTCAATCCCTGGTCAGGGAACTAAGATCCCACAAGCTGCATGGCACACAGACAAAAATAAATAAATGGGTTCTGTTAGAAGATTAGCAAATGAAATAATGAGAGTCTTAGAAAGTACAATCTAAAAGGTAGCTATGTTAAAGAAGATCCATTTTTGATGACTCTCATTCTTCAAAGACTATGTAATATTTTATTGGAATATCCAAGTAATGGGCTATTCTGGTTAATTGGATTTTATGTTTAACTAGGAATCAATTCAACATAATTAAATATTTTCTAGATAATCTTGAAGAGTGTGATGCTGGTGAATATCACTTGTCCTTGGACTTTAGCTGAACTAAAGAGACTGCATTAATAGTGATTCTTTGTGACCGTGAACTTCCTCTTAAAACATAAATCATATGTTCTTTTCTTATTCTTATTTTAATATTTCTCCTAAAAGCACAGCATGGAGGCAGGGGGGAACAAGTTAAATGAGGATTCTAAATCCTTTGGATTCTATTTAAGGTTTTTGTTTGAGAATTTGCTCTATTAAAGACATGCTATTAAATTTACCCTTTAAATCTAAACGAGAGATGGTATCACTCACCCCAACTGTTTGCTTCAGTGTTTGACATGAAAGCGTTGGCCATCGTGCTCAATATAAGACTTTTGTGTAGAAATAATCTTTTTTTTTTTTTTGCGATACGCGGGCCTCTCACTGTTGTGGCCTCTCCCGTTGCGGAGCACAGGCTCCGGACGCGCAGGCTCAGCGGCCATGGCTCACGGGCCCAGCCGCTCCGCGGCATGTGGGATCCTCCCAGACGGGGGCACAAACCCATGTCCCCTGCATCGGCAGGCGGACTCTCAACCACTGCGCCACCAGGGAAGCCCTAGAAATAAACTTCTTTTTAAATAAGAAAAAAACAGAAACAAATGTAAAAATGAGTAAAATAATGTACAATACAATGTTAATGTCAGCAGTAATTGTAGAGTGATGGATTATGAATGATTTTTATTTATTATTTGTTAATCTACATTCTCTAAATTTCCATTATACTATGCATGCCTTTTTTTAAATATACTTTAGAGCAGTTATACAGTCACTGCAAAATTGAGGTGAAGGTACAGAGATTTCCCATATCCCCCCTTATGTCCACTCATGCACAGCTTCCCCCATTATCAATGCCCCCACCAGAGTAGTACATTGGTTACAGTTGATGAACCTAGGGCTTCCCTGGTGGCGCAGTGTTTGGGAGTCCGCCTGCCGATGCGGGGCATGCGGGTTCGTGCCCCAGTCCGGGAAGATCCCACACGCCGCGGAGCGGCTGGGCCCGTGAGCCATGGCCGCTGAGCCTGCGCGTCCGGAGCCTGTTGCTCCACAACGGGAGAGGCCACAACAGTGAGAGGCCCACGTACCGCAAAAACAAAAAAACAAAAAAACAATTGATGAACCTACACTAGCACATCTTTATTACCCAGAGTCCATAGTTTACATTAAGATTTCCTCTTGGTGTTGTGCATTCTATGGGTTTAGACAAATGTATAATGACATGTACCCACTATTGTAGCATCATACAGTGTAGTTTCATGATCTAAAAATCTTCTGTGCTCTGCCTCTTCATCTCTTCCCCTTCCCCAAACCACTGATCTTTTTACTGTCTCCATAGTTTTGCCCTGTCCAGAATGTCATATACTTGGAATTACACAGTATGTAGCCTTTTCAGATTGACTTCTTTCACTTAGTAATGTGCATTTAAGTTCCTCCATGTCTTTTCGTAGCTTGATAGCTAATTTCTTTTTAGTGCTGAATAACATTCCATTTTCTGGATGTTCCACAGTTTGTTTATCCATTCACTCACTAAAGGACACCTTGGTTGCTTCCAAGTTTGGGCATTTATGAATAAAGCTGCAGTAAACATCTGTGTACAGGTTTTTGTGTAGACATGTTTTTAACTCCGTTGGATAAATGCCAAGGAGCACAATTGCTGGATCTTGTGATAAGGATATGTTTAGTTTTGTAAGAAACCACCAAACTGTCTTTCAAAGTAGCTGTACCACTGTGTACTCCCACCAGCAGTGAATGAGAATTCCTTCCTCATCAGCACTTAGTGTTGTCAACGTTCTGGATTTTAACCATTTTAGTAGGTGCATAACGATCTCTTGTTTTAATTTGCATTTCCCTGATGATATATGATGTTGAGCATCTTTTCATGTGCTTACTTGCGATCTGTGTGTCTTCTTTTGTGAGGTGCCTATTAAGATCTTTGGCCCATTTTTTAATTGGGTTGTTTTCTACTTGTTGACTTTTAAGAGTTCTTTGTATATTTTGGATAACAGTCCTTTATCAGATGTGTCTGTTGTAAATATTTTCTCCCAGCCTCTGGCTTGCTGTCTTTTCTTGACATTGCCTTTCATAGAGCAGAGGTTTTAATTTTAATAAACTCCAGTTCACCAATTATTTCTTTCATGGATCGTGTGGTATATCTTTTTTAATACGGAAAAAAAAGTATTACTTTTCTTTAAAGACTAAAACACATGGTTATAAACAAAGATAAGGAGGAAGGAAAGGAAGTAATTTTGGCCAAAATATATGTTTGCCCCAGTAATAGCCATATTTCAGTAGCTTATGTAAAGAGCTTATGTGAAGATGTTTGTGTCTGGCCTGTTATACTCATGACTGAGCCGAGAAGAGGTTACTGATGACAGGGGTAGTGGTAGTGGTGGTGAACATGGTAGTGTAAACATGCCCTGGCTGCTTGCTCTGTGCCAGCCCAGAGATGCGCTTGACTTACATTGTCTCATTTAATCTTCAAAACAACCCTCTGGTGTAGGTATAATTTTTTTTCCAATTTGCAGATGAGATGATAAATAACTTTTGAGATCAGAAACTTGGTGTCTAAACTGGAATTCAAACCTTACTAATTTCAAAGCCTCATGATTTTAGGTATCAACCTATGCTACCTCAATAATAATAGCTGCTGTTATTTTTTGAGCCCTTGCTATGTATGGGACTTGTGCTAAGTACTTAAGAAAATTACTGCATTTAAACATTACAAGCCCCCCAAGACATATATTATTTTCGCATTACTGCTCAGGAACTGAGGTTCAGAGAGGGTGGATAACTGCTTTAGGTCACATGGATAGTAAGGCTCAGATCTATCTGACTCCAAACTCAGGGCCCTTAACTAGTAAGCTTTCTTCTTGGGAGAGTTCAAAGCAGATAAATTTGAAAAGACTTTCTGTTTTGCTAAGATAAAATGGAGAAAAACTCTGCGATCACTACAAAGGTAGTTTCAAAAAAGTCTCCCCACTCTCCCTTTGGAAAGAAATCACACTGTCAAGGAAACATAACTGTAATGGTTTACTCATCTCAGTAGAATCAGGAGTTGGTAATTGAGACAGCTGGCTTAACTATAACTTTAACAAAGAATTAGAATTCAAAATAGGCGCTTTGTATTCTTGGGAGAAGTTGCTATTTCTCTCCTAATAGGATTTCCTTACTCTCATAATTTTACCCTGGGCGTCAGTTCTCCACCCAGCTCCCACAGGGCTCTATCAACAGTGCTTCTCTTGCACCTGCATCCATTCCCCGGCACCTCATTAGTCCAGTGGTTAAACCCAAGCTCCCTCGCATGATAGACAAGCCACTGTGTGAACTGGCCTTTCCAGCCAGTCTGGCACAGTGTGTACTGACAGGCGGTGTTCTCTTTCTTACATCCTTGCCTTGGTTACTCCCTCGCTGCTAGAATGTCATTCCCTAACCCCAGCCTTCCTTCTCTTTGCTGACTCTTCATCCTTCAAATTCAACTCAGGTGCCTACCTGACTCTCCCCAGACTCTGTTGGGTATCCCTGTCTTATGTTCCCATGAAACCCCATCTATTTATGTCATTGTACACATGAAGGGTTACCCAGATGTATCAGGAAGGACAGGCTTCATGAAATTAACATTGGTAACTATTTGAGAGATGGAGAAGGGAAACAGACTGATGATAACCCATTTAGAGACAGAGCCCAGGAGCATGTAACCCATTTAGAGACAGAGCCCAGGAGCATGTCATGTGGTTTGGGGAGTGCCCTTTGATCTCCAACCATAAATCAAGGTCTTCTGCATTGGCCCCTCAGGGCTTCAGAGTGTGGAGTGCAAGAGCTAGGCTTAGACCTGTGTCACTCACAGCTACATAGATTTGGGCAAACTAAACTTTGGGGCTGTTTGTTTATTTATAAAGCAGGATAATCTTAATGCACCTATTGCATGCAGATGCTAAAATCAGGTATGTGAAAGGACACTGGACACCCTACAGTAAGATTCAAATGAAGGTCATTAAGTGTAAAGGAGAAAATACCTGGCAAATAATGAAAATTCAAGAAATTAATAGACACATTACTTAATCAGGTTATATAGAATTCAAAGAGAGTACTAATTTTGATATTTTTAGAATATTTTAAAATTTTAAATCTTACAGCCAACTGGTGTTACTCTTATTGCTTTTATAGAGGGAATAAAAGGTGTCTCAAACTGAATCCTAAATGGTGTGTGGCCTTTTGAATACAGCTGACTTGCCATGTATCTGATGGACAGCATGAGGCTTTGTAGAACTCTGCTGTTATGTGAATATGGTTCTTTTAATTTTCTCTTCCTAGTGAACTTTACAGCCAGCTTGGGTCAATTCCAGACAACTGCAGTAAAGCCAGCCACACAATTTTTTTGATTTCCCAGTGCATATAAAAGTTATGTTTACACTATACTATGGTCTGTTAAGTGTGTAATTGCATTATGTCTAAAAAACAATGTACATACCTTAATTAAAAATACTTTATTGCTGAAAAATACTATCATCGGAGCCTTCCATAGTGTGTATTCCATTTTTATATCCACATTTTTTTTTAGAATCCTTTTTTCATTTGCTGAAGCACATCCTCAAGTAATTCTTTTAGAGAAGGTTCTTGAGCAGAAATTTCAGACTATGCTGTGATAATTTGGAACATCTCAAAATTATAATACAATGAGTCATCTTCAGGACAGAATTTCTCATTTTGGTAATCACGGACTTCTTAAAAGACCTATTTTTAGGGCTTCCCTGGTGGCGCAGTGGTTGGGAGTCGGCCTGCCGATGCAGGGGACACGGGTTCGTGCCCCGGTCCGGGAAGATCCCACATGCCGCAGAGTGGCTGGGCCCGTGAGCCGTGGCCGCTGGGCCTGCGCGTCCGGAGCCTGTGCTCCGCAACGGGAGAGGCCACAACAGTGAGAGGTCCATGCACCACAAGAAAAAAAAAAAAAAAAAACCTATTTTGAAATATGGATACATTTTAGTTTTGGTTGCTATTCAGCAAATAGTTGGAAGAAAGGGATAGGAAGTTGTTACTGATGAATTGATTAGAGAAAGCGTTGTTCAAAGGAGTGGGACATTGACTTCATCATAGAAGAATGATTCCTCTTGCTTTGATACAGATTCTCCAATTACACAGACAATAATTTGAAGGTACTCCTAATGATTCCTTAGAACTGACAATTTCAAAGACTCTGTGGCACAGTTTGTTGCCTATTCTTTTCCGTTCCACTAACCAACATTCTGGTCAGTGTACTTTACTAGAAAATCTGTTCCCACTCAGAGAGGTGTTAACAGGGGTCATCTTGATGGATTGAAATGCTATAGAATGATTTTATTTCATAAAGAAGCATCTTTTCGTTAATAAACCACATCTCTCAGTCTAAACTCAGAGTTTCTTTTATTACATTTCATATTATTATATCAGACCACTTATAGAAGAATATGTTTTTGCATTTCATTATGCCTGCCTGACCATATTAAAATAGATAGACGTGTGTGTATATATACATATACAATATATATAACACTACACATGTATATTGAATGTCAGCATTTCCAAAATACAATTCACAACTTTCCCATCTCACCATCTCCCCCGTTACCACCATCTGTCACTTGGATGACTGAAATTGCCTCTCCAGAATGATCTCATCCCCTTCTCTCTCTTCACTGTTAATATTTTTGTTCTGTCCTTTTTTCTATTTCTCGTTCATGTTCCTTACATTCCTGCCGCAGGGTGTTTTTCCTTGTTATTCTCTATGTTACTCCCTTGAATGCCGCTTTCTGCCTATCTTGTCATGTCCAGCCGCTTCTTACCTGTCCCATCATTGCTCCAATAGCAATATCACATACTCGGAGGGGGCTGTACTGGCAGTAGCCTCTGAAGCAGAATTCCTCTCAACCCCATCACCTCCATAGAACTTACCTAAAGTTACTTCATTGTAATGGTTACTTTATTGTCTGCCTCACCCTCTGTAATGCCATCTTCATTTGTCTGTCTTGTTCCCTAGTGCCCTTTTGATGGGTTGCAAAGATTTACATAGTAATGGAATTATCTGCCTCTTAAAGCTTGATAAAATTTACATATAAAATGATCTAGGCCTGGTTCTTTTATTGAAAGCTTTTTGTTTTGTTTTATTTTAAAACAGCAGCTCCCATTTTTTTATGGTTATGCATTTTTAAACTCCTTCTTACATCAGCTTGAGTCAATACCATTTTCCTGGTAAAAATCATTCATTTAATAGAGATTTTGACTTCTGTGCCACAAAATTTTTTTTCCTAGTATTCTCTAATAAATTTTAATATTCTTCACTTTTTTACATGTACTTTCTTGTTCTTAATTTTAGATATTTGTTTTCTCTGAGTAGCTACATGTATAATCATATGAGATTGGGTTCTGGAATCAAAAGGACATGAGTTCAAAACCTGATGCAGGCACTTAGTAATTGGGTGAACTTAAGCAAGTTAATTAACTTCTCTGAGACTCAGTTTCCTCATCTGTAAAATGAGTTTTTTTAGAGTATTTATCATAAAGGTTTATTGTGAGGATTAATTGCTGTAGTACAAATGGAAGCACTTAGCTCAGTGCCTGGCACATAGTAAATTCTGCATAACAGTTGGCTCTCATATTGTCATTACTATTACTAGTAGAAGCAATATTGCTAATTATTTTTTCTATAATTAGAGTATGTGGTCATTTGTTATTATTGTGCACATCTCAAAAAAAAAACATGTTGAATCTTTAGTATGTATATTGGTTTTCAGTCTTCAGTTCAACTTCTGCTTTTGACTTTTTTTCTTCTTTCTTGAATTTCATTTCTTCTGTTTTAAAAAAAAAAAAAAACTATTTTAACTTAGTTTCATTCTGAGAAAGAAAATTTCATTTCCAGGAGTTTGAGAGGCAGTGTAGCATAGCGGTTAAACTGAAAGTTTTGACATAAGACTTCTTGAATTTGAGTGCTGTCTTCACCTCTAATTAGCTGGACAAGTCATTCATCTTTTTTAAGCTTCATCTGTAAAATGCAAACAATAGTAATAAATACTTCAAGGGGTGTTTGGTAGCATTAAATTAACAAAAACATATAAAATGCCCAAAGCAGTATTTGTAGTATTTAGTTAATCTTAACTATTATTTTTGGTTATTTATATTTTATTATTAATTACTATTTCTGTTGTGTTCTGGTTAGATCATGTGGCTTATATATTTCTTTTTGTGTTTACTTTATATATTGAATCATATATAATATATATGATCACCTTTTGTGAATATTTCATAGACAATTGAATAAATACTATATTTTCTATGAGGTTAACATTTTATAATGATTAAAACAGCCACAAAGTTTTATAATATTCGTATTCTCTATAGCTTTCTTTGATTTAGACCTTTTGATACTGGGTCCTGCAGCCTGCCATACCATCTACTTGCCTGACCTCTCCAGGCCTTCCACAATCTCTCTATACCATGCTACTCATTCACTGTTCACCTAGAAGTGCATTTGAGTGAAGTTTTGAGCTATGTACATGTTTTTGTGTTGCCATATTGGCATCCCAAGATGTTTGCTTTAAAAAAGACGAAGCATATGCCTAGGGTATGCTAACAGCTATACTTTGTAGGTGAAACTTCTCTTTATAGTTGGTGTGTTTGGTGGCTACACATAGAACAGAAAGGGGAGAAATTCCTTGATGAATTCCCAGGAAGTACGTGTCAGTCATAAGGTTTTTTTTTTTTTCCGTGAACACTTAATGAGTTTTCATTCTATATCAGGCATTAGACTAAATGATTCTTAACCATTACCTCATTTGTCTTATCTTCATCCCCATTTTACAGATATTAAAGCTGAGGCTTAAAGAGAATGAATAACTCATCCAAAAGTAAACAGTTGTATGTATTAGGTAGGAATTAGAAACCAGGTCTTTTTGATTCCAACCTCATGCCCCTACCCTGGGTACCAGACAGCCCTTAGAGAAAGGTTTTGACAAAAAGGGTCAGATTTGAGATTATACTATCCTGCTCTCTTTCCTTATTAGAGAGCTCTGTTCCTGCTGCTGCAAGGGCTCCAGTGTCTACAACAAACGTTTTGTTTGTTTCCTATTTATTCTTGCACCAAATGTTTCTTGGATAGCTTCTGTGTGCCAGGGATTCTCAGGGTTAAACATCATTCTGTAATCATAGACATCTTTTGTTTTCCCTTAAAGTAATATCTCTGAAATATAAATCTGATCATGTTTCATACTTTTCAAAATCTTTCAATAGCTTTCAAAGTTTCCAAGGCATCCAACAGCGGTTTCAACTCTGGCTGCATATTAAATCACCTGTGAAGTTTGAAAAACAAAACAAAAAAACAGGCCCTGATCCAGACAGTGATATAACATGCTTTTGGCAGTCAGCCTGCAGGGCCTCTGTGAACAGAGCAGCGATACAGATACTTAGAAGCAAAGGAAAAACTTGGGTATGTTAAGCCCTTATATACCAACAATAATATACATGTAAATAAAATAAATCTTCCATGCCAAAAAAGATACACAGAACCTTATTTTTTTAACTGTGCAAAATCTAGAGCATTAAAGACAGAATCTAGAGCATTATGCAGTAGACTGTCCTCTCGATGCCCCCTGAATTGATGCCAGCTGCATGAATAAGCATTTCGTAAAAGCTCCAGGTAATGCAAAAGCGGAGTCTAGGTTGAGAACCTCTGGTTTAGAGGATAAATTCAATATGCCTAACATGAAGAGCCCTCTGTGATCACATTAATTCTTACCTCTCCATCATTCTCCTTCGCAGCCCACCTCCCTACTTTCTCCCTAGAGAAAGTTCTAGAGAGGGCAGGGAAATCTTCAAATTCCTATAGGTCAGGCTATTTTTGCACATAATGTGTCATGTGCACCAAATAACCCTCCCCCATTTACTCCTGTACACACACATACAGTCCTGTATCCCCTTTTATCTGGATCACTTCCCTAATTCATACTTGTTCAGCCCAGTTATCAGCTTAGCTTGGGTCCCATGTTCCTCTACATCCCCAGTACTCCTCAAGGGTAATCAGTCTGTTGATCTTACATCGTGGGAGCCAAGCACAGAGCCTGGTACACAGTAGATGTGGGAAAAATAATTATTGGAAGGAAGGGCAGAGAGGGTGGAGGAAGGAACGCAGGGTAATCCCCCAGGAGAATGTTTGTAATGGGCTCTAAGTGATGGGTAGTGTCATGGCACATGCAAAGACTTGGGAGATGGAAAGAAGGGGAAGGATAACAGAAAGAAGAGTATGACCCAAAAGGCTTGGAAACGAGCGTTTCCCAAATCAGTACCCCACAGATCATTGTCTCACTAGATCTTGTTCTGTGAATAAGGCATTCAAAATAAAAGTATAGGAAACATTGGTTTAAAGGAAGTTATTCATATGTATTTGCTGAAGAATTTATCGGAGCCTTTACTATGAATATTACCAAGCTTATTGACCATGAAATCTTTTCATTTTCTTGGGATGAAGCATCTTTTAATCAAACACAGTTTGGGAAACACTACTCTAGGACATGTTTTGTGGCCAGTGAGTTTCAGAAGGCACATGTGCAGGAAAAATTTAAAAAGAAAAGTTGCCAATAGCAGGAAAGATATGCAACTGATGAGTAGAGGTAGCATTTTTCTGGTTACAAATATACTAATTTCATTAATTATGCAAGTAAGTACAGTAGTTTTAATTTTTTAGATTATATAAGAAAACTCAGGATACAGAACATTTATCAGTTTGCCTTGCTATCCCTAGTAGCAGTATATGTTCAGACACTGATATTATGTGCTTTTGGCAACCAGACTGCAGGGCCTCTGAACAGAGCAGCACTGCACATACTTGAAGAAAAGGAAAACTTGGGTAGGTTAAACCATTACACACCAGCAGTAATATACATGTAAATGAAGTCTCCACGTCCATACGTGTGTGTGTGTGTGTGTATATATTTAAAACTGTATTTTTTTACTTTGCAAAATTAATCAAACAAGCTATTAAAGGCACAATCTAGAGCACTGCAATAGACTCTCCTCTCAGTGCCCCCTTGTTTCTCCTAAAGAACAGTTACATGATTTCTACTCAAAAGTGGAAAAAGTATAGATGTTGAAGGTAATGAGACAGAAAGGAAGGTAAGAACCCACCTCCAAAGTTCTTGTCCCCTGTCTTTTAAGTCAAAAGACAAAGCTCTTGGGCAAAGTCTCTAGAGAAAGAATCTAAGACTGGATTAGCGTCTAGGCTACGTATGAAGTAGGTGTTCACATTTGCCCTGATTCTGGGGTCATCCCAAGATCCCCACCAGCAGTGCCCAGATGAAGCACAGTGTGGCCCCCGGTGTGGAAAAGCAGGGACTGGCACCTGAAGAGGAGCCCTGTGCTTGGTGCAGCCCCAGTCCTTGTCTGGGCTCTGCTCCCTTGCTGTTGGGATGCAGCCTCGTCTTGGCTGCATCTCCCACTTGGCCCAGTCCAGTGTCTTAGGCCAGCAGTTCCCAAACTTTTCTGCACCAGGGACTGGTTTTGTGGAAGATAACTTTTCCACGGAAGGGGGCCGGTGGGGGAACTGGGATATGGCTCAGGTGGTGACGCGAGCGACAGGCAGCAGCACATGAAGCTTCGGTCCTCGCCCGCCGCTCACCTCCTGCTGTGCGGCCAGGTTCCTAAGAGGCCACAACGCGGAGGTTGGGGACCCCTGCCTTAGGCAGCGGAGGTCCTGAGAAAAGTCACTCCCCCATTCAGCTTTTATATTCTGAATGGTGACTCCGTACTGGAGACCAGTTTACATGGTGGGAATTCTGTGCAGTGCCAGACAAAGTATTTCCTGGACCTTACATGAAAAAAAAAAAAAGCTACATATAAATAATGTCCCATAGTAAGTGCTATGAAGAAAAGTAAGTTGCATTGAGGAGATGGAACGGAATGGGGCCCTGTCATTAGGAAGGGTGGACCTCCCTGCAGAGGTGACATTTGAACACCAGCCTGGATGAAGCAAGGGAATGGACTCTTGTGACTATTCAGTGAGGTGACCATCAGGGAGAGGGGGCAGCAAGCACAGAAGCCCTGAGGCTGCAGAGTGCTGGGGGTAGATATTTGGTGAGCACGTGAATGGCTGAGTGGATGGGGGGACATGGGTATGCAGTGGGGACATGGCTATGCAGTGGGTACCTGCCGAATCGGGATTTATGGGGCTGGTGGAGCCCCCGCTCTCCCCTGCTGCCGGACACGCCACCTGGTGAGGGCTCCAAAGGTCAGGCTGGGCACAATGTGGTACTGCTCCGCGGGGAAGCTTCTGAGGGCCATCCTGCCATCCCCCGGAGAGAAAACAGGCAGGGGCAGCAGGCAGAAGAACAGATGCGGTGAGGAGAGACAGAAGGGACGTGGGTAAATTGGTTCCCTTCGAATGTAAACATTTTAATGATGCGTGTTAAACCCACGTGGTTTTTTTTTTTCGTTTTTGGTTTTGTTTTTTTTTTTTTGCGATACGCGGGCCTCTCACTGTTGTGGCCTCTCCCGTCGCGGAGCAACAGGCGCAGGACGCGCAGGCCCAGCGGCCATGGCCCACGGGCACAGCTGCTCCGCGGCATGTGGGATCTTCCCGGACCGGGGCACGAACCCGTGTCCCCTGCATCAGCAGGCGGACCCCCAACCACTGCGCCACCAGGGAAGCCCTAAACCCACGTTTTAAATGCCAAGGGGGATGAACAAAAGAATCATCAATAAAGTGTAGAGTGAGTTATGCAATGCTGCTCAATATCACTTTACTTCCTAAAGCGATGTGCCCAAACTGTGAAGTTAAATGTATGTCGCTTTAATTTGACTGCCTTTAATTTTGGAACGACTTTTTTTTTTTTTTTTTTTTTTTGACATTAACAGAGAGGTTCAGGGAGAGTTTTAGGAGAAAACAGATAATTACACGCCGTTCAAACAGTTTACAAACATGAATGTTACAGAGCCAGCAAAACTATAATTGCACTGAGCGAAGCCGTGATATGCTGGTTTTCATCAGGTAGTTGCGTTATTAAAAGTTCTATTTTTACAGCAGGGAAGTGTAGTTTCTAAAACGTGTCCTGAATTTGTAGTGAATGTCTGGTTAGCGTAATGCTTTCTGATAATTAATTATTGAAACTAGTTCTTCCTTTTAAATTAACTACTGAAATACCATCGTTTTAGATTAGGTTCAAAACCGTAGGTTTCCTTTGAGGGAGATTTCATCAGTTAATTAAGCATTTTTTTGGCAAATGCCTATGAATTATGTTTAAAGAAGACTTCTATAGTAATAATAACACACCTCCTACACATATTTTCATATTTGTAGACTTAGCACCATGAGCTGGATTCCTTAACATTCAGACAGAGCCTTACCTCGTTTTTGATCATCATACAATTTACAGCTGGAGAGGGCTTAAAGTACTTACATACCTCATAGACAGTCCTTCTTTTTACACATGAAGAGACAAAACTCAAGGGAGGAAAAGGACTTTATCGAGCAAATGGAAAAGTCAAAGCTAGGACTGTAAGCTTTTGACATCTGGTGCTCTTTTGTCCTACTAGAAAAAAAAAAAAAAAAAAAAAAAAAAAAACAGAAAGAACCCTAAGTCCATTGGAAAAAACCTTGAGAAATTATAATCATGCTGTAGAATATACTCATTTTAATTTCAACTTAATTTTCTAGATTTAGATACAGATGTTACACCATAATATAAAAAGTTACGTTCAGGAGAAATGTTTACACAGGAAGGCAAAATTGTCTTCTGTGAGCCTTCAAGAAGGCAGGGAGGTAGAAGGTCTTGCCTGTTATCAATTTGGTTCCTTTAAAAGCTGAGGGGTCATCACTAAAGGATGGGGTTCAGCTTGTCCAGGTGTGTACATGGGCCCAGGTACCCAGCCCAGCTCATGTTACTGGCGTGCTCGGCCCATGTCCTTCACAAAGGTGGCCCCTCCATAGGCTCCCCCTCCGCTGCTGGGCCCACCATGGGTAGCTCCCCATCTCCTAAGCCGATCTGTCACAGCATTCCATTTGTTTTCTTCGTGGTGCTCATCACTGTGTGTGTGTGTGTGTGTGTGTGTGTGTGTGCGCGCGCACATTTAGTTGTTTCTTTTCTTTCTCCTTTATTAGACTGTAAACTCCACGAGGCACATTCTACATCTTTTTGGTTCACTACTACATAGAGGCCCTGAATTTTATGTGGCCCAAGGGCAGTTAGGAAATGTTATGTGAATGAATGACTCCTTGAATAACTGACTGTGTGATAAGGATGAACAAAGTATAGTTTAACAGTAGCTTTAGTTTTTTGCTAAAGATCTAGGAGCCTTTAAATCCCATTATACGTCTCTGAAATTGTGAAACAAGGTTTGCAAATGGTCTGCAAACTGGACAGAGTAGTTTTAACCATTGTCAGTGATTTTTCAGGCTTCAAAAGTTCAGCAATTCTGAATCTTGGAAAGGGATTTCTATACTAAATGACAAGCACTGGATTAATACTGACCCATATAGTTTTATACTAAATAAATGTTGTAATACTGTTCCGTGGCAACAGAATTTAACAGATCTTAGAACTGCTCAAAGAATTAAGAGTTGCGTTGAATTATGTATTTCATGATAAAATGCCAATCATCCAGCATAAGAGATGCCTGTACCACTTAATCTGGGCACTTTGGGACCACTAGTCCATATGGAAGTGATCAAACCACAGTATTCAAGGGATAGTTGAATGGAAATCCTCATTTTTTGACAAAGAAACTGTAATCTAGAGAGATTAGGTAATGTATCTACTTCAAATCCTTTTTCTGCAATGTGATGATGTAAAGCAGGGTCTCACCACCAGATACTGGAGTTCAGGATATAAAAGAACACAGGCTTCAGAGCCATAGAGACCTGGGGAGGATCACAGCTATATCATGACCCAGGTCAGTTGCACTGTTTCTTGGTCTATAAAATAACAATGATAATACTAACTGCCTAAACCAGTGTGGTTTAAATAAGAGTTCGTATGTCAGGTCCCTAGCCTGACAATAAATATTAGTTTCCTCTGCCTTCTCCTAAATATTACCTCTCCTCGTACCATGTCCAGTAATAGCAACCCCACAACGTTGCTGCCAAGACAATCTGTTTACTGCTCAGTTAAAGCCATTAAAAATATAAAACATAATGACTTAGCAAAATATGAGACAAAATACCATAACAACTTCAATGACAAAGTGTCTCAGGCAGTGCTTCTCAAATTAGGAAGAGAAATAGAAGAAGTGTGAAGTAGGGGGGGAAGAGGAGAGAAAGAAGGAAGAGAAAGAAAAAACGGAAGTGCACAGTGAAGTTGTCAAATGTTAGGGTCATGCCCATTAGTACAAGGACTCTCTTAATCTTTTGTAGAATGGATACTACTTATGAAGCAGCACTGATTTAAGGCTCAGGATGGAATGTGGAACATGTAAGAAAAAATGGAGTTTTAAAGTACATTCCGATGGAAATCCTAGAAATACCCACTTTGCTTTTAACTGCTTATTTATTTATGTTCATGTATATTATATATTCATATATATAATATATAAGTAATTATATATATATTATATACTTATTTTTTGTCTGAAGCAAATAAAATGGAATCACACTTAACTCTTAGTGTTACTAGCTACAAACAGAAGATATATATATCTTTCCTTCTAAGTTTCTTACGACTCTTCCAGGTTGTACTGATAAGAGCCCATTAGCAGATGGCATTGCTCAGACTTCCTTGGCCAAATATTTAGGAAGATAATCTTTCGACGGTTGAAATGCCAGTATTCAAAAGGAAAGAAATTATGCCGTTTTCCCTGAGTGTCATACAGTTGATGGCTGACAAAGGAAGATTTTCTCACACGCTTAGGTTTGCTAACCTTTTTAATTCACAAACATACTCAAGTAGATGGCTTATAGTTCAGGACGTGAATAACCATCTTAAATATTGATTATCAGGAATGGCAAATCTAGCCATTTGAAAAATGAGTGTTTTGAAAATATCAGTTGCTATGACTGAGGGAAGCATTGACTCAATCTGTCCTCCTGCTGGGTTTGATTCGGAGAGCTGAAAATGCTGTGCTCCAAGAAACCGAGTAGTCAACCCCCTTTTCTGGAAAACTCACTGGGTAAGGAGCATTGGAAAAGGCACTGGAAAATGTGAGAATGATTCTCCCTCCTCTCAAAAATCTCTTATTCTTATCGAAACACCATTAAAAAAAAAAAGATGTGAGAATCAGAAGATTGCTTGGAAAAGATAATCCATGGTATGACTTTTTTGAAAACCGCATTACTACTTTCACTGTGAAATAGAGGTGAAGTCATAATATGTTGAACCTGATGCAAGTAAGTGGAAAGAGAGCATTTAATGATACTCACTCTTTAATAATTAAAATTTAATATAGCAAATTAGCAATAAAATGCATCAAACAATTAATTCCTTTGCTGTGACCACTTTTGAAAGACTGCTTTGCACTGGGCCCTGAGTGGTCATGGGCAGCACTGCTGTGTCACTGGGTGGAGAATAGCTGATTCCATGGGCTTCTGCCTGTGTTTTGTCATTTATAGCTCTCTTGCTCACACGCACTCTCTCCCCACCCCCGATACACACACACACACACACACACACACACACACACACACACACACACACACACACACACACACACACACCCCACAAAAATAAATAACCCCCTGATTCGAAAGCCTGACTACCTGTAGGTGACAAATAAAAAGGAATTAATTAGTAAATTAAGTACCATTGATTGTCAATATCACACACACACTAGAATAAATAACCCCCTGATTCGAAAGCCTGACTACCTGTAGGTGACAAATAAAAAGGAATTAATTAGTAAATTAAGTACCATTGATTGTCAATATTCCAAACTTGAAGTGTTCAACATTAAATTATCATCATAGGACTCTTCCTAATGAATACTGGAAATGATTTGAAATAGATTTCTAAAATGCACAATTAATAGATAGGAGATGAGCATAGAAGTCTTCAGAAAAGGTAAGCATAATAATACATTGTAAAGGGACATGGTGAAATCTTTAGATGGCAATCTTTTTAAAAGTTAGTTTCATGCAATTAATTGTTGACCATTAGCTAGCTAAGTCAGAAATAGTCACTTTATAGTGGATGTTTTAATCTCAGATGACCTACAGATATTTGATCAGAGGTTATTTTATTTTTTCTATTTCATTTTTTATTAAAGTATAGTTGATTTACAATATTTTAATTTCTGCTGTACAGCAAAGCGATTCAGTTATACATATATATATATATATATATATATATATATATATACTATTTCATGTTCTTTTTTGTTATGGTTTATCAGAGGATATTGAATATAATTCCCTGTGCTATACAGTAGGACCTTGTTGTTTATCCATTCTGTATATAATAGTTTGCATCTATTAATCCCAAACTCCCAATCCATCCCTCCCCCACCCCCTCCCCCTTGGCAACCACAAGTGTGTTCTCTATGTCTGTCAGTCTGTTTCTGTTTCATAGACATGTTCATTTGTTTCATATTTTAGATTCCACATATAAGTGATATCATATGGCATTTGTCTTTCTTCTTCTGACTTACTTCGCTTAGTATGATAATCTCTAGGTCCATCCATGTTGCTGTAAATGGCATTATTTCATTCATTTTTATGGCTGAGTAATATTCCATTGTATATACATACGATTTCTTTCTTGTCCATTCATCTGTCAATGGACATTCAGGTTGTTTCCATGTCTTGGCTATTGTAAATAGTGCTGCTATGAACATAAGGGTGCATGCATTTTTTCGAATTATAGTTTTGTCTGGATATATGCCCAGGAGTGGGATTGCTGAATCATATGGCAACTCTATTTTTACTTTCTGAGGAACCTCCATACTGTTTTCCATAGTGGCTGTACCGATTTACATTCCCACCAACAGTGTAGGAGTGTTCCCTTTTCTCTACACCTTCTTGAGCATTTATTTGTAGACTTTTTAATGATGGCCATTCTGACCAGTGTGAGTTGATACCTCATTGTAGTTTTGATTTGCATTTCTCTAATAATTAGTGATGTTGAGCATCTTTTTATGTGCCTATAGGTCATCTGTATATCTTTTTTGGATATTTTGTCTATTTAGGTCTTCTGCTTATTTTTCAGTTGGGCTGTTTGTTTTTTTGATATTGAGCTGTATGAGCTATTTGTATATTTTGGAAATTAAGCCCTTATCAGCCACATCATTTGCAAATATTTTCTCCCAGTCCGTAGGTTGTCTTTTCGTTTTGTTTTCATTTCGTTCTTAATCAAATGAACCATTAAAGTAAATTTTATTTACTGGTATAGTGATACATACATATAGTATTACATTGAACCATATAAAACTGCTGTTTTTGTAGGTCACAATTGTCAAATATAGAAAATTTGATATGGCTTAACCTAATATAACAAGGATATAGGTCTAGGTCTGGACCTCCTAAAGGTTAGGTTACACTCCAGGTTTTTGTGTAAGAATCTGTATGATGTGGCAACATATAGACATTTAAGGTGGAAAACATTTGAAATCTCATGAGGATCCCACAGTCAGTGACCTGAATATCTGTTCTACAATTGTTAACATTTAAAAACAATCAGAATCCAAATTTATTCAGTGATACTGAGGATAGAATTTTTCAGGATACCGGACATTCCTTTGGCATGACAAGGCTATAATGTGTCTTTAAACATGAGTAACCTGGGAAAACAAATTAACCAAAACAAATAAACACACACACAAAACATTTTATTTCTTTTGGATTCAAAATAAAATATGTATATAATACTCCCTCATATTAAGTAAATGTATTAAACAAAATATGATGCTGTTTTATATTTATAGGCTATCAAATTTTTAAAGTTTCAATATCAACTGTCTGTTTTTGCGTCTCTAAAACTGAGTCAAACATTTAGAATTAGAAAATGATTAAATGAAAAGTACACGTAGGGACTGTCTTGTATTATGTAGAGAAAACACCATGCACATCAATGACACTTAAAACACCAAATCACAAGGCTTAAATTCAACCAAACTCAAAATTAATCATAAGTGTTTTATTCCCCCTTTAAATTGAGCTTCTGGGTATTCTCTGAAACTGTGCCAAGGCTGAATTTAGAACACATAGGCCATGCAAACTTACATCTTTGATTTCACAGCATCCTTTCATAGCATCCTCACAGCATTTCACAGTAAACAGCATCCTTGTCTCATATAAAGGTTGAGAAGTCCCTCTCTACATGCTGCAGTTGCCCCATTAGTGGTTGAAGAGAGAACGCCCTCCTACCAGTGACTTTTGTAGCCATCTTCAGTGTAGCCTTGTGCTGCTGTTTTAGAAGTTGTCTTGGATTTGATCTGTACAACGAGGACATGCCATGCTAGGAATGATCTGTGGAAGTTCATGAGAACAAGGGCCTCAGGGTCTGTTTTAAGGACTGCTCTTCCCTGAGTAGTTGAGGCTTCACATTTGATCCCCCAGAATCCATATTTGGACCCTGAAAGTGTCTAGAGCAAACCCAGAGCAAAGAGAACAGACACTGTTCGATGTACTTCCACTATCCCAGAAAAGCTATTCTGGTGGGGCAGCTGTGCCTTAGAATGACATAGACTTTATTATTGATGAAAAACAGAAAAGCTCCAGAGAAGCAGACCAACAAGCAGACATAAATATTGTGGGAATATTTACCTTTGTTAGTTATAAATATTTACCTTTTGGACTGCTTATGCCATGTTTTGATCTAATTGAAAGATTTTGAGCTGGAGGAAGAGACATCTAAGTGATGGTGTGAAAGGGTTTTAAACAGCAAGGGGCCCCTAATTAAACAGTACCATGTGAGGTCACTAGAGTATGAAATATGAGGTGAAAATTTTGCAAAATTTATTTGTATTCTTGTCACTTAGTTAGAACAATATCAGGCCAATATCCCTGATGAACACTGATGCAGAAATTCTCAACAAAATATTAGCAAACTGAATCCAACAATACATTGAAAGGCTCATACAACATGATCAGGTGGAATTTACTCCAGAGATACAAGGATGGTTCAACATCTGCAAAGCAATCATCATGCTCCGTCAAATTAACAAAATGAAGAGTAAAAATCATCTCATTAGATGCAGAAAAAGCATATGATAAAATTCAACATCCATTTATCATAACAACTGTCAACAAACTGGGTATAGAGGGAATGTACCTCAACAAAATAAAGACCATATATGAAAAACCAATAGCTGACGCCATACTCAAAGATGAAAGGCTGAAAGCTTTTCCTCTAAGATCAGAAACAAGACAAGGATGCCCACTCTCATCACTTTTGTTCAATATGGTTTTGGAAGTCTTAGCTATACTAATTATGTAAGAAAAAGAATTAAATGTCATCCAAATCAGAAAGGAAGAAGTAAAACTGCCACTATTTGTAGGTGACATGATACTATGTATAGAAAACCCTGAAGACTCCACCAAAAAATCTGTTAGAACTAATAAATGAATTCAGGAAAGTCACAGGATACGAAATCAATGTACAGAAATCATGTTGTTTCTATATACTAATAATGAGCTATCAGAATGGGAAATTAAGAAAATCTCATTTATAATGGCATCAAATAGAATAAAATACCTAGAAATAAATTGAACCAAAGAGGTGAAAGAACTGTATCCTGAAAATGATAAGATACTAATGAAAGAAAGCGAAGAAGACACAAGTAGATGGAAAGGTATTCCACATTCTTGGGTTAGAAGAATTAATATTGTTAAAATGGTGCCCATACTACCCAAAGCAGTATACAGATTCAGTGCAATCCCTATCAAAATTCCAATGGCATATTTCACAGAACTAGTGCAAATAATCCTAAAATTCATATGGAACCACAAAAGACCCTGAATAGGTGAAACAGTTTGAGAAAAAAGAACAAAGCTGGAGATATAATACTCCATGTTTTTCAAACTGTAATACAAAGCTATAGTAATAAAAACAGCATTGTACTGGTGCAACAAAAAAGACACACAGATCAATGGAACAGAATAGAGAGCCCAGAAATAAACCCACACATGTATGGATGATTAATTTACAACAGAAGAGCAAAGAACATGCAGTGGAGAAAGGACAATCTCATCAGTAAATGGTGTTGGGAAAACTGGACAGCCACATGTGAAAGAATGAAACTAGACCACTATCTTACACTATACACAAAAGTTAAAATGGATTAAAGACTTGAATGTAAGACCAGAAACCATAAAATTGCTAGAAGAAAACATAGGCAGAAACTCATTTACATTGGTCTTAGTGATGTTGTTGTGAATCTAGCTCCAAAAGTAAGGGAAATAAAAGCAAAAATAAACATGAGATTCCATTAAACTAAAAAGCTTCTGCACAGTGAAGGAAACCATGATTAATTAAAAGGCCACCAACTGAATCAGAAATATTTTCAAATCATATTTGTTAAGGGATTAATATCCAAAATATATAGAATTTATACAACACAGCAACAACAACAACAAAAATCTGGTTAAAAATGGGGAAAGGATCTGAGTAGACTTTTTTTTCAAAGAAGATATACACATGGCCAACAGGTGCATGAAAAAAATGCCCAACATCACCAATTATTAGGGAAATGCAAATCAAAACTACAATGAGATCACCTCACATTTGTTAGAATGACTATTATCAAAAAGACAAGAAATTACAAATGTTGGTAGGCTGTGGAGCAAAAGGAATGCTTGTACATTTTGGAAGGACTGTAAATTGGTACAGCCACAATGGAAAACAGTATGGAGATTCCTCAAAAAATAAAGAATGACCCAGTTATTCCACTTCTGGGTGTTTATCCAAAGAACACAAAACACTAATTCAAAGAGATACATGCATGCCAATGTTCACTGTGGCATTATTCGTGAGAGCCAAGATATGGAAACAACCTAGGTGTTCACTGATGGATGATGAATGGATAAAGATGTGGTATATGAATACAATGGAATACTACTCAGCCATTAAAAAGAATGAAGCCCTGCCATATTCCACAACGTGGATGGACCTTGAAGGTATTATATTAAGTGAAATGTGTATGATTTCACTCATATGTGGAATCTAAAAGAACAAAACAAAACAAAAAACAAACTCATAGATACAGAGATCAGATTAGTGGTTATCAGAGGGGAAGGGGGTTAGGAGTGGGCAAAATGGGTGAAGGGGGTCAACTGTATGGCGATGGATGGTAACAAAATAAGCAAACCAAAAAAAGCAAACTCATAGATACAACAGGCCATGGGGGTGGGATGGGTGAAATTGGTTAAGGTGGTCAAAAGGTACAGACTTCTAGTTATAAAATACATGTCATGAGGATGTAATGTACAGCAATGGTAACTGTGGTTAATAATACTGTATTGCATATTTGAAGATTGCTAAGACAGTAAATCTTAAAAGTCCTCATCAGAAGAAAAAAACATTTGTAACTGTATGGTGGTGATGGATGTTAACTAGACTTATTGTGGCAACCATTTCACATATATACATTGAATTATTATGTTGTACACCTGAAACTAATATACCATTATATGTTATACCTCAGTAAAAACAAGTGTGAAAGATGAGGAAGAAATCTTGGGAAATTTATTTTACATTCTTGTGACTTCTTAGATCTTTTGAATACCTTCGTGTAACTTGCCTCAACTTCAAGACAGACTGGTGTCTTCCAGATCAGTTCAGTTCTGATGCTTAGCCACCTGGACTCAGTGCACACTTCACAGGGTACAGACACAGTCTCCAACAAGACTGCTCTCATTTCTGATGCCATCCACTGGTTCAGGGGTCTGCACTTCTGACCAACTGGCTACATATGTGAGAGTGTTCCTACTCCCCCCTTGGGCTTGATAATTTAACAGAATGACTCACAGAACTCAGGAAAGTATTACACTTATTATAAAAGATACAGATCAGGATCAGCTTAATGAAGAAACACACAGTGTAAGGTCTGGGAGGGTCCTAAGCATAGAACTTACGTGCCCTCCCCTCCTGGAATCAGGGTGCAGCGCCCTCCAGGTATATCAGTGTGTTCACCAACCAGGAAGTTCCACTCAGCATCATTTTCCAGAGTTTTTATTGGACTTTCTTATGTAGCTGTGACTGATTGAATGATTGGTCACATGATTGAACTCAGTCCCCAGCACCCCCGCTCCCCAGAGGTCAGGCTGGCTCAAAGCCTCAATCTTTTGATTACATGGTTGGTGTTGCAGGTGACCAACCCCTATACTAACTCATCTCATTAGCATAATGTCAAGTAGGAGCCAAGGGCCCACCATGAATAACAAAGACACTCAGGATATTCCAAGGACAGAGATCAGACAAATGCTTCATTATACAATATGTGCTTACTGAACCTTTTTTCCTACACTTTTATGAAAAATAATATACCTTTAAACCAAAGTTCTTATTTAATGGAAGCCTATGCAGGTTTTTCCTTCAAGGTAATTGCTTGAAGACTATGTATATAAAACATTATTGCTGCAAAGATATTATATAAATACTTATGAATCATTAAAGTATGTATTTATGTCCATATTAATGATATGCAATTGTATACACACATATAAACATATGGATGCGTGTACGTGTATACACACAATTTTTCTAAAATAAGTTGTGTATATAGTTTGGGTACTCTTTCTCTGAGTTTTTTTTTTTAACATCTTTATTGGAGTATAATTGCTTTACAATGGTGTGCTTTATAACAAAGTGAATCAGTTATACATATACATATATCCCCATATCTCCTCCCTCTTGCATCTCCCTCCCTCCCACCCTCCTTATCCCACCCCTCGAGGTGGTAACAAAGCACCAAGCTCATCTCCCTGTGCTATGCGGCTGCTTCCCACTAGCTAGCTATTTTATATTTGGTAGTGTATATATGTCCATGCCACTCTCTCACTTCGTCCCACCTTACCCTTCCCCCTCCCTGTGTCCTCAGGTCCATTCTATATGTCTGTGTCTTTATTCCCATCTTGCCCCTAGGTTCTACATGAACTTTTCTTTTTTAGATTCCATATATATGTGTTAGCATATGGTATCTCTGAGTTTTCTTTTTTTTTAATATCTTTATTGGGGTATAATTGCTTTACAATGGTGTTAGTTTCTGCTTTATAACAGAGTGAACCAGTTATACATATACATATGTTCCCATATCTCTTCCCTCTTGCGTCTCCCTCCCTCCCACCCTCCCTATCCCACCCCTCCAGGCAGCCACAAAGAACCGAGCCGGTATCCCTGTGCCATGCGGCTGCTTCCCACTGGCCATCTACCTTACGTTTCTTAGTATATATATGTCAATGTCTCTCTCTCGCCCTATCACAGCTCACCCTTCCCCCTCCCCATATCCTCAAGTCTGTTCTCCAGTAGGTCTGTGTCTTTATTCCTGTTTTACCCCTAGGTTCTTCATAACATTTTTTTTCTTAAATTCCATATATATGTATTAGCATACGGTATTTGTCCTTCTCTTTCTGACTTACTTCACTCTGTATGACAGACTCTAGGTCTATCCACCTCATTACAAATAGCTCAATTTCGTTTCTTTTCATGGCTGAGTAATATTCCATTGTATATACATGCCACATCTTCTTTATCCATTCATCCGATGATGGGCACTTGGGTTGTTTCCATCTCCGGGCTATTGTAAACAGAGCTGCAGTGAACATTTTGGTACATGACTCTTTTTGAATTATGGTTTTCTCAGGGTATATGCCCAGAAGTGGGATTGCTGGGTCATATGCTAGTTCTATTTGTAGTTTTTTAAGGAACCTCCATACTGTTCTCCATAGTGGCTGTACCAATTCACATTCCCACCAGCAGTGCAAGAGTGTTCCCTTTTCTCCACACCCTCTCCAGCATTTATTGTTTCTAGATTTTTTGATGATGGCCATTCTAACTAGTGTGAGATGATATCTCATTGTAGTTTTTATTTGCATTTCCCTAATGATTAATGATGTTGAGCATTCCTTCATGTGTTTGTTGGCAGTCTCTATATCTTCTTTGGAGAAATGTCTATTTAGGTGTTCTTCCCATTTTTGGATTGGCTTGTTTGTTTTTTTGTTATTGAGCTGAATGAGCTGCTTGTAAATTTTGGAGATTAATCCTTTGTCAGTTGCTTCATTTGCAAATATTTTCTCCCATTCTGAGGGTTGTCTTTTCGTCTTGTTTATGGTTTCCTTTGCTGTGCAAAAGCTTTGAAATTTCATTAGGTCCCATTTGTTTAATTTTGTTTTTATTTCCATTTCTCTAGGAGGTGGGCCTAGAGAAAAGGATCTTGCTGTGATTTATGTCATAGAGTGTTCTGCCTATGTTTTCCTCTAAGAGTTTGATAGTTTCTGCCCTTACATTTAGGTCTTTAATCCATTTTGAGCTTATTTTTGTGTATGGTGTTAGGGAGTGATCTAATCTCATACTTTTATATGTACTTGTCCAGTTTTCCCAGCACCACTTATTGAAGAGGCTGTCCTTTCTGCACTGTACATTCCTGCCTCCTTTATCAAAGATAAAGTGACCATATGTGCATGGGTTTATCTCTGGGCTTTCTATCCTGTTCCATTGATCTATCTTTCTGTTTTTGTGCCAGTACCATACTGTCTTGATTACTGTAGCTTTGTAGTATAGTCTGAAGTCAGGGAGCCTGATTCCTCCAGCTCCATTTTTCTTTCTCAAGATTGCTTTGGCTATTCGGGGTCTTTTGTGTTTCCATACAAATTGTGAAATTTTTTGTTCTACTTCTGTGAAAAATGCCAGTGGTAGTTTGATGGGGATTGCATTGAATCTGTAGATTGCTTTGGGTAGTAGAGTCATTTTCACAATGTTGATTCTTCCAATCCAAGAACATGGTATATCTCTCCATCTATTTGTATCATCTTTAATTTCTTTCATCAGTGTCTTATAATTTTCTGTACACAGGTCTTTTGTCTCCTTAGGTAGGTTTATTTCTAGATATTTTACTCTTTTTGTTGCAATGGTAAATGGGAGTGTTTTCTTGATTTCACTTTCAGATTTTTCATCATTAGTGTACAGGAATGCAAGACATCTCTGTGCATTAATTTTGTATCCTGCTACTTTACCAAATTCATTGATTAGCTCTAGTAGTTTTCTGGTAGCATCTTTAGGATTCTCTATGTATAGTATCATGTCATCTGCAAACAGTGACAGCAGCTTTACTTCTTTTCCATTTTCGATTCCTTTTATTTCCTTTTCTTCTCTGATTGCTGTGGCTACAACTTCCAAAACTGTATTGAATAAGAGTGGTGAGAGTGGGCAACCTTGTCTTGTTCCTGATCTTAGTGGAAATGCTTTCAGTTTTTCGCCATTGAGGATGATGTTGGCTGTGGGCTTGTCATATACGGCCTTTATTATATTGAGGAAAGTTCCCTCTACACCTACTTTCTGCAGGGTTTTTATCATAAATGGGTGTTGAATTTTGTCAAAAGCTTTCTCTGCATCTATTGAGATGATCATATGGTTTTTCTCCTTCAATTTGTTAATATGGTTAATCACATTGATAGATTTGCGTATATTGAAGAATCCTTGCATTCCTGGAATAAACCCCACTTGATCATGGTGTATGATCCTTTTAATGTGCTGTTGGATTCTGTTTGCTAGTATTTTGTTGAGGATTTTTGCATCTATGTTCATCAGTGATATTGGCCTGTAGTTTTCTTTCTTTGTGACATCCTTGTCTGGTTTTGGTATCAAGGTGATGGTGGCCTCGTAGAATGAGTTTGGGAGTGTTCCTCCCTCTGCTATATTTTGGAAGAGTTTGAGAAGGATAGGTGTTAGCTCTTCTCTAAATGTTTGATAGAATTCGCCTGTGAAGCCATCTGGTCCTGGGCTTTTGTTTGTTGGAAGATTTTTAATCACAGTTTCAATTTCAGTGTTTGTGATTGGTCTGTTCATATTTTCTATTTCTTCCTGATTCAGTCTTGGTAGTAAGGTTGTACATTTCTAAGAATTTGTCCATTTCTTCCAGGTTGTCCCTTTTATTGGCGTAGAGTTGCTTGTAGTAGTCTCTCATGATCTTTTGTATTTCTGCAGGGTCAGGTATTACTTCTCCTTTTTCATTTCTAATTCTGTTGATTTGAGTCTTCTCCCTTTTTTTCTTGATGAGTCTGGCTAATGGTTTATCTATTTTATCTTCTCAAAGAACCAGCTTTTATTTTTATTGATCTTTGCTATTGTTTCCTTCATTTCTTTTCCATTTATTTCTGATCTGATTTTTATGATTTCTTTCCTTCTGCTAACTTTGGGGTTTTTTTGTTCTTCTTTCTCTAATTGCTTGAGGTGCAAGGTTAGGTTGTTTATTCAAGATGTTTCAAGTTTCTTAAGGTGGGCTTGAATTGCTATAAACTTCCCTCTTAGAACTGCTTTTGCTGCATCCCATAGGTTTTGGGTCATCGTGTCTCCATCGTCATTTGTTTCTAGGTATTTTTTAATTTCTTCAGTGATCACTTCGTTATTAAGTAGTGTATTGTTTAGCCTCCATGTGTTTGTCCATGTGTTTGTATTTTTTACAGATCTTTTCCTATAATTGATATCTAGTCTCATGGCGTTGTGGTCGGAAAAGATACTTGATACAATTTCAATTTTCTTAAATTTACCAAGGCTTGATTTGTGACCCAAGATATGATCTATCCTGGAGAATGTTCCATGAGCACTTGAGAAAAATGTGTATTCTGTTGTTTTTGGATGGAGTGTCCTATAAATATCAATTAAGTCCATCCTGTTTAATGTATCATTTAAAGCTTGTGTTTCCTTATTTATTTTCATTTTGGATGATCTGTCCATTGGTGAAAGTGGGGTGTTGAAGTCCCCTACTATGAATGTGTTACTGTCGATTTCCCCTTTTATGGCTGCTAGTTTTTGCCTTATGTATTGAGGTGCTCCTATGTTGGGTGCATAAATATTTACAATTGTTATATCTTCTTCTTGGATCGATCCCTTAATCATTATGTAGTGTCCTTCTTTGTCTCTTCTGATAGTCCTTATTTTAAAGTCTATTTTGTCTGATATGAGAATTGCTACTCCAGCTTTCTTTTGGTTTCCATTTGCATGGAATATCTTTTTCCATCCCCTTACTTTCAGTCTGTATGTGTCTCTAGGTCTGAAGTGGGTCTCTTGTAGACAGCATATATATGGGTCTTGTTTTTGTATCCATTCAGCCAATCTGTGTCTTTTGGTGGGAGCATTTAGTCCATTTACATTTAAGGTAATTATCGATATGTATGTTCCTATTCCCATTTTCTAAATTGTTTTGGGTTCGTTATTATAGGACTTTTCCTTCTCTTGTGTTTTTGTCTAGAGAAGTTCCTTTAGCATTTGTTGTAAAGCTGGTTTGGTGGTGCTGAACTCTCTCAGCTTTTGCTTGTCTGTAAAGGTTTTAATTTCTCCATCAAATCTGAATGAGATCCTTGCTGGGTAGAGTAATCTTGGTTGCAGGTTTTTCTCCTTCATCACTTTCAGTATGTCCTGCCACACAGTCCCTTCTGGCTTGCAGACTTTCTGCTGAAATATCAGCTGTTAACCTTATGGGGATTCCCTTGTGTGTTATTTGTTGTTTTTCCCTTGCTGCTCTTAATATGCTTTCTTTGTATTTAATTTTTGACAGTTTAATATGTGTCTTGGTGTGTTTCTCCTTGGATTTATCCTGTATGGGACTCTCTGTGCTTCCTGGACTTGATTAACGATTTCCTTTCCCATATTAGGGAAGTTTTCAACTATAATCTCTTCAAATATTTTCTCAGTCCCTTTCTTTCTCTCTTCTTCTTCTGGGACCCCTATAATTTGAATGTTGGTGCGTTTAATGTTGTCCCAGAGGTCTCTGAGACTGTCCTCAGTTCTTTTCATTCTTTTTTCTTTATTCTGCTCTGCAGTAGTTATTTCCACTATTTTATCTTCCAGGTCACTTATCCGTTTCTGCCTCAGTTATTCTCCTATTGATCCCATCTAGAGTATTTTTCATTTCATTCATTGTGTTGTTCATCGTTGATTGTTTCATCTTTTCTTCTTCTAGGTCCTTGTTAAATGTTTCTTGCATTTTGTCCATTCTATTTCAAAGATTATGGATCATCTTTACTATCATTATTCTGAATTCTTTTTCAGGTAGACTGCCTATTTCCTCTTCATTTGTTACGTCTGGTGGGTTTTTATCTTGCTCCTTCATCTGCTGTGTGTGTTTTTCTGTCTTCTCATTTTGCTTATCTTACTGTGATTGGGTTCACCTTTTTGCAGGCTGCAAGTTCGTAGCTCCCGTTGTTTTTGATGTCTGTCTCCAGTGGCTAAGGTTGGTTCAGTGGGTTGTGTAGGCTTCCTGGTGGAGGGGACTAGTGGCTGTGTTGTGGTGTATGAGGCTAGATCTTGTCTCTCTAGTGGGCAGGTCCACGTCTGGTGGTGTGTTTTGGGGTGTCTGTGGACTTATTATGATTTTAGGCAGCCTCTCTGCTAGTGGGTGGGGTTGTGTTCCTGTTTTGCTATATGGTTGGCATAGGTTGTCCAGCACTGTAGCTTGCTGGTCGTTGAGTGAAGCTGGGTGCTGGTGTTGAGATGGAGATCTCTGGGAGATTTTCGCCGTTTGATATTATGTGGGGCTGGGAGGTCTCTTCTTGACGAGTGTTCTGAAGTTGGCTCTCCCACCTCAGAGGCAGAGTCCTGACTCCTGGCTGGAGCAGCAAGAGCCTTTCATCCACTCGGCTCAGAATAAAAGGGAGAGAAAGTAGAGAGAATTAGTAGAAGTAGGAGGAAATAGGAAAGAAAGAAAGAAAGAAAGAAAGAGAGGAGGGAAGGAAGGAAGGAGGGAAGGAAGAAAGAAAGAAAGAAGAAAAGAAAGGAAGAAGGCAAGAAGGAAAGAAAGGAGGGAGGGAGGGAGGAGGGAAGGAAGGAAGGAATGAGGGAAGGAAGGAAAAAATACAGAAAGAAAGAAGATACAGTAAAATAAAATAAAGTATAATAAAGTTATTGAATTAAAAAAATAATTATTTAGAGGAAAAAAAAAAGGGAAGGATAGAACCTTAGGACAAATGGTGGATGTCTGTCCCCAGTGGCTAAGGTTGGTTCAATGGGTTGTGTAGGCTTCCTGGTGGAGGGGAGTAGTGCCTGTGTTCTCGTGGATGAGGCTGGATCTTGTCTTTCTGGCGGGCAGGTACATGTCTGGTGGTGTGTTTTGGGGTGTCTGTGGACTTACTATGATTTTACACAGCCTCTCTGCTAATGGGTGTGTTTGTGTTCCTGCCTTGCTAGTTGTCTGGCATAGGGTGTCCCGCACTGTAACTTGCTGGTCATTGAGTGAAGCTGCGTGCTGGTGTTGAGATGGAGATCTCTGGGAGATTTTTGCCGTTTGATATTATGTGGAGCTGGGAGGTCTCTTGTGGACCAGTGTCCTGAAGTTGGCTCTCCCACCTCAGAGGCACAGCACTGACTCCTGGCTGCAGCACCAAGAGCCTTTCATCCACACAGCTCAGAATAAAAGGGAGAAAAAGTAGAGAGAAAGAATTAGTAGAAGTAGGAAGGAAGGAAGGAAGGAAGAAGAAGAAAGAAGAAAAGGAAAGGAGGAAAGAAAGAAAGGAGGGAGGGAGGGAGAGAGGGATGATGGGAGGAAGGATGGAAGGAAGGAAGGAAGGAAAAAAGAAAGATAATGTAAAATAAAATAAAATAAAGTTGTTAAATTGAAAAATATTAAGAAAAAAACGGACGAATAGACCCTTAAGACAAATGGTGGAAGCAAAGCTATACAGACAAAATCTCACACAGAAGCATACACATACACACTCACAAAAAGAGGAAAAGGGGGAAAAAATCATAAATCTTGCTCTCAAATCCACCTCCTCAATTTGCGATGATTGGTTGTCTATTCATGTATTCCACAGATGCAGGTACATCAAGTTGATTGTGGAGCTTTAATCCGCTGCTTCTGAGGCTGCTGGGAGAGATTTCCCTTTCTCTTCCCTTTCTCACAGCTCCCACGGGCTCAGCATTGGATTTGGCCCCGCCTCTGCGTGTAGGTCGCTGGAGGGCGTCTGTTCTTCGCTCAGACAGGACGGGGTTAAAGGAGCAGCTTCGGGGACTCTGGCTCACTCAGGCCAGGGGGAGGGAGGGGCACGGAGTGCGGGGCGGGCCTGCGGCAGCAGAGGCCAGCATGACATTGCACCAGCCTGAGACGTGCCATGCGTTCTCCCAGGGGAGTTGTCCCTGGATCCAGGGACCCTGGCAGTGCCGGGCTGCACAGGCTCCCCACAAAGGGGGTGCGGATAGTGACCTGTGCTCGCACAGAGGCTTCTTAGTGGCGGCAGCAGCAGCCTTAGCGTCTCACGCCCGTCTCTGGGGTCCGCGCTGTTAACCGCGGCTCGCGCCCGTCTCTTGAGCTCCTTTAAGCGGCCCTGTGAATCCCCTCTCCTCGCGCACCAGGAAGCAAAGAGGGAAGAAAAAGTCTCTTGCCTCTTCGGCAGCTCCAGACCTTTTCCCGGACTCCCTCCCGGCCAGCCGTGGCGCACTAACCCCTTCAGGCTGTGTTCACGCCGCCAACCCCAGTCCTCTCCCTGCGCTCCTACCGAAGCCGGAGCCTCGGCTCCCAGCCCCCTCCTGCTCTGGCGGGTGAGCAGACAAGCCTCTCGGGCTGGTGAGTGCTGGTCGGCAGTGATCCTCTGTGTGGGAATCCCCCTGCTTTGCCCTCCGCACCCCTGTGGCTGCGCTCTCCTTCGCGGCCCCGAAGCTCCCCTCCTCCGCCACCCGCAGCCTCTGCCCGCAAAGGGGCTCCTAGTGTGTGGAAACCTTTCCTCCTTCACAGCTCCCTCCCACTGGTGCAGGTTCCGTCCCTATCCTTTTGTCTCTGTTTTTTCTTTTTTCTTTTGCCCTACCCAGGTACGTGGGGGGGTTTCTTGCCTTTTGGGAGGTCTGAGGTCTTCTGCCAGCGTTTAGTAGGTGTTCTGTAGGAGTTGTTCCGCGTGTAGATGTATTTCTGGTGTATCTGTGGGGAGGAAGGTGATCTCCGCGTCTTACTCTTCCGCCATCTTCCCTTCCGCCTCCCCTCTGAGTTTTCTTAAAACGCAGTGTATCTTTGAAAAGACACTGCTACTAAACTTTCTAGTATACTTGCCAAGAATAACTATTTTGTAGTAATTTTCTGTGGGTAATGCTCAGGAACATATTAGTTACGCTAAAATAAGTAACGTTATTTGATGGTACATCACGTCTTCTAAAATCACTACAAAAATTAACTATTCTGCATAAGAAAATTTCCCACATGAATAAGATACTTTTTAAACTTTAACATTGTAATGGAATGCTATAGTAAATTCAGTTTATTAAACTGAATGAATCAAGCATCATTTATACATTTGTCATACCCATCATCTGCTTTTGAATTGTGTAGTGTTTGTTAGTTATGTCCTTGGAGGCACATTCAAGCATACAGAGCTCCTTTTCCATTCTAGAAGACCCAGTCTGAGTTTTATAGTTTTTCCTTTGCTGGCAGTTCTCACTTCTTTTGCTTTCCTCTAGCAGGACTTCCTCCTCTGTCCTTGTTAGCTTCAGAATGAGCCCCTGAAGTGAGTTGAGAGGATCTGAGTGAGGACCTGAGACCCTCCTGCAGAGTCACATGCACAGTCCACCAGGAACTGTCTCCTAGTGGACATTTCACTGTCTCAGGGTCTGCAGATTCCAAGATACCTGATGTCTGGAAGTTTGACATCCGGAGAAGTTGGCTTCTTATTCCCCCAAAGTGGAACATTTTACAAGAAACTGCTGTATTTCCTTACATTATAAATTAGAGTATGAAAAAGTTTTTGAATGAAATATTTATTTTTCATTGCTGAAGGCACTTTCTTGAAGTATTTGGAGAGTTTTTTAGTTGTATTAGTGAAATATATCATCTTAAAGTTTTAATGTCATTTTTATATCAGATCCAGATATTACATTTTGGGGTTAAGTTTGAATAAAGAATCAATCACTTTTCTAATGTTAGTGGCATAGTTTAGTTTCTAAAGAAGGTAAAATTTATTGTAATTTCAGACTAAAATTCAGAAACAAATGCAGTTACATTTAAAATGTGGTCAGTGTTTATTTTAAACATTTCTTTGAAATTAACCAATGATAGTCAACTTACTTGGGAATGTTTTTTTTTTCCCCCTGAAAATAATTGCTTATAAAGCAGTATAACCAATTCCATACAGTGCTGGTTAAGCAAACTAACTGATCTGTCTTACAAATGTGGTACTCCTCAGAATACTTGATTTTCGTTTTGCAACATGTATCTAAAAAAGATGAGAAACACTTATAACCTGTGTATTAATATATGTATACTGAGTTGTTCTCCCACTTGTTTTATTTTCAGTGCATTTAAGTTAACTTAATTCCCCATCACGTATTTAATTTTCCTTGTAAGCCATTGCTAGTTTAAAACAGAGGCATTTAGCATTCTCCACTGAGATTACGTGCTGAGCACATTCTTCATGTTTTTGACTGTAACTCCACTCTTACAATATACATCCCATTGTATTATGCTTATTCCCATATGTAATTCTACCTTGAACCGTGATGCCTAAAAGATATGAAGCTATACTTCTAGTCATCTTTGTATAATTTCCATCTCAGCATGCAGTTGGCTGTAGCTACTGAGGAGGTGTTCTTTGAAGGAGACACGGAAGGTTAGGTCCTCTGGTTCTATATTCCTTTCTTTACATTTGTCATCAGGTAGCGACTTTCACCAGCACTAACATACCAAAGCTTTCTGTAGAACCACTTAGCACTTTTGTAACAGATAAATTTCCCCAACAGCCTCTCAGCACAAAGGTGATGAAAATAGTCAAACCAGATAACTGTCTCATAGTTTGAAGTCTAGTGCCTTGTCCTAAACTTTCTGCATTGCATATGGATCTTTTCTTTTAAAAAAATTCTCTAGAGTATCTTCAAGTAACAAATTATAGTTTATAATCATGGTTATAGAAGTATTTCATATAGTAGTAAAAAAAACACTAAATGTTTTAATATATTTTAACAAATCAACTAGAAGTTAGCAAAACATTTTAAATGTTGTTAAACAATATTACATGGCTATAGCATGATTGCTTTTTCTTTTATTCAAAGATTATTTCTATTATGACATTCCTTTGTTCTTAAAAGTAACATCAAATTCATGATACCAAACACTTTAAAAAGGGTAAATTTTACTGTATGTCAATTATATCTCAAAAAATCTGATTAAAAAAAAAAAGAGAAATGGGGCTTCCCTGGTGGTGCAGTGGTTGAGAGTCCGCCTGCTGATGCAGGGGACACGGGTTCGTGCTCTGATCCGGGAAGATCCCACATGCCGCGGAGCGGCTGGGCCCGTGAGCCATGGCCGTTGAGCCTGCGCATCCGGAGCCTGTGCTCTGCAACGGGAGAGGCCACAACAGTTTGAGGCCCGCATAACGAAAAAAAAAAAAGAGAAATGGTGGTCAGTTGATTTTTAAAAAAGAACAAAAGAACAAGAAATGCAGTACTCACTTTGCTACAGACACAGTCTCTATGTCAATAAATGTTCATGAGAACACATTCAGTTTTTTCTCTTTTGTGTTTCCAGACTTTCCTGGGTGCTGTGCAGTTTCACTTAGCCTTTGAAAGCAAGTTCTGATAAAATGATTTCATTGAATCAGTGGTGACACATGTTTAAAATAGGAAGAAAAAGGGACAAATGTGTTAGCTTTTAATTTCTGTAAATACAACCCTGTTCAGTTGTGCTTTGGGCGATAATTAGTAGATTTACCTGAGCTTTCAGTTTCCAAACAAAAATACTGGAAAAGATCTGGTCACTTATGAGTCCACCCCCTGTTGTCACTAATCTTAGGCTTTGGATCCAGTGCTCTTAAAAATATATCTACATTTCTTGCTTACTTTGGCACATTTATCAACGCTTAGCTAAGCAGCTCTAGGAGATTCTTTTTTAGTCTGGGTGGTCATCGATTCTACTCCAGCAAATCTGGTTTCTGCCATCTGCCTGGTTGCGGCAGGTTTTGATGCTGTCTTGGATAGTCTCATTTAGAGTCCTAAAGAGGAAAGTTTCTTGTTGATTTTATCCCCACTGGCTATTTGGACATGTGTTTGCCATAAATAACGGCCATCTGGATCTCTGTTTCTAATATATATCAGATATTTCACCAGCTCTGATTTCTTCTACTCACGTGGTGTCTGAACTGCATGGCGGTGGTGGCTTCACTTAGTGAAGCAGTGCATTCTCTCTGCTATAAGGTATAATAATGGCGAATTATACTTTCGTCATTTCTCTTGTTCTCCGTGCCTTCCTTCAGGAAGATACGTGTCAGGCATGAAAGTAACTATAGATCTCATGGAACCAAACACAGTCTTTAAGATTTTCTTAACATATAGGCCTGACTTGGCCTTTGACTGCATGCACCAGTCAGATGGGTCTGGTTCCACTGCCTTAAAGAAGACTGAGAGGTGGGGTCTGTGCCGAGTGAGCTGTTGCAGATAATGCTGACACCCCCAACTCCCACTTTCAGTTCTCTGCTGCTCCCTTGCCCCAGCGCATACTGAACGACCAGAGACTGAGAGCCCTGTGGTAGAAGCCAAACAGGTGTTGGCCTATGCTGACAATAACTTGCAAGTCATCTCTGCAAAAGAATCCTGCCATCCCATCCAGCAGGAGCTGAGCCTACAGAGAGATCATTCATGACTAACTCATTTCCTGCCCTTCAGTGTCTTCTCACACAGGTGACTCAGCTGTCTTTAGAGTTCCTCTATAGCCCGCATAGCATGCACGCACTCTGCATTGCCATTATTTTCTACTTCTTTGTCTCCCTAGATGCGTATGAGGAGCTCTCCTACAGGTAGGGATCCTGTCCTATTCACCTCTGCGTTCTCAGCACTCACCGTGGGGTCTGGCATTTGAAGGTACCCAATCAGTGCCTGTAACAGGACTGAAGCAAGAGAGGAGGTGCACGTGAGGCAGGCAGAAACATAACGTCATAAAGTGCTAAGTATTCGCAGCTAAATTCATCCTTAATGAATTCAGCTACTTTTATTCCACTCTGTGAGCCCTGTTCTTTCACCTAATAGACTCTTATAATAATAACAAAGTCATCCGGTTTGTGCTGCTTTGTCAAGAACTACTGTGATGGAAGTCCAGACAAATAAATGATCTGTTTGCTTCTCAAAATGCTTGAAAGGCATTTCCAGCCTGAGGCTAAGTTTAATATTGTGGTATAAAGCAGTGAAAAAGTTTCTCTGAGTGGGGTTGATGACCCCATAATTAAGGGCGCAGATCCTAAGAAAGCAGTGGGGATGCCGGGTAAAGCTACTTCAAGTTGACTCAGGGGATCTCATAGAACAAAGAAAAGCTTTGTCCCTATATTGGGAACTCTCTGTTCTTTACACGAAGAGATTTGAGAATTAAAATTGATGTGGGATCTATCTTATTATTATGTCCAACAATCTGCTATTCTGATGACCAAGAAAGGGATGAACTGGAGTCAAACCACAGGAGATTTCCCCAAAGAAATGTGCAAATATAAAATTTAAAGCACTTGGGGTTTACTCTGTGATGTTATTGAGTTAGTCACCAAAAGGGCATACTGCTTAGAAAGTCATTTTTACCAACCTACCACTAGAATAGATGAACAAGTTGACTCATCTCACACTAGTCAATTAACTGGACCTTTTCCTGTTTCCTATAAGATACCGTGTTTAACCCACACCTACGCCTACTTCAGGGCCTTCTCATATCAGAAAGACTTTAAAATAATCGTCTCACATTTAGGTTCCTTGTTACCACCCTTCTATGCAAAAAGGAACTGTCTGCTAGATGACTGCTATTCATGAAGGATTTTCTTTGTAGAGGAAAGTAGGTGAAGGTGCATCATCAGGTTCTTACACATCTCTACAGGAACAGTTCACAGTGAACGTGAAACGCCCCCAACAGTTGACCATCGTACAGTACTTGAATAATACCAGTAGCTTTCCTCTAGGTTCAAAGTACCTTATGGATAGGGATGATATCTTTTTCACTTTGGGTAAAAACATAACGATGATGATGATGACGATAATGATGATGATGATGATAAATGATAATAGATAATGCTTATTTGAAAATTTGTGATCCTGTGCTGTGTTCTTAATATTCAGCCTCAAGAAACAGATTTGAGAAAAGTAGGTAAAATTGGTTAATGAGAAAACCATCATCTTTAAACAAGGCCAATTATGACAGATTTTTTAAAAATTCTGTTATGTCTATTCCTTTCCCTGATATTCTTATGTATAAATCTTTCAGATTTGTACTGCAAGATTAAACTACTTCCCACTGGAAACATGGCAAAATATCAAGATCCTACATGCTAGTCATTTTAATAGTTTAGAATTTTTCATCTAAGTTACCTACAACTTAGACATAAGCCTCTTAGAACCAGTCTCTAGGATGCAACATTTTAGGCAGATAACTATACCATTATCTGTTAAAGCTGGATTAATATCCATTGACTCCTTTTTATTCTTTTTGACCTGACACTTTGATCAAAAGGTGATTCACCAGTCTATACCCCTCACTCCCTTTGGGCCTTGGCCCACAATTCGTCCCTAGGAAATCTTCCAAATTAACTAACTACACTCTGCTCTGATCAGCCTTTTGCCTTATACTCCCTCGGTATGGGTCTGGCACCCAGGTTGCCAGGGTTCTATTGCAACCATAAGTTCATTGATCGTGTGTGTGTGTGCGATTTATGTTTTATATAGATGATATATAATATGCATGTGATTCTCCTACTCTGTTCTCAGGCACTGTTGCTAGCATGGTCACGTGCAGTACTGCACTGGGCTCTTTCAGTACCTTCTCGTGTGCTTCAGAAGCTGCAAGATGCTTAGTAAACAGCTGCTAGAGAGTTAACTTTTATCCTCAGCTCCTTGACTGAAATCTACTGCCTTCTAGTAGATAAAAAAGGCTAAGTTATTAAAACTTAGGGGTAAGTTTTTCACTTAATTATCAGGTAGACAACTGACCTTTTCCTTTAAAGTACTGTGCTGAATTCATTCTTTTAGAAACTGCTTGTGTTAATTGTATCTTACTTGTTGCTTCTGTCTAATAAAATCTGGCATGTGGGATACTGAGCCAATGGCATGTTATATTCCGTGAACATTTAATTTAACATTTAGGCCATGCACCTATACTCTTTTACTTTTCTGCCCTTTAACGATCCAGTTTTCTCCTTCATCTCTTACATTTGGAGCAATAAGAAAAATGTCGTGGTTTTCTTTTACCCTTTCCGTAGCAGCATGCTTATTTCTGAAAGAGTCAGACTGCACTTCTGCATGCCCTTGGTTAGCACACTTAAATTGTCAAAGGGTTGAATTTAGTGAACTATTTACATTTTCATATTTTTCAGCATTATATATAAGCATCCAAACTGCAAGCCACACCTTACATGTACAGTACCTTTTGCTACATGATCAGCTGCCAAGGAGTGTGACTGTTTTTGTCCCTTTAGCCATCTCTGTCCCTTCTGTGTCAGAGACAGCAGCAAGCAGCACCTTTCCAAGACAAAGGAAACTTAAGAGTTTCCTTCCTGCCCAGATGAAGTCTCAAGCTTCCGATTTTAAAAGACCACAGTGGAAGAAGGGAGCCCCAGCACAGTGCAGGAAGGTACAGCCATCCTGCGTGGGTATACTGAGCTGCACAATGCCATCCAGAATCTGGCCCTTTATACTGATCCATGGGCAGCCTTCATCCTCAGGCTCACAACAAGGCTGTTGGACCTCCAAGCATTACATCTGTATTTCCAAGCAGGACCAATGGTGAAGAGAGAAGGCAAAAGTGCACTCCACTAGATTTTGCCTGCTAGTAAAGCACTTTCCCAGAAGCCCCACCCAGTTACTTATATTTCCATTTCTTTGACCAGAATTAGCGGCCAGAATTAGCCTTGAGACTGGAAAATATACATTTTTTGTTGATCCGTTGTCATTCTGAACAAAACTGGGGTTCTGTTGATGAAAAATGAGGGAGAAGTGGGTATGGATTAAGCAAGTAGATATGTCTGCTTCAAGGATAAGTCTTCATAAAAATATCAAGTTAACCTTGACTGAATTCCAACTGAAACAACAATTAGGAAACTGGCACCATTTGTCTATAGCCTTAATTTCATAATCTAAGTTTTGAAGTAAAATTTTGCAGCATGTAAAGAAATATTATTTTTTTACTATTTAAATAAATATTTGGATACTTTGACTTTCTCAAGCCCAACTCAGAAATAGAAAAATAATCATAAGAAATATTTAATTCTAAAAGTGACCTACAAAATTACATGGTGATTTTCCTACCAGGAAAGTATTTCCTCTTCTGAAGGTCCCCTACTGTATAAAATGGGATTAGGTATAAGAAGTAGTCATGGGACTATCGAAGCTGCCTCTCAGGGGTCCTTCAGTTCAGAAAGACTCAGATAGAGAGACAAATTGATAGCTTTCTATTGGATGTACAGAGCCATCATGCTTGTGTACTGGGCTTCATTCAGTCTTCCTGGTAGGTGTTCAGGCAAAACACATGGGCATTTTCCAGGTGAGTATGTTTCTTCTGGGTTGGGGATTTTCCAGCACTGGTGCTGTTCAGTCTAATTTGACAGTGAGAACGTAAAAATTACACCAAAATATAGTAGAAGGGTATCAGCTGTCATCTTAATTCCATTTATTTTAGTTTTTATTCAGCTTATGCACTATTTCAGAAAGTGTCTGAACATATGATTAGGCAGAGCAGGCGGCTGCCAGTGTGATAAAATTCAGGAACTACAGGAAAGACCTCCCCCACAGACATGCCATCTGAGTCACAGTAAGCCGGAGGGCTGCTAAGGGGTGTAAGTTAAATGTATACTGTCTCTAAATGGAAGAGTTAGTTTCAAGTTAATGTTCTATGTGATGTAAATATCTTGGAGCAAAAGAGTTTATCCAATTAATATTATGAGAACAGGCATTTGGGATAAAGGTGGAACCCAAGACAGATAAATTCTGGCAAAAGCAAAGTCCCAAACAACATAGAGAACAAACAGGGAACCCCAGCCCATCTGGAAGCAGAGCTAAACACGCCCAAAGTGAGATTCTCCAAGCAAATGGAAAGGGACCAAGACATACTCTGCCTGCTTTACACCCATAAAACTCCTGGAAGAAACATAGGCAGTGAGTGCCTTGACATTGGTCTTGGCAGTTATTTTTTGGATTGACACCAAAAGCAAAAATCAACCTGGGGCTACTTCAAACTTTTAAAAAGCTTCAGCAAAGCAAAGAAAGTCAACAAAATGAAAAGGCAACCTACTGAATGGGAGAAAATGTTTGCAAATCATATACCTGGTAAGAGGTTAATATCCAAAATATGTAAAGAACTCATATATCTCAATAGCAAAAAACCATCCAATTAAAAAATGGGCAGAGGGGGCTTCCCTGGTGGCGCAGTGGTTGAGAATCTGCCTGCTAATGCAGGAGACACGGGTTCGAGCCCTGGTCTGGGAGGATCCCACATGCCGCGGAGCAACTAGGCCCGTGAGCCACAACTACTGAGCCTGCGCGTCTGGAGCCTGTGCTTCGCAACAAGAGAGGCTGCGATAGTGAGAGGCCCGCGCACCGCAATGAAGAGTGGCCCCCGCTTGCCACAACTAGAGAAAGCCCTTGCACAGAAACGAAAACCCAACACAGCAAAAATAAATAAATTAATTAATAAACTCCTACCCCCAACATCTAAAAAGAAAAAAAAAAATGGGCAGAGGAGCTGAATAGACGTTTTTCCAAAGAAGATGTACACATGGCCAATAGGTACATGACAAGATTCCCAACATCACTAGTCATCGGGGAAATGCAAATTAAAACCACAATGAGATATCACCTTACACCTGTTAGGATGGTTATTATCAAAAAGACAAGAAATAACAAATGATGGTGAAGATGTAGAGAAAAAGGGAACCCTTGTGTGCCTGCTGGTGGGAATGAAAACTGGTGCAGCCACTATGGAAAACAGTATGGAGATCCCTCAAAAAATTAAAAATAGAACTACTGCATGATCCAACAATTCCACTTCTTAGTATTAACTAATTTGAAACACTAATTAGAAAAGATATATGCACTGCACCCCTGTGTCCACTGCAACATTATTTACAACAGCCAAATAGCCAAGACATGGAAACAACCTAAATGTTGTCGATGGATGAATAAAGAAAAGGTGGGGTATATATACAGATGCATATATACATACACACACACACACACACACACACACATATATATGTATGTAAAGTGGACTGTTATTCAGCTGTAAAAAAGAATGAAGTCATTCCATTTGCAACACATGGATGGACCTTGAGGCATTATGCTAAGTGAGATAAGTCAAATAGTAAAAGATAATTACTGTGTGATCTCTTTTATATGTGAAACCGAAAAACAAACAACTGAGCTCCTGGATATGGAAAACAGATTGGGGGTTGCCTGAGGTGAGGGTAGGGGGCAAAATGGGTGAAGGGAGTCACAAGGTGTAGATTTCATTATAAAATGAATAAGTCATGGGGATATAATGTACAACATGATGACTATAGTTAATAATACCGTATTGCATGTTTGAAAGTGGCTAGGAGAGTCAATCTTAAAATATCACAAGAAAAAAAATTTGTAACTATGTAGGCTGATGGATTTTAAATGGACTTATTTTGATGATCATTTTGCAGCATATACAAATATTGAATCATTACATTGTACACATGAAACTAATATAATGTAATGTCAATTATACCTCAGTCAAGAAAAAGAAAGTATCAGTTATCTGTATATGTTTGATTCTTTTATCAGACAACCTTGTTGAAGATAATTCCTCTGGGCTCTAACAGAATGTTTCTTCTTTTATGTGTTATTACAGTGGATAAATTTGTTGCAATGTTTCCAACATATTAATAAGCAAATGATAAAGCCAGTTTATATCTTTACATGCTTCCTGTATCCCCTCATGTTCTGCTTTCCACTGTGCACTTTTTAGACCTTGCTTTGATTTTTCTCACTTTCAGCCATCTAGGCCAAATAATTTCTACAAGAAACATCTGCATTTCTTCTCATGACCATATATCTGATTCCACACAATCTAATCCTCCTTTTCCCCAGTTTGTGTAGTCTCAGGATGCGATCACATCTAGTCGCTTACAGGTCATAACCCTAACTGCTTTAGGACTGAGTTACACTTCGAAACATGTTCCTAAAATCCTACCGCCAAAGAGCCTTTTGCTATCATTAAGAGGAGTATCAGGCATTGGAAGTCTTTAGTGAAACGTTGAATTCAACACACAAGATTTGTTGTGTGTTAGACTCTCTGCCAAGTATTCGCAGATTCATCTCAGTAACGAATTATAGCAGCACCGTAGAGAAAGGATTCAGAACTTTGCAAACCACGAGAAGAAAAAGTCATTCACCAAGATTGGAAGAGGAAATATTCTCTTTTGGTCTCTCTCCCCCTACTCCAGTCAGAGGAACGGGAAGATAGACGGTGTTAAATAAGCCAAGTATTTTACTTTTTGTTCAAAAATTTGATCTCTTTATTTGGATTTTGCTGATCTGAGCTACAACCAATATTTTTTTAAAGGAGTTTTTTTTTTAATTGGAGTACAGTTGCTTTACAGTATTGTGCAACATTGTGTTAGTTTATATTGTAAAGCAAAGTGAATCAGCTATACATATACATATATCCCCTCTTTTTTGGATTTCCTTCTCATTTAGGTCACTGCAGAGCACTGAGTAGAGTGCGCTGTGCTATACAGTAGGTTCTCATTAGTTTGTTGTTTATCTGTAGGTGCAAGCCAGTTATGATGTGACACGCTATGAAAATATTTTCTCTGTGTTCTGCGTTCTGGAACAACTTCTTCAGAAGGAAACCGAAGAAGGCGACGCTTCAAGAATAGGGCATGAGGACCAAGAAATCAAGAAATTTCTTCAGAAGCATGATGAAACTATTTTGCAACTCTCTGATGCATTTCCTTTATTTACTTTTTATTTATGGAGACTGGGCACTCTCTTGAACTCAGTAGAGATAGGAACTGTTGAAAATAACTCACTTCCTTAGCAATTTACCAAATATCAGAAGCATACTAAAGTTGAAATTATGAAGATCTTGTGCTTAACAGATTTTCAGGAATATTTTTAAATGAGCATTTTAAATGCATCTCTAAATATAATCATTAATTCAATTTAATAGTCTTAAATTGTGTATAAAAGATTATGAGTCATATTTCTATACTAAAATCAGCCAGTTTCAGTTGAGAATGCCCTCCTTATTCTTACGGAACGATATCTTACAATATGTTACAGTCTAGCTCTGTTATTCTCTAAAATGGACCATTGATTGTCTTTTATTAAAAAATCACATTTTAAGAGATTTTCATGTAATAGATGCTAAAAGGTAACAGAAGAGATCTTATGTTTTGTTACTTTATCAACAGAGCATTTAAAATAAGTGGTTATAAATGAGATTTTTTTTTTTTTTTTTTTTTTGCGGTACGCAGGCCTCTCACTGTTGTGGCCTCTCCCGTTGCCGGAGCGCAGGCTCTGGACGCGCAGGCTCAGCAGCAATGGCTCATGGGCCCAGCCGCTACGCGGCACGTGGGATTTTCCCGGGCCAGGGCATGAACCCACGTCCCCTGCATCGGCAGGCGGACTCTCAACCACTGCGCCACCAGGGAAGCCCAATGAGATTTTTTTAAACTTTTCTTTCTTAAATAGTTTCACTTATATAATTTTCTGTTGTCTTAGAGGGGACTCAATATAGAAGGAGAAAAGTTTTTAACATTTGTAAACCTAATGGCCTTTAATTTCATATAATCAACATATTTGTCAAGTCCTTTTGAAAGTACTAGTAGTTAAAAATGTTGTTTTTCAACAAATTGTTTGTTTTCATTCTGTTGATTATATAAAATATTCCTGTTGTTAAAATGTAGTTGTTATGTGCGATTAAGTCTAACATCTGTCTAGAAATATACTTTATATTTATTAAAAGTATATTTATACTTATGAACATATTGGTTGAATTTTCCAGTCACACAATTTCACTGACTTTGATTCAATTAATAAAATCATAACCAACTACCTTAATGAGAACACATTATTTACTTTCCTATAGTGCAATTTAGGGCACAACAAATACAAATTTGCTTTATTAATTGTATGTGATATTGTTTATAAGTTAACTACCATTCCTGAATGTCACTGGTATTAAAAAACTATATAAAATCGTATCATTATCTGACACACATTTGTGGAGTTATTTCTAGCTTTCTATCACTAGAAAAGATAAAGCCTTTTTTATAATACTGAAACAAAATGTATCAGTCAGCTATTGTTATGTAACAAAGAAGCACAAAATCTTAGTGGTATACAGCAATAAGTGTTTCTTCTCAGCTATCTGTGGGGTACTTGAGGGTCTGTTCATCTGGGCTCTGCTGGAAAACTCTCCTGCATTGGCAGCTCCCACTGGGCAAGCTTCCTTTTTATAGATTGGGCTTTGTCTCTTTCACATGTGCTTACCCTGGGCAAGAGCAAAAGGGCTCATCTGAGAAATCACAGTGTTACTCCTGCCCACATGCCTGGGCCAAGTTACTTCAAAGGGTCAAGCCCAGAGGACAGAGACAGGGAAGTACCCTCCACCTTGAGTGGAATATGATTGACACACAGAAAATGATGTTGGCCTCTCATTTGTCTTTCATTTAATATGAAAGTGCTCTAAGTTGTTTTAAGAATCAACTACTGGACTTCCCTGGTGGCGCAGTGGTTGAGAGTCCGCCTGCCGATGCAGGGGACACGAGTTCGTGCCCCGGTCTGGGAAGATCCCACAAGCTGCGGAGCAGCTGGGCCTGTTAGCCATGGCCGCTGAGCCTGCGCGTCCGGAGGCTGTGCTCTGCAACAGGAGAGGCCACAACAGTGAGAGGCCCGTGCACCGAAAAAAAAAAAAAAAGAATCACCTACTAGGATGAGGGGAGGATGGCAGGAGAGTAAGACTTGGAGATCACCTTCCTCCCCACAGATACACCAGAAATACATCTACACGTGGAACAACTCCTACAGAACACCTACTGAACACTGGCAGAAGACCTCAGACCTCCCAAAATGCAAGAAACCCACCACGTACCTGGGAAGGGCAAAAGAAAAAAGAATAAACAGAGACAGAAGAATAGGGACGGGACCTGCACCAGTGGGAGGGAGCTGTGAAGGAGGAAAGGTTTCCACACTAGGAAGCCCCTTCACAGGCGGAGACTGCAGGTGGCGGAGGGGGAAGCTTCGGGGCCGTGGAGGAGAGCAGAGCAACAGGGGTGCAGAGGGCAAAGCGGAGAGATTCCCGCACAGAGGATCGGTGCCAAACGGCATTCACCAGCCCGAGAGGCTTGTCTGCTCACCTGCCGGGGTGGGCAGGGCTGGGAGCTGAGGCTCGGGGTTCAGTCACAGCACAGGGAGAGGACTGGGGTTGGCGACGTGAACACAGCCTGCAGGGGCTAGTGCACCATGGCTAGCCGGGAGGGAGTCCGGGAAAAGGCTGGACCTGCCGAAGAGGCAAGAGACTTTTTCTTGCCTTTTTTTTCCCAGTGCACAAGGAGAGGGGATTCAGAGCGCCGCTTAAACGAGCTCCAGAGACGGGCGTGAGACACGGCTAAAAGCAGAGACCCCAGAGACGGGCATGAGACGCTAAGGCTGCTGCTGCCACCACCAAGAAACCTGTGTGTGACTACAGGTCACTATCCACACCTCCCCTCCCAGGAGCCTGTGCAGCCCGCCAATGCCAGGGTCCCTGGATCCAGGGACAACTTCCCCGGGAGATCGCATGGCGGGCCTCAGGCTGGTGCAACCTCATGCCGGCCTCTGCCACCGCAGGCCTGCCCTGCATCCGTACACCTCCCTCCCCCCGGCCTGAGTGAGCCAGAGCCCCTGAATTAGCGGCTCCTTTAACCCTGTCCTGTCTGAGCGAAGACCAGACGCCCTCTGGTGACCTACACGCAGAGGCGGGGCCAAATCCAAAGCTGAGCCCCGAGAGCTGTGCGAACAAAGAAAGGGAAATCTCTCCCAGCAGCCTCAGAACAATTGGATTAAAGCTCCACAATCAACTTGATGTACCTGCATCTGTGGAATACATGAATAGACAACGAATCATCCCAAATTGAAGAGATGGACTTTGAGAGCAAGATTTATGATTTTTTCTCCTTTTCCTCTTTTTGTGAGTGTGTATGTGTATGCTTCTGTGTGAGATTTTGTCTGTATAGCTTTGTTTCCATCATTTGTCCTAGGGTTCTATCCGTCTGTTTTTTTTTCTTTCTCTCTTTCTTTAAAAAAAATCTTTTTAATAATTATTTTTTATTTTAATAACTTTATTTTATTTTCTTCTGTCTTCTTCCTTTCCTTCTTCCTTTCTTTTCTTTCTGTCTTTCTTTCTTTCAACTTTTTCTCCCTTTTATTCTGAGCCGTGTGGATAAAAAGCTCTTGGTGTTGCACACAGGAGTCAGTGCTGTGCCTCTGAGGCGGGAGAGCCAATTTCAGGACACTGGACCACAAGAGACCTCCCAGCTCCACATAATGTCAAATGGCGAAAATCTCCCAGAGATCTCCATCTCAACAGCAGCACCCACCTTCACTCAATGACCAGCAAGCTACAGTGCTGGACACCCCATGCCAAACAACTAGCAAGACAGGAACACAACCCCACCCATTAACAGAGAGGCTGTGTAAAATCATAATAAGTCCACAGACACCCCAAAACACACCACCAGACGTGGACCTGCCGACCAGAGAGACAAGATCCAGCATCATCCACCAGAACACAGGCACTAGTCCCCTCCTCCAGGAAGCCTACACAACCCACTGAACCAACTTTAGCCACTGGAGACAGACATCAAAAACAACGGGAACTACGAACATGCAGCCTGCAAAAAGGAAACCCCAAACACAGTAAGATAAGCAAAATGAGAAGACAGAAAAACAAACAGCAGATGAAGGAGCAAGATAAAAACGCACCAGACCTAACAAATGAAGAGGAAATAGGCAGTCTACCTGAAAAAGAATTCAGAATAATGATAGTAAAGATAATCCAAAATCTTGCAAATAAAATACAAGAAACATTTAACAAGGACCTAGAAGAAATAAAGATGAAACTGCCAATGATGAACAATACAATAAATGAAGTTAAAAATACTCTAGATGGGATCAATAGCAGAATAAATGAGGCAGAAGAACGGATAAGTGACCTGGAATATAAAATAGTGGAAATAACTACTGCAGAGCAGAATAAAGAAAAAAGAATGAAAAGAACTGAGGACAGTCTCAGAGACCTCTGGGACAACATTAAACACACCAACATTCGAATTACAGGGGTTCCAAAAGAAGAAGAGAAAAAGAAAGGGACTGAGAAAATATTTGAAGAGATTATAGTTGAAAACTTCCCTAATATGGGAAAGGAAAGAGTTAATCAAGTCCAGGAAGCACAGAGAGTCCCATACAGGATAAATCCAAGGAGAAACACACCAAGACACATATTAATCAAACTGTCAAAAATTAAATACAAAGAAAACATATTAAAAGCACCAAGGGAAAAACAACAAATAACACACAAGGGAACCCCATAAGGTTAACAGCTGATATTTCAGCAGAAACTCTGCAAGCCAGAAGGGACTGTCAGGGCATATTTAAAGTGATGAAGGACAAAAACCTGCAACCAAGATTACTCTACCCAGCAAGGATCTCATTCAGGTTTGATGGAGAAATTAAAACCTTTACAGACAAGCAAAAGCTGAGAGAGTTCAGCACCACCAAACCAGCTTTACAACAAATGCTAAAGGAATTTCTCTAGGCAAGAAACACAAGAGAAGGAAAAGACCTACAATAACAAACCCAAGACAAGAAAATGGGAATACATACATATCGATAATTACATTAAATGTAAATGGACTAAATGCACCCACCAAAAGACACAGATTGGCTGAATGGATACAAAAA
>NW_006784229.1:0-284 GCF_000442215.2 Lipotes vexillifer
TGTGTGTGTGTGTGTGTGTGTGTGTGTGTGTGTGTGTGTGTGTGATGATGATGATGAAGCTGTGATAAACGTCCTTGTCAGTTTAACCTTGCCTGCACCTCTGATTCATTGCTTAGGATAAAGTCCTAGAATTTCTAGATCAAATTACATTAAAAATTTTTTTTATAGTTTATTTATTTATTTATTTTTGGCTGTATTGAGTCTTCATTGCTGCACGAGGGTTTTCTCTAGTTGCGGCGAGCGGGGGCTACTCTTCGTTGCGGTGCGCAGGCTTCTCACTGCGG
>NW_006784231.1:0-2341 GCF_000442215.2 Lipotes vexillifer
CTTTTGACAAAATTCAACACCCATTTATCATAAAAACCCTGCAGAAAGTAGGTGTAGAGGGAAGTTTTCTCAATATAGTAAAGGCCATATATGACAAGCCCACAGCCAACATCATCCTCAATGGCGAAAAACTGAAAGCATTTCCACTAAGGTCAGGAACAAGAAAAGGTTGCCCACTCTCACCACTCTTCTTCAACATAGTTTTGGAAGTTTTAGCCACAGCAATCAGAGAAGAAAAGGAAATAAAAGGAATCCAAATCGGAAAAGAAGAAGTAAAGCTGTCACTGTTTGCAGATGACATGATACTATACATAGAGAATCCTAAAGATGCTACCAGAAAACTACTAGAGCTATTCAATGAATTTGGTAAAGTAGCAGGATACAAAATTAATGCAGAAATCTCTGACATTCCTATATACTAGTGATAAAAATCTGAAAGTGAAATCAAGAAAACACTCCCATTTACCATCATTGCAACAAAAAGAATAAAATATCTAGGAATAAACCTACCTAAGGAGACAAAAGACCTGTATGCAGAAAATTATAAGACACTGATGAAAGAAATTAAAGATGATACAAACAGATGGAGAGATATACCATGTTCTTGGATTGGAAGAATCAACATTGTGAAAATGACTCTACTTCCCAAAGCAATCTATAGATTCAATGCAATCCCTATCAAACTACCACTGGCATTTTTCACAGAACTAGAACAAAAAATTTCACAATTTGTATGGAAACACAAAAGACCCCGAATAGCCAAAGCAATCTTGAGAACAAAAAATGGAGCTGGAGGAATCAGGCTGCCTGACTTCAGACTATACTACAAAGCTACAGTAATCAAGACAGTATGGTACTGGCACAAAAACAGAAAGATAGATCAATGGAATAGGATAGAAAGCCCAGAGATAAACCCATGCACATATGGTCACCTTATCTTTGATAAAGGTGGCAGGAATATACAGTGGAGAAAGGACAGCCTCTTCAATAAGTGGTGCTGGGAAAATTGGATAGGTACATGTAAAAGTATGAGATTAGATCACTCCCTAACACCATACACAAAAATAAGCTCAAAATGGATTAAAGACCTAAATGTAAGGCCAGAAACTATCAAACTCTTAGAGGAAAACATAGGCAGAACACTCTATGACATAAATCACAGCAAGATCCTTCTTGACCCATCTCCTAGAGTAATGGAGATAAAAACAAAAATAAACAAATGGGACCTAATGAAACTTCAAAGCTTTTGCACAGCAAAGGAAACCATAAACAAGACCAAAAGACAGCCCTCAGAATGGGAGAAAATATTTGCAAATGAATCAACTGACAAAGGATTAATCTCTAAAATTTACAGGCAGCTCATGCAGCTCAATAACAAAAAAATAAACAACCCAATCCAAAAATGGGCAGAAGACCTAAATAGACATTTCTCCAAAGAAGATATACAGACTGCCAACAAACACATGAAAGAATGCTCAACATCATTAATCATTAGAGAAATGCAAATCAAAACTACAATGAGATATCATCTCACACCAGTCAGAATGGCCATCATCAAAAAATCTAGAAACAATAAATGCTGGAGAGGGTGTGGAGAAAAGGGAACACTCTTGCACTGCTGGTGGGAATGTGAATTGGTTCAGCCACTATGGAGAACAGTATGGAGGTTCCTTAAAAAACTACAAATAGAACTACCATATGACCCAGCAATCCCACTACTAGGTATATACCCTGAGGAAACCAGAATTCAGAAAGAGTCATGTACCAAAATGTTCATTGCAGCTCTATTTACAATAGCCCGGAGATGGAAACAACCTAAGTGCCCGTCGTCGGATGAATGGATAAAGAAGATGTGGCACATATATACAATGGAATATTACTCAGCCATAAAAAGAAACGAAATTGAGCTATTTGTAATGAGGTGGATAGATCTAGAGTCTGTCATACAGAGTGAAGTAAGTCAGAAAGAGAAGGACAAATACCGTATGCTAACACATATATATGGAATTTAAGAAAAAAAAAATGTTATGAAGAACCTAGGGGTAAAACAGGAATAAAGACAGAGACCTACTGGAGAACAGACTTGAGGATATGGGGAGGGGGAAGGGTGAGGTGTGTTAGGGCGAGAGAGAGACATGGACATATATATACTAACAAACGTAAGGTAGATAGCCAGTGGGAAGCAGCCGCATGGCACAGGGAAACCGGCTCGGTTCTTTGTGGCTGTCTGGAGGGGTGGGATAGGGAGGGTGGGAGGGAGGGAGACAAAGAGGGAAGAGATATGGGAACATATATATATGTATAACTGACTCACTCTGTTATAAAGCAGAAACTAACACAC
>NW_006784231.1:2413-26209 GCF_000442215.2 Lipotes vexillifer
CGGCTCGGTTCTTTGTGGCTGCCTGGAGGGGTGGGATAGGGAGGGTGGGAGGGAGGGAGACAAAGAGGGAAGAGATATGGGAACATATGTATATGTATAACTGATTCTCTCTGTTATAAAGCAGAAACTAACACACCATTGTAAAGCAATTATACCCCAATAAAGATGTTAAAAAAAAAAAAAGAGCACAGACTTGCGAGCCAAATAGATTGGAATCAAGTCTGGTCCTCACCACTTATCAGCTATGTGACATTGGGTAAGTCTCACATTTTCCCTGCCTTCACTATTTTATAAAATGGGCATGGTAAAGTGTTATTTTGAGAACTCAAGGAAATTATACATGTTGAAGCACATAGTACCTTGTTTGGACATAACACTCATCAAACATTAGATACTATTACTGTTTTGTTGCTATTAACTTTGCCCATTTTAGCAAAGAGAAAAATGAGCACATCCTTATTTCACTTAGCATAAGGTCCACCATGTTGTTGCAAATGGCAGGATTTCCCTCCTTTTTTAAGGATGAAATCTATATATATGGACACTTCTGTTGTTTCCATGTCTTGGCTATTGTGAATAATACTGCAATGAAATGGGAGTCCAGATACCTCTTTGATAAAGTGATTTCATCTCCTTTGGTTATATACACAGAAGTAGGATTGGTGAATAGTGTGGTAGTTCCATTTTTAATTTTTTGAGGAACCTCTATGCTGTTTTCCATAGTGGCTGCACCAATTTACATTCCTACCAATGGTGCACCAGGTTTCCCTTTTCTTCACGTCCTCACCAGCATTTGTTATCTCTCATTCTAACAGGTTTAAGGTGATATCTCACTATGGTTTTCATTTGTACTTCCCTGATGATCAGTAGTGTTGAGCACCATTTCATGTACTTGTTGTCCATTTGTATGTCCTCTTTGGAAAAAACCCTCTATTCAAGTCCTCTGCCCATTTTTAAATTGGATTGTTAGTTTTTTGGGCTACTGAGTTGTATGAGTTCCTTATATATTTTGGATTAACTCCTTATCAGATGGATGGTTTGCAAATATTTTCTCCCACTCCATAGATGATTTTTTCAGTTTGTTGATTGTTTCTTTTGCAGTGCAGAAGATTTTCCATTTCATGTAGTCACACTTGTTTTTGCTTTTGTTGTCTGGGCTTGTTGTGTCATATCCAAAAATATTATTGTCAAGACTGATATCAAAGGAGCTCTTTTCTTATGTTTTCTTCTGTGAGTTTTATTGTTTCTAGTCTTATGTTTAAGTCCTCAATTCATTTTGAATTAATTTTTGTGAGTGATGTAAAATAGAGATCCAGTTCCATTTTTTGCATATGAATATCCAATTTTCCCAACACCATTTATTAAAGAGAGTTTCCTTTCACCATTGGGTATTCTTGGCTCCTTTGTCAAATATTAGTTGACTATATCTGTATGGGTTTATTTCTGCACTCTTAATTCTGTTCCCTTGGTATATGTTTATTTTTATGCCATACTGTTTTGATTACTATAACTTTGTGAAACAGTTTGAAATCAGGAAGCATGATGCCTTCAGCTTTGCTCTTTCTCAAGATTGCTTTGACTATCAAAGGGTTTTTTGTGGTTCTAAATGAACAATTGTTCTTTTCTATTTCTGTGAAAAATGCCATTAGAATTTTAATAGGAATTGCATTAAATCTGTAAATGGCTTTTGGTAGTATGAAAATTTTAACAGCATTAACTCTTCTGACCCATGAATATGGGATATTTTTCCACTCACTTGTGTCTTCAATTTCTTTCACCAGCATCTTACAGTTTTTGGTGTATAAATATTTCACTTCCTTGGTTGAATTTATTCCTAAATATTTTATTGGTTTTGATGCTATTGTAAATGGGACTGTTTTCTTTATTTCTATTTCTAATAGTTCATGTCAGTGTATAGAAATGCAACTGATTTTTGTATGTTGGTTTTATATTTTGAAACTTTACTGAATTTGTTTATTAGGTCTAGAAATTTTTTGGTGGAGTCTTTGGATTGTCTACATATAAGACCTTTTACTTATAAACTTTGGAATAAGCTTTTTGTGTTCTTTAAAGTTCTGCTAAAATTCTAAGTTAGAATTGAATTTAATTGGTATATTAATTTGTGGGAAAATGACAAATTTACAATATTAAAATATTCAACCATGAATATGGTGTTTTCCCAATTATTCAGATCATCTTTATGCCCTTCATTAGAGTGGAAACAAGATTTAAAAGGCATCACCTAAATTACCAAAAAAAATTGATTTAAGGATATATTTCTCTCAAGTACTTTTTACATATCTGAAAAACTAAAAAACTTATTATCTCCAAGAAATAGTGATGTCTGAAACCATAAATAAGTTAGAATATTCATCCCCTAGTCAGTTAAGTGAAACTGAAGGTGTGGCAGAGTACATGCTCTTTGAGGCTAATATCATGGAAGAAAATCCTGCCATCTGATATTATACTCTCTGTTCTATTATCAGGTAGAATTATGGGCTTCATATTCAGAATTTTTGGTCTGATTCAGAGAGGTAAATATTAGGCAAATGGGAGATTGTCCTAAGACCTTGGTCTTTCATACTGTATTCACCTGAAGAAAGCAGGCATGAATAACTCTGAAACTAGAGCTGCAAGAGAACCTGTTTCTTAGAAGAAAAAAAAAAAGTCACTCACTGAGTAAGGAAAAGAGAAAGGGTACATTAAAAAATCGAGCCCCTCTCTGTTGAAAATCCATTGATTCTGTAGCTAAGATAGAGAAAGAAGAACTAACTTTCTGAAATGTTCAAAATCCCAGAACTCATCTATATTCACTGTATTACTAGTCAGTGGTAAGAAATATATTTTTCCCTCGCTTATTCTTCCAAAGTACTCCTATTCCAAGTGTCATAAACCACACACTACTTCCCTCTAAGTTTTCCTGACAGTCATTTACAGCACTGAAGGACATTTCCACTGTGTCCTGAAGCCACCACGTAATTTCATGCACTTGCTTAAGTTCTTCCTTCTGTTTGGATAACACTCCCTTTCCACTGTGCCTCCTATCAACCCAGTGAACTCTTATTCACTCCTCAAGGCCCAGCTTAAATATTATCTCCTCTCTGTAGAGTTACCTCATCTTCCTATCCTCACAGAGAGATCCTTCATTTGTGCTCTCACGGTCCTTAATATTTTTCCCTACTGTCATATATTTCCCACTTATCTCACTGAATTTTAGTTTACTGTTTAAATTAGTTAATATACATATAAAGTTCTTAAAATGGTGCCGGACACGTGGTAACCATTACATAAGCACTAGCTATCATTATAGTTAACACTGTTATTGTTGTCATTACTGTTTGTATATATGTCTCCCCTATCAGCACTTGACATTTATCAAGGGCAAAGACAACATCTCATTCATTTTCATTTCCCCAGTGCCTGGCACAAGATGTAGTATACAATAGAAATTAAAAAAATATTCCCTGAATTGTTTCCTTAGGAGAGTGGGAACTGTCATATCCAAAGCTGGAGCATGATGCTGACTCTGACCTTTCTGAGCTTATTCATCTTGAACTAAACCTCTGGCTGCTCTGCCCCTCAACTGATGTAGTCAGTTGGGTGATATAGCCATTGCCAGTGAAATCATCTAAAATAATTGAGGTAATGCAATCTGTGGTGTACAAAGAAAGCATTCCAAACACCCTCTCAGAACTCATACTCAATAGGAAAAGAATTAATTTATTTGATATTGGTTCACTGCCAGCATGTCTGAACAATCTTTACCACGGACTTGCAATAACGTTTGGTGACTTTATTTCCATCAGGTAGCTAGTTGGATATTACTGATTACTTCATCTTTTCCCCAAAATCAAGTATGATTGAGGTAATGATAGGGAAATGTACCAAACCAATATCCACAATGACTTTTTTTAGTTTAGGAAGAATTAAATCTCTCTTTCCAATACCCTTCATATTTATGACCAAAGATGTCAATATATCATGCTTTCAACTGAGTCAATTTTCTACTGAAATGAATGTACTGCTCTTCTTTCTCAATTCAATTCTGTGGAGCTAGTTATAATAAGTTACTAGTGTAACTACATTACACTAGTTTTAGTCATTTCTCATCTAGAGATCCAAATCATATCCAGATGATTTATAAACCTGAGCCAGCTTCCCAACCAAAAATATAGTCTTAAAACCTACACAAAGGCCAAAGAGTGCATATCTTGACACTTGTCAGTGAAGTTACACATATCTGTAAATCCTAAAAATAATCTGGATTACTCACTAAGTGTGTGTGTGGTTGGCAGAAGGGAGCTATGGAGTAGAACAACTGAGGAAAATTATTTCTACCTGCATTAACTTTAGAAACAGGCACTTGCCCATGCTGCCCAGCTCCCTTTTGTTTACTCAGGGAGCAGGTCTAGGCAATGGCATCCCTTGGTTCCAGCCTACATATTTCCCAGCAAGCCACCTACCCACCAGGTGAATATCAGAAAAGCCTAGGATGTGAAGAAAGAGAGACTTCCCTGGTGGCGCAGTGGTTAAGAATCTGCCTGCCAATGCAGGGGACATGGGTTCAATCCCTGGTCTAGGAAGATCCCACATGCCACAGAGCAACTAAGCCCGTGCACCACAACTACTGAGCCTGCACTCTAGAGCCCATGAGCCACAGCTACTGAAGCCCAGACGCCTAGAGCCCGTGCTCCACAACAAGAGAAGTCACCACAACGAGAAGCCTGTGCACCGCAGCGAAGAGTAGATCCCCCTCGCCGCAACTAGAGAAAGCCCGCGCGCAGCAACAGAGACCCAGCGCAGCCAAAAATAAGTAAATTTATTTAAAACAAAAAAGAGTCTTGATCCTTTCAGTCCTAGCTCTTCTTCCAATGCAGTGACCATACTGTTCCCAAACTGAACTTCCTTAGCCCATGGCCCTTGTAGGATTTCATCTTTCTAGAGCAGAAAGCCACGCAGGAAACTTACATGACCATTTCAACTTATGCCAGACTGTCTTATTGACCAAGAAATTGTTGAAATCTGCAAAGAAACATCAGAAATTATTCAGTCAAGAGGCTGAAGCTAGCTCTGTGAATCTGTTGAACTAATTCTATGTGGGCTTAGGATTTCCATGGAACAGGTAGGGTTTACAAGCCTTCTTGACCTCTTTCTCTACTGCCCAATATTGTCCTGTCCATTTAAGTTAGACTGAAGCTGCACAGATTATATATATAAACAAAGATGCATATATGTATGTAAACAAAGTGTTTCTGACTAACTGAAGCCCTTATACTAGATTTGAGCCTTAAGATTACAGGGTGATGTCCTAAAATTGATGAAAGTCTTTGTAAGAGTCTGGTCAAGGGCTGAGGAACAGAAGCAAATGAACTTTGAGAGATGAGGCATAAGCAGGACAGTCTGGGGGCTAGAGGTCAGTGTGTCAGAGGTGACCATTCACTGACTTCTGCAAAGAGACTGGCAGCATTCTGGTGCCCCAAGCACTGGTATTTGGTGGGACATAAGAAGACAACATGCTTGGAGTGGACAATGCCATGTCCACAATGGACACTTGCAGCATAAAGTGTGGCAATACTTCCTCAAGCAGCTTTTCGTGTGTGATCAGTAAAGGTGGCTGGAACCAATCCTGGTGATCAAAACAATTCCATTTACAATAACATCATAAAGAATAAGATACTTAGGAATAACCTAACTAAGGAGGTTAAAAACTTTTACACAGAACACAACTATACATTGCTATAAGAAATTAAACATACAAATAAATGGAAAGATATCCTCTGTTCATGGATTAGAAGACTTAATATTAAGATGTCCATACTACTCAAAGCAACCTACAAATTCAATGTAATCCCTGTTGAAATCCCAACCACATTTCTTGCAGAAATTTAAACAATTAAATTCATGTGAAATCTCAGGGTACCCCAAATAGACAAAACAATTTTGAAGAACAAAGTTGGAGTCTCACACTTCCTGATTTGAAAATATATTACAAAGCTATGGTAGTCAAAACAGTGTGACAGTAGCATAAAGACAGAAGAAATGAACAAATAGAATAGAAAGCCCCAAAATAAACCCTTGCATACATGGTCAAATGATCCTCAACAAGGAAGCCAAGACCATTCCATAGGGAAAGGACAGACTTTTCAACAAATGCTGTTGGAAAAACTGGATATCCACATATGAAAAAGACAAAATTGGAACCATATTTTACACCATATATCACAATTAACTTAAACAAATTAAAGACCTAAAATGCAAGACCTAAAACTATAAAACTTCTAGAAGAAAACATGGGCACGGTTTTATGACATTGGATGTGGCAACAATTTCTTGTCTATGACATCCAAAGCACAGGCATCAAAAGCAAAAATAGACAAATGGGACTACATCAAACCTAAAAATTTTGTGCACCAAAGGACACAATCAACAGAGTGAAAAGGAAACCAAGGAAATGGAACAAAATATTTGCAAAACATATATCTGATAAGGGGTTAATATCCAGAATACACAGAGAACTCAAATAACTCAGCAACAAAAAAATCAAATAATCCTATATAAAAATAGGCAATGGACTTGAATAGATATTCCTCCAAGAATGGTATACAATTAACCAACAAGCATATGAAAATATGCTCAACATCACAAATCATTAAAGAAATGCAAATCAAAACCCCAATGAGATATTGCCTCATGCCTGTCAGAATGGCTATTATAAAAAAATAAAATAACAAGTGCTGGTAAAGATGTGGAGAAATTGGAACCCTTGTGCACTGTTAGTGGAATTATAAAATGGTGCAACCAGTACGAAAAACAATATGAAACTTCACCAAAAAATTAAAAATAGAACTATTATATGATCTAGCAATCTCACTTCTGGATGTATATCTAAAAGAATTGAAAGCAGGGTCTCAAATAGATATTTGCACACCCATATTCATAGCAACACTATTTATAATAGTCAAGAGGTAGAAGCAAACCAAATGTCCATTGATGGATGAATGGATAAACAAAATGCGCTATATACACAAATGGAATATTATTCAACCTTACAAAATGGAAAAAATCTTGTCACATGCTACAACATGGATGAACCTTGAAGACATTATGCTAAGAAAAATAAGTCAATTACAAAAAGACAAATACTGTATGATTCCACTTACATGAGGTATCTACAGTAGTCAAATTCATAGAAACAAAAAGCAGGATTATGGTTACTAGAATCTGGCGGAGGGAAAAAAGGAAGTTGTTTTTAATGGATATAGAGTTTCACATTTGCAAGATGAAAAAGTTCTGGATAACTGTTTTACAATAATATGAATACACTTAACATTATGAAACTTTACACTTAAAAATGATTATGATGGCAAATTTTGTGTTATATTTTATTTACCGCAATTTTAAAAAACTGAAAAATATACTGGTAGTCACTGTATTTGATGAACTAGTTTGTGTGCACATGTGAGACACATCTTGGGTAGGGGGGTCACAGAAATATCTGTGGGAACATTTTAAGGAACTGAGTTAATGCCAGGAAAAGTTTCAAATATCATTTTGATTTGGAAATTAATATAAATGTATATTTATTTAATTATAAATAATTATAAGTATATTACACATAATCTAATGTATATTATGCATGTATAATACAAATATAAAGATGAGCCCATTTTGTCGTTCCATGATAAGACCAGGATACATTTATTGACATTCCATGGTAGTTTTTACCCATAAGGATGACAAAGAACATCCTTTTCCACACTTTACACATAACTTCAGAGATTTGGCCAGCTCTAAACATCACAAAATGTGTCCCCAAATATTTGTATTACCTTGTGCATTATAGCTCCATGTTATCATTTTATATATATATATATATATATATATATATATATATATGTACATATATATATATCATAACTTCTCAACACTAAGGGAACAATTCATGGTTTCAGAATAGACACAAATTATTCCTGATTGTAATTAATAATATGATGGACTCAGAGGAGACAATAATTCATGAATCTGATTTGAAGAGGTGCCTTGGGGATTCTTTGGCACTAAAAGCAAGTCTACTCTATATCAATCCATCACAGCTGAGGAATCATATGTCATGAGATTGTTAGCAAGACCAAAAAGACAAGTCTCTTGAGGTATAATGGGAAAATTAAGTTGAATTTTATTTTAAAGCAAGTCATAAAATCTGCTTTTGGATCTGTCAAAGTGTATGACAAATCCATTTAAAACTTACCTATCAATCCAGTAGTTTTTATAACTAGCACCTTGATAAAAAACTCTACTCTCATTCCCACCCCACCCCCCCAAAATCCTAACTATTCACTATTGGGATGAAAGATATGTTAGAATGAGAGAATTAGAATCAGGGAGACAGGAGAAGAGGTTGCTTCTTTAATCACATGGGATGACAAGGGTGTACTAAGCCACTCGCCAGAGGTCAGTTCACTGAGCTCATATCAAAAGCACATCTTTATAAAAATTAATAATGTTCTACCTTTCCAGTTATCTGGTTGTTCCACTCCAGTGTATTTCATTGGTTCAAACTTTCTGATTTCACCTACCACTCAGTGTCCAAGATAAACTCCACCCTTCGTGGTGAACTCCTTTGTTTACTGAAGCTCAAAAAAGCAGGATGGAAATGCATATTAGATAAGAATCTATGGTCCTTTTATGAAAAATACTGAACTATTCAACTTCAAAATATCTGTTCCTAAGATACCAGTAGGGACACTTGTAGTTCTAATATTGATTAAAAGTAGTTGGAAATAAACTGGAAAGGAGGAATTAGGCAGAAGAGAAAGAAGAGATAGAGTTTTATTTTATTTTGTTTTATAAGAGTTTTATTTGTTTGCTATGAGTAAAGAGTTATTGAGACAGATATCTACTAGCAACTAGAGATATATAAATAGAAGTTGAGAAAGAGGTTAGAGCTAAAAGTCTTGATTTGGAAGTCCTCAGCACAGGGGTTGGTTAAAGCCAACCCCTTATCAGAATGGATAAGATTTTCCTTTCTGAAGTAGAAAGAATAGAAAAAATAGACTCAGAGGGCATCAACTGCACCTTGCGGAAGGCAGAGAGAGAGGTAGGGGAAGGGGATACCACGGTGGCACTGAAGGTAATGAAGTAGACAATGTTTCTCGTGATGGAAGAAGGTTCTGCATTCACTTGCCTCATTTTTGAGGGCCAAGGAAGCATCACATAGTCGCACCAGTCCCTGAGGAGGACCTAGGAATGGAGTCCCAAGCTATCCATGGTCAAAAATTAATGAAGTGTGAGAAAAAAGTATCTTTGCCCAAGACAGGAACCAAGTTGGGCCAGGGAAAATAAAAACTAGGAAATGTTGTATGAGGAAGAACAACAAACCTAAATCTGAATCAAGTCACAGGAAAAGGTCAAATGAGAAATAAACATGACGCTTTGAACGAAATTACAGACACTGGGCAGACTGGGGTCCTGACTTCACCAGAACCAAACATTACTTGGAAGGACTCAGGGATGCTCTACATTTCAGGTCTGACTAGCCGTTTGTGTGAACACAGTTCTGAGTGCTTCACAGTATACCATACATAGTGGTTAAGAGGACCAGATATAGCATCATATATACTTCCAGTCACATCCTGGATCTGTCACTTACAGCCCTGTGGCTTTGGAATAATTACCTATTCTTTCTGAGACTCAGTTTCCTGATCTATAAAATGGAGATGGTAAGAGCGTATATGTCATAGAACTGTAGTAAGAACTTAATGAGATAATGTATGGGAAGCACTTAGCACAGTTCTAGCACATTAACAAATACTCAAGAAAGATATAAAATAGCCTAAACCTTACTGATTACATTTTCCCACACTGAGGACCAAAATTCTCCCCAGTAGATTTAGGAGAAGCTATTGTAAATAAAGCTCTGTAATGTGCCGAGCCATAACTTTCATTTTCCAATACTCATGTAGTGGCACACAAATGCACTGAATCCTAGGGTGGGGAAGACAACCTATTTTGCCTGGGCATCCTCTATAATAAGCAAAGAGGAACTACCTATCTTTTTTCTGGTAAGCTAGTGCTCTACAGTGAAAAATGCAATGATAAATAGGGCATCTAAGAAGTTACAAATTTCCCCAGCAATGTTATTATAGCAATGTTATTACTCCAGAAACCATGGGAGCCAAAATGAAAATCAGACCTGTCATGGCTAGTCACAAATTCTCAGAAATAAGGTAACTCAGGGACCCTAGACTTAAATTTGAACAAATTTGCTTATATACCAGCTTTATGAAAGGATATGCGGAAGAATAACTAATCCCACTTTACAGAAGGAAAAACAGAGGCTTAATGAGATTAGGTGGTCTGCCCAAAGACTCACAGTGTAGCTGGGTATTTGTAAAGCTTTCTAGAGACCCAGCATATTTTGAACACCTTGCTATGTTTGGAAGATCCTCTAAGTCATATCTCATATCAAGGTAGAACCTAGAGAAATCACTATCCCAACCTCCTTAGAAGGTAACACATGGACATGTGTTCTAGACTCCATGTGTGACTAAGATTCAGAAGTAAGAAATTTTATAAAGGAGGAACTCATGATTCATTTCTGTGGGTGACAGAAAAGGTGTCCAGATTTGGGGGTCGGGAACAACTGGAAGGCCAAGTTTCTGGTGCAGAAGTGGGGCTGGTGCTGGGGAAAGTGCCTGTGTGTTGCTGAGGTGTAGTTTTGGACATGGTTCCTGGGAACTTAACCTCAGCCCTGTTTCTCCAGTCAGGCCGATGAATCTATGAGCTTCCTGATAACATTTTAACAAACTTTTTCCGCTTAGTCAGCCATAGTCAGCTTCTGGTGCATGCTTCTAAGAACCTTGATGGAGTGAGTCAGTAGTTGAACTATAAAAGTTATATTACTTTCAACATAGGATGTTTCTTCTAAAAGAGCTTATCTGTTTATGGTCTTAATGATAATTCTTAGTTAATCAGAATAGACCATACCCCAACAATTCCAAATAAAACAAGAATTTATTATAATTCATTTTGCATTGCAAAGGCTATCCTATGGCTGTGAGTGAACTGTGCCAAAGAAGTCAGCCAGTTTTGTCCAAAAATCAGTCAACTCACCAGGGGAAAAAAAAATCATTCAAAATAAGTTAATTTTTTCACAGTGCATGACCAATATATTCTCCTGATCAATTGAATTTTTCTCTTTTTCAACCAACAGCAGCACTAAGAAAAGACATAGCTTTAAAAATTATTTCCTCACTATAAATGTAATATCTTCAGTATGTAAAAATGTATAGAGTTATGGACAATAAACTTTTCCCTGAGAAAGGGAAATTGAGCAGATAACTTCCTTCTGTCAACACCATATTGGATTGCTGGGTAAAATAAATAGCATCTCAGTGACACCATTTGAAAACACTAAGCAACTTAACTCTAGCTACTCCACTACTATCTCCCTAAATTCTTCAACAATTTTCCCTAAATTGAGAGAAAGAAAACACCATCTGGTAGTTTTTAGGACTATTTGGAAATTTTTGACATTACACCATCATAATGTCAAGGAAGTCCAAGACACTTTGTCTGGAAACTGCACCACTTAGAGAGTCCCTTTACCCATAGTGGGTCCACTTCCTCAGTTTAGCATTATCTAGACATCATCTTCCAACACTTCCCCGAGCCGTAAATGGTTATGCTTGTTTTGCTTCCCAGACCTGGGCTCCCTGAGTAGCTTACCAACACCCAATTTATCCCAGACCCCTACACAAACCCCATGTTCTGCATACACCAAGACCACTCTCAGCATCACCTTCTCCCTTGCCAAAGAGGATTTAAAGCCTTCCCAAAAAACCTCAGTGTCTTTTGAACAATTCTGATCCTTCTTTAAATATTATCTAAAATTAAAAATACCAACATGGAACAAAGTACTGCTTGGTCTTCAAACTACACACTGTTTCCACTAATACCTCTATTGAAAATTATTAAGTAACCAAAGACAACTGGTATACCTGGACCCCAGAGCCAACACCATGCTGAATGGATTAGGGAAAGTCTCTTTTTTTCTCTGGACTTTGTTTGCTCAGTTGTGGAAAAATGATGTTAAAGTAAGGTCTAAATGTTTTTTTACAGTACATTTATTTACTACAAAATTATGCATTTTGTTTATATTTAACTCTATCTCAATCTAAGATAAATGGTTATATTCATCTCTGAAAGAGTATAGGTATTAATTCTGCATATTCACAGGTCAAGCAGTTCAAGGTGATCTAGATTTCTAGAAGTTTGTCCTATGATCCTATAGCATGAAGAAGCAAGAACTGAAGTCCTCCATTTCTGGATACCAAAGTAGAACCAAAGATCCCAGAATTTTTGATCTTTGACAATGTGCTGGCTACAAATAGGCATAACCGGATTTCTGTCCTGAGTTTTCCAACAGTGTAACAGACTATTTACAACTCTTTCAAGTAAAACTTCACAGTCATTACCATTGGCCTCTCTTGTGAATATATCTGGGTTTGTAGACAGCACAGGAAATAATGACATTCACTCCTCACGTTGATCCAGCTGCTAGAGCAAGAAGAATCAATACACATTACTGCAACAATTAGCTGAATTATCCATTCGAAGAAATCAGCTTCTATTTAGGCTGACGAACAAAATATCTCTAAATCTTCAAAAGAAGTTTGAGGGCTGGGGAGAATATTTAAGTCACAAAGAAAGTCAACATTGGGGAAATTAGATGGAAAAAGCAAAAGTCTTAAAAGTAGGGCAACCAAGTAATTTGAAAGGTTCAAGGGCCTATTCTTTCTGCCACGGCAGCCCCCCGAGTGGATGTGATGATCTCTAGGTAGAACAACATCACAGCATAATATGGGCTCTCAGATAGGAGCTGCTTGTTCTTCCAAACTGTCACCAAGTGAGAATATAAGCATCACTCTTATTCCCACTGTTACTTCCAGAATATTCTTCTTACACCCTTATGCAAAAGTCTCTCAAGTCATTCATTTCTTCCCTTAATGAAGACCACTGTCCTAGTTTCCCACCACACTCCTGATCATGGCCTCACGTTCACTGAGAATTTTGACTTCTGATTATAGTTTTCCTCCCTACTTCTAATACTATCACCATTCTGGTAGATCCCCAAATTGGTATGGGCAACCTATACAGGTCGAGCTCAGACAGTTCCTTGATTTCCTCAGTACCAGTGACCTTTATCTCATCTCCACAGTAAAACCCAACCCCATGGCCAACACTGGACCTTCCTGGTCAGCATACAGAACTGCTCTACCTCAAATGACTCCATTATTCCATTTGCCGACCAAAATTTCTACTCAACTATAGATCACTTACCATCTTATTCCCCCCCACACCCATTTTTCAACTTTACCACTATCTGTAGTATCTTGAGCCCTCTAATTTTTCCCAAATAATCACCAATTCCTAGATTCACAGCATATCCTACATATCCTGGATCCCCATGGGCATGGTCAATCCTGAGAGTCACACAGTTAGCATGCTTATTGTCTTGATTTGCTGCCTTATCTCACCCTGGATCAATCTAATCCTCTGCTTTTACTCTCAAGTATTTAGGAGCTTGATTCTGAAATGCAAAATTAAGAATTTAGCTTTGTAACTACTAAAACATTAAATAAACCACTGAATTTTGAGACACTGATCTTAAAAATAATCTAGTTCAAGTCCCCCTCAATTTACAGATGAGGCTGTAAATTGTACAGAAACTCAAGGAGGTGAAGTAAGTGATAAAGGTTACAGAGCTCATTAAGCAGCAAGTTTGGAACAGAATCCCAGGGTTCCTGGCCTCCTGGCTCCAAGCTTAAAGCTCTTTCCTTTATGCCACATCACCTCCCCTGGCTGGTCAATCACTGACAGTTGTCAAGCAGGAGCTTGAATAAAGGGCATTTTATTGTCTGAGTTTGGGAAAGCTACACCATATAAACATCCTTCAAGACATTACAATACATTCTCTGTGTTTTCTTTCATTTTGTTTTATCAATCACTCCTTTGTCCACCTGGGGAAAATAACCCTTAAATACCAACAATACACTGATTATAAATCATCTATAAGAATCAATAAACCTACAAATTAGCACTGAATTCTAAAGCTAATTCCCTATTTCAAAAGTTCTCAACCCCAGGGCTTCCCGGCTTCCCTGGTGGCGCAGTGGTTGAGAGTCCGCCTGCCGATGCAGGGGACACGGGTTCGTGCCCCGGTCCGGGAAGATCCCACATGCCGCGGAGCGCTTGGGCCCATGAGCCACGGCCGCTGAGCCTGCGCATCCGGAGCCTGTGCTCCGCAACGGGAGAGGCTACAGCAGTGCGAGGCCCGCGTACCGCAAAAAAAAAAAAAAAATCAAACAAAAGTTCTCAACCCCAGTGGACATCAGCATCGCCAGGGGAGAATTTTTTTTTTTTTTTTTTAACAAATAAAGATTTGGATTCTTCTACTGTCATCCAATATGAATAATGGGACACATTATATGTGCAAATTTTGGTCTTAAAAATATCTCCAGCACCACAGTGTTTCCATTATTTAATTTGTATATTATATATAGCAGTTCCTTTGCATCCACAGGGGATTTGTTCCAGGACCCCCTGCAGATAACAAAATTCACAGATGCTTAAAATGCTTATATAAAATAGCATGGCATTTGCATATAACCTACTCACATCCTCCCATATACTTTTTTTTTCAGCATGTTACTTTATTCATTTAACGTTAAATCTTAGAGACTGTTCCATATCTTTACCAAAAAAATAAAACCATTCTTTTTATTTTTCTTAACATCTTTATTGGAGTGTAATTGCTTTACAATGCTGTGTTAGTTTCTGCTTTATAACAAAGTGAATCAGTTATACATATACATATGTCCCCATATCTCTTCCCTCTTGCATCTCCCTCCCTCCAACCCTCCCTATCCCACCCCTCTAGGTGGTCACAAAGCACCGAGCTGATCTCCCTGTGCTATGCGGCTGCTTCCAACTAGCTATGTATTTTACATATGGTAGTGTATATATGTCCACGCCACTCTCTCACTTTGCCCCAGCTTACCCTTCTCCTCCCCATATCCTCAAGTCCATTCATTAGTAGGTCTGCGTCTTGCCACTAGGTTCTTCATGACCTATTTTTTAACTTAGATTCCATATATATGTGTTAGCATACAGTATTTGTTTTTCCCTTTCTGACTTACTTCACTCTGTATGACAGACTCTAGGTCCATCCACCTCACTACATATAACTCAATTTCGTTTCTTTTTACGGCTGAGCAATATTCCATTGTATATATGTGCCACATCTTCATTATCGATTCATCTGTTGATACATACTTAGGTTGCTTCCATGTCCTGGTTATTGTAAATAGAGCTGCAATGAACATTGTGATACATGACTTTTTTGAATTATGGTTTTCTCAGGGTATATGTCCAGTAGTGGGATTGCTGGGTCGTAGGGTAGTTCTAGTTTTACTTTTTTAAGGAGCCTCCATATTGTGCTCCATAGTGGCTGTATCAATTGACATTCACACCAAAAGTTCAAGAGGGTTCCCTTTTCTCCACACCCTCTCCAGCATTTATTGTTTCTAGATTTTTTTTAGATTCTATTGTTTCTAGATTTTTTGATGATGGCCATTCTGACCGGTGTGAGAGGATATCTCTTTTTTTTTTTTTGATTTGCATTTCTCTAATGTTTAATGGTGTTGAGCATTCTTTCATGTGTTTGTTGGCAATCTGTATATCTTCTTTGGAAGATATACATTTTTGTATCTCTTCAAAACCATTTTTGAATTGGTTTGTTTGTTTTTTGATATTGAGCTGCATGGGCTGCCTGTAAATTTTGGAAGTTAATTGTCAGTTGCTTCATTTGCAAATATTTCCTCCCATCTGATGGCTGTCTTTTTGCCTTGCTTATGGCTTCCTTTGTAGTGCAAAAGCGTTTAAGTTTCATTATGTCCATTTATTTTTGTTTTTATTTCCATTTCTCTAGGAGGTGGGTCAAAAAGAATCTTCCTGTGATTTATGTCATACAGTGTTCTGCCTATGTTCTCCTCTAAGAGTTTTATAGTATAAAACTAAATGTATAGTTTTACATTTAGGTCTTTAATCCATTTTGAGTTTATTTTTGTGTATGGTGTTAGGGAGTGTTCCAATTTCATTCTTTTACATGAAACTGTCCAGTTTTTATAGCACCACTTATTGAAGAGGCTGTCCTCTCTCCACTGTATATTCTTGCCTACTTTATCAAAGATAAGGTGCATGGGTTTATCTCTGGGCTTTCTATACTGTTCCATTGATCTATATTTCTGTTTTTGTGCCAGTACCATACTGTCTTGATCACTGTAGCTTTGTACTATAGTATAAAGTCAGGCAGCCTGATTCCTCCAGCTCCATTTTTCCTTCTCAAGATTGCATTGGGTATTCGGGGTCTTTTGTGTTTCCATACAAATTGTGAGATTTTTTGTTCTAGTTCCGTGAAATATGCCAGTGGTAGTTTGATAGGGATTGCATCGAATCTGTAGATTGCTTTGGGTAGTATAGTCATTTTCACATGTTGATTCTTCCAATCCAAGAACATGGTATATCTCTCCATCTGTTTGTATCACCTTTAATTTCTTTCATCAGTGTCTTATAATTTTCTGTATACAGGTCTTTTTTCTCCTTAGGTAGGTTTATTCCTAGATATTTTATTCTTTTTGTTGCAATGGTAAATGGGAGTGTTTTCTTAATTTCACTTTCAGATTTTTCATCATTAGTGTATAGGAATGCCAGAGATTTCTGTGCATTAATTTTGTATCCTGCTACGTTACCAAATTCATTGATTAACTCTAGTAGTTTTCTGGTAGCATCTTTAAGATTCTCTATGTATAGTATCATGTTATCTGCAGACAGTGAAGCTTCACTTCTTTTTCTGATTTGGATTCCTTTATTTCTTTTTCTTCTCTGATTGCTGTGGATAAAACTTCCAAAGCTATGTTGAATAAGAGTGGTGAGAATGAGCAACCTTGTCTTGTTCCTGATCTTAGTGGAAATGGTTTCAGTTTTTCACCATTAAGGATGATGCTGGCTGTGGGTTTGTCATATATGGCCTTTATGACGTTGAGGTAAGTTCTCTCTATGCCTACTTTCTGGAGGGCTTTTATCATAAATGGGAATGGAATTTTGTCAAAAGCTTTTTCTGCATCTATTGAGATGGATTTTCTCCTTCAATTTGTTAATATGTTGTATCACATTGATTTGCGTATATTGAAGAATCCTTACATTCCTCGGATACACCCCACTTGATCATGGTGTATGATCCTTTTAATGTGCTGTTGCATTCTGTTTGCTAGTATTTTGTTGAGGATTTTTGCATCTATGTTCATCAGTGATATTGGCCTGTAGTTTTCTTTCTTTGTGACATCTTTGTCTAGTTTTGGTACCAGGATGATTGTGGCCTTGTAGAATGAGTTTGGGAGTGTTTCTCTGTCTGCTATATTTTGGAAGAGCTTGAGAAGGATAGGTGTTAGCTCTTCTGTAATTGTTTGAAACAATTCGCCTGTGAAGCCATCTGGTCCTGGGCTTTTTTTGTTGGAAGAGTTTTAATCACAGTTTCAATTTCAGTGCCTGTGATTTGACTGTTTTTATTTTCTATTTCTTCCTGGTTCAGTCTCAGAAGGTTGTGTTTTTCTAAGAATTTGTCCATTTCTTCCAGGTTGTCCATTTTATTGGCCTAGAGTTGTTTGTAGTAATCTCTTATGATCCTCTGTATTTCTGCAGTGTCAGTTGTTACTTTTCCATTTTCATTTCTAATTCTATTGATCTGAATCTTCTCCCTTTTTTTCTTGATGAGTCTGGCTAATGGTTTATCATTCTTGTTTATCTTCTCAAAAAAACAGCTTTTAGTTTTATTGATCTTTGCTAATGTTTCCTTCATTTCTTTTTCATTTATTTCTGATCTGATCTTTATGATTTCTTTCCTTCTGTTAACTTAGGGGTTTTTTTGTTCTTTTTCTAATTGCTTTAGGTGTAAGGTTAGGTTGTTTATTTGAGATGTTTCTTGTTTTTGAGGTAGGATTGTATTGCTATAAACTTGTCTCTAAGAATGGCTTTTGCTGCATCCCATACTATATATGTTGTCATATTTTCATTGTCATTTGTTCTAGGTATTTTTTGATTTCCTCTTGGACTTCTTCAGTGATCTCTTGGTAATTTGGTAGCATATTGTTTAGCCTCTATGTGTTTTCATTCTTTACAGTTTTTTTTCCTATAGTTGATATCTAGTCTTATAGCGTCATTGGAAAAGAAACTTGATCTGATTTCAATTTTCTTAAATTTACTATGGCTTGATTTGTGACCCAAGATATGATCTATCATGCAGAATGCTCCATGAGCACTTGAGAAAAAAATGTATTCTTCTGTTTTTGGATGGAATGTCCTATAAATGTAAATTAAGTCCATCTTGTTTAATATATCATTTAAAGCTTGTGTTTCCTTATTTATTTTCATTTTGGATCATCTATCCATTGTTGAAAGTGCGGTGTTAAAGTCCCCTACTATGATTGTGTTATTGTCAATTTCCCCTTTTATGGTTGTTAGCATTTGCCTTATGTATTGAGGTGCTCCTATGTTGGGTGCATAAATATTTACAATTGCTGTATCTTCTTCTTGGATTGATCCCTTGATCATTATGCAGTGTCCTTCTTTGTCTCTCGTAATAGTCTTTGTTTTAAAGTCTATTTTGTCTGATATGAGAATTGCTATTCCAGATTCCTTTTGATTTCCATTTGCATGGAATATCTTTTTCCATCCCCTCACTTTCAGTCTGTATGTGTCCTTAGGTCTGATGTGGGTCTCCTGTAGACAGCATATCTATGGATCTTGTTTTGGTATCCATTCAGCCAGTCTATGTCTTTTGGTTGGAGCATTTAATTCATTTACATTTAAGGTAATTATCGATATGTGTGCTCTTATTACCATTTTCTTAATTGTTTTCGTTTATTTTGATAGGTCTTTTCCTTCTCTTGTGTTTCCTGCCTAGAGAGGTTCTCTTTATTTATTTATTTATTTATTTATTTTGTAGTATGTGGGCCTCTCCCTGTTGTGGCCTCTCCTGTTGCAGAGCACAGGCTCCGGACATGCAGGCCAGCGGCCATGGCTCATGGGCCCAGCCACTCCACGGCATGTGGGATCTTCCCGGACTGGGGCACGAACCCGTGTCCCCTGCATCGGCAGGCAGACTCTCAACCACTACGCCACCAGGGAAGCCCAAAAAGTTCTTTTAACATTTGTTGTAAAGCTGGTTTGGTGGTGCTGAATTCTCTTAGCTTTTGCTTGTCTATAAAGGTTTTAATTTCTCCACTGAATCTGAATGAGATCCTTGCTGTGTAGAGTAATCTTGGTTGTAGCTTTATCCCTTTCATCATTTTAAATATGTCCTGCCATTCCCTTCTGGCTTGGAGAGTTTCTGCTGAAAGATCAGCTATTAACCTGATGGGGATTCCCTTGTATGTTATTTGTTGTTTTTCCCTTGCTGCTTTTAATATTTTTTCTTTGTATTTCATTTTTGATAGTTTGATTAATGTGTGTCTTGGCATGTTTCCCCATGGATTTATCCTTTTGGGGATTCTTTGTGCTTCCTGGACTTGATTAACTATTTCCTTTCTCATATTAGGGAAGTTTTCAACTATAATGTCTTCAAATACTTACTCAGTCCCTTTCTTTTTCTCTTCTTCTTTTGTGACCCCTATAATTCGAATGTTGGTGTGTTTAATGTTGCCCCAGAAGTCTCTGAGACTGTCCTCAATTCTTTTCATTTTCTTTCATTATTCTGCTCTGTGGTCGTTATTTCCACTATTTTATCTTCCAGGTCACTTATGTGTTCTTCTGCCTCAGTTATTCTGCTATTGATCCCTTCTAGGGAATTTTTAATTTCATTTATTGTGTTGTTCATCACTGTTTTTTTGCTCTTTAGTTCTTCTAGGTCCTTGTTAAACTTTTCTTGTATTTTCTCCATTCTATTTCCAAGATTTTGGATCATCTTTACTATAATTATTCTGAATTCTTTTTCTGGTAGACTGCCTATTTCCTCTTCATTTGTTAGGTCTGGTGGGTTTTTACATTGCTCCTTCATCTGCTGTGTGTTTCTGTGTCTTCTCATTTTGCTTAACTTACTGTGTTTGGGGTCTCCTTTTCACAGGCTGCAGGTTCATAGTTCCCGTTGTTTTCTGTGTCTGCCCCCAGTGGCTAAGGTTGGTTCAGTGGGTTGTGTAGGTTTCCTGGTGGAGTGGACTAGTGCCTGTGTTCTGGTGGATAAGGCTGGATATTGTCGTTCTGGTGGGCAGGTCCACGTCTGGTGGTGTATTTTGGGGTGTCTGTGACCTTATTATGATTTTAGGCAGCTTCTCTGCTAATGGATGGGGTTGTGTTCCTGTCTTGCTAGTTGTTTTGCATAGGGTGTCCAGCACCGGAGCTCGCTGGTCATTGAGTGGAGCTGGGTCTTGGCATCGAGATGCAGATCTCTAGTTTTTCACCATTTGATATTATTTGTCTGGGAGGTCTCTTGTGGACCAAGTCCTGAACTTGGGTCTGCTACCTGAGAGGCACAGCCCTGACACCTGACTGCAGCACCAAGAGCCTGTCATCCACATGGCTCAGAATAAAAAGGAGAAAAAGAAAGAAAGAAAGAAAGAAAGAAAGAAAGAAAGAAAGAAAGAAAGAAAGAAAGAAAGAAAGAAAGAAAGAAAGAAAGAAAGAAAGAAAGAAAGAAAAGAAAGAAAAGAAAGAAAAAATAATAAAGTTATTAAAATAAAAAATAATTATGAAAAAATTTTTTAAGTAATAAAAAGGAAAGAAAGAAAGGAAGAAGAGAGCAGCCAAACCAAAAAGCAAATCCACTAATGATAACAAGTGATAAAAACTATACTAAGAAAAAAAGACAGACAGAACCCTAGGACAAATGGTAAAAGCAAAGCTATACAGACAAAATCACACACAGAAGCATATACATACCCACTCACAAAAAAAGAACAAGAAAAAATATATATATATTGTTGCTCCCAAAGTCCACCTCCTCAATTTGGGATGATTCGTTGTCTACTCAGGTATCCCAGAGATGCAGGGTACATCAAGTTGATTGTGGAGATTTAATCTGATGCTCCTGAGGCTGCTGAGAGAGATTTCCCTTTCTCTTCCTTGTTCCCAGAGCTCCTGGGGTTCAGCTTTGGATTTGGACCCGTCTCTGCGTGTAGGTCACCTGAGGGCATCTGTTCTTCACTCAGACAGGACGCGGTTAAAGGAGCCGTGGCTTCGGGGGCTCTGGCTCACTCAGGCCGAGGGGAGGGAGGGGCATGGAGTGCGGTGCGAGCCTGCGGCTGCAGAGGCCAGCGTGACATTGCACCAGCCTGAGGCGCGCCGTGCGTTCTTCCAGGGAAGTTGTCCCTGGATCCCGGGACCCTGGCAGTGGCGGGCTGCACAGGCTCCCCGGAAGGGAGGTGTGGAGAGTGACCTGTGCTCGCACACAGCTTCTTGGTGGCGGCAGCAGCAGCCTTAGTGTCTCATGCCTGTCTCTGTGGTCCTTGCTGATAGCCGTGGCTCACGCCCGTCTCTGGAGTCCCTTTAAGCGGCGCTCTCAATTCCCCCTCCTCGCACACCAGGAAACAAAGAGGGAAGAAAAAGTCTCTTGCCTCTTCGGCAGGTCCAGACTTTTCCCCAGACTCCCTCCTGGCTAGCCTTGGTGCACTAACCCCTTCAGGCTGTGTTCACCGAGCCTCAGCTCCCAGCCCCGCCCACCCCGGCGGGCGAGCACACAAGCCTCTCGGGCTGGTGAGTGCCGGTCGGCGCCGATCCTCTGTGCGGGAATCTCCCCGCTTTGCCCCCCGCACCCCTGTGGCTGCGCTCTCCTCCGCGGCTCCGAAGCTCCCCGCTCCGCCTCCCGCAGTCTCCGCCCGCGAAGGGGCTTCCTAGTGTGTGGAGACCTTTCCTCCTTCACAGCTCCCTCCCACTGGTGCAGGTCCCGTCTCTATTCTTTGTCTCTGTTTTTTCTTTTTTCTTTTACCCTACCCAGGTACGTGGGGAGTTTCTTGCCTTTTGGGAGGTCTGAGGTCTTCTGCCAGCGTTCAGTAGGTGTTCTGTAGGAGTTGTTCTACATGTAGATGTATTTCTGGTGTATTTGTGGGGAGGGAGGTGATCTCCACGTCTTGCTCTTCAGCCTTCTTGAAGCTCCTCCCTGCCTTATACTTTAAGTCACCTCCAGATTACTTATAATACCTAACACAATGTAAATGTTATGTAAATTGTTGTAAATAAAATGTAAGTGTTATGTAAATAGCTGCCACCACAAGGCAAATTCAAGTTTTACTTTTTGGAATTTTCTGGAAAAAAAATTTTTTTTCAAATATCCTTCATCTTTGGTAGGTTGAATCTGCAGATGTGAAACGTGTGGATACCAAGAACCAACTGTATATATTAAAATTATTATTTGGAAATTCTTAAGAAAAAGTGAGATAAAAATTCTGAGACATTCCCCTCTCCAGATCTAAACATCAGAAGTTCTGGTAGTGAGGCCAAGTTATCAGGAAATTTTTAAAACTTTCCCAGGGAATTCTGTTGCCCATCTTGGTTGAGAATATTTATGTAATGTAGCAACAGCCTTAAAGAATGAAGTGGGTAGGATCTTTGGGGATCCTATTTCTTAAAAAACAACACAATCTAGAAACTTAAGCTAAAGATTCCCAAACTGGGCATGTATAGAAATCAACCTAGGTCCAAAGCTCACACCTACTGTTACTCAGGTGTATAATTCAACCATACAGAAAGCTTATTATAGATTGTGATGTCATTATATGTAATGTTAGTGGCCTCATACAACATCTTCCTATGGTTTTCTTTATATTGCATTTTTGTGTGACTTTATCTGTATGACATTGGGTATGTCAAAACTGCCCTGAGATATTATTTCCTCATCTGTAAAAATGAAAATCTTGAATTACCCTTAGTCTAAAGATCTGTAGTCACTCCCAGCTGCTCTTTCCTCATATGCCCTCTAAAGACTCCCTCCTGGCCCAAGTTCTGGTAAGACAGATCAGTTAAAACCATATTTTACATATATAAGACCAAATTGAAATACAAGTATTAATATTAGTATTAGTATTTAGCACTTACAATAGGCCAAACACTGTGCTAAGTATTTTTAAATATTATATTACAGTTAATCCTTTCAAGTCCTTACAGAGGCAGAGACCGTTACTGACCACATTTACAGATGAGGAATTAGATTTAAAGAGGTTAGATAGTTTTCCCAAAATGGCAAAGTCAGTGGCAGAACCAAGATTCAAACCATATCTGGCTGATTCCAGAGCCCTCTCTTCAGTTTTATTCCTCTTTGTGTTTAGAAACTCAAATAATTAGATATTCCAGTGAGGAATGCCTCATGCCCACATTTTTAGGAATTTGAATAACTGGATTTTGAATCAATAAGTTATGACTCTCTTTTGTTTTTACAGAACCTTAACCCTTTGAGCCTTACAGAGACCACTGTTTTCCATTACAGAAACATGCACACACGCACACACACACACACACACACACACACACACACACACACACACACACTCCAAAGAGCCAATGGATACAGTTTCTGAATATTTCGGCAGGATGCGGTCTCTTAAAGAATGCCTACTCTGGGCTTCCCTGGTGGCGCAGTGGTTGAGAGTCCGCCTGCCGATGCAGGGGATGCGGGTTCGTGCCCCGGTCTGGGAAGATCCCACATGCCGCGGAAAGGCTGGGCCCGTGAGCCATGGCCGCTGAGCCTGCGCG
>NW_006784231.1:26270-46604 GCF_000442215.2 Lipotes vexillifer
TGTGGCCGCGGGTGTGGGGCCTGTGCTCCGCAACGGGAGAGGCCACAACAGCCCACCACCCAAAAAAAAAAAAAAAAAAAAAAAAAGAATGCCTACTCCAACTCTTTTTTACATATAGATGGTGAAACTGAGGCTCAGAGTCGTGCCTAAGGTCACAAATCTAGTTAGAGGTAGAGCTGGGATCCCTCTCTACTATTCATGCTGCCTCTAATAGGCATTACCAAGTTCTTTACAGCCACAAATGAATTTTTAGTACACTCATCAATTTTTTAAAGACACTGGTAAAATCCAGTTAGTATATTTATGTGCAACAAAGCTGTTTCTATGTAACAGAGAATAGTTCAAAATCATGCTAATTTGTCCTTCAAAATCACATACAACCTTAAGAGTACATGAAATTCTGAAGATGAATTTTTTTTTCTGGTGTCTCCATGTGGGAAAAGCCTGGTTATGTTGGTTTTCTTTTTTTGCGGTACACAGGCCTCTCACTGTTGTGGCCTTTTCCGTTGCGGAGCACAGGCTCCGGATGCGCAGGCTCAGCGGCCATGGCTCACGGGCCCAGCCTTTCCGCGGCATGTGGGATCTTCCCGGACTGGGGCACGAACCCACATCCCCTGCATCGGCAGGTGGACTCTCAACCACTGCGCCACCAGGGAAGCCTCTGGTTGTGTATTTTTGTGTGTGTTGTTTCTTTTGAAATTATCTAATCAGACCAAACTATATGCAGCTTTTGGTTCTTTTATATGAAAGTCACTTGCTCTTTGCTAACCATTCCTTCTTCTGAACTATCCAGATTCCTTTTATCATAAGGCTATAGAGCCCTGAGTCTTGTTCCCAAGTGATAGTTTAAGGAGATGCCCAATGCACAGAGTCAGTCCTCACCGTGGCTATGTCTGAAAATGTCCCATGCATATTTCCTGTTCAAAAGAGATTTCTACAGTTCATTCACTGAGCATACTTCAGCACCTCCTGGAGGCATTTTATAAAATTAGGTGCTGGAAGCAAAGAGATGAGCAAAGCAGAGGTCATGCCTTCAAAGAACTCAGTGTGCCAAATAAAACGGGTGTACACAGACAATGCAATAGAATTTGATAAGTCCTATGACAGAGGTAAATTCAGGGTGTGTGGGATCTCACAGAAGGGGCATTTAACTATGCTTCCGAATGGATATGAGACATGAGGTTGGTCCTGAAGGATGAACAAGAATTCTCTAAAAAGAGTAGATGAAGAAGGAAGAGGGAAGAGCATATGAAAGGATATGAAGCAGAGGAGAACATGAAAAATATTTAGGAAAGTGGAATCAGCAAAACATGGAGCTGAAAGGTGGGCAGTGTCTTTGTCATAAGGGGCTTTTTATCCTATAGACCTTGGGAAGCCTACTGACCATTCCATTCATTGATAACTTTTGCTCTCCTAATTGTCTTCTCCATCTCAAAGTCCTGTTATCTTCTTGAACAACTTCTATATCCAACCCATTAGGCTTCACTTTACTTAGCCTTTACTCAACTCTAATGACATCTATGTCTTTGCTTCATCTTTGTGCCAGAAGGAGTCTTCACTCTTCCTTACTATGTCTCAAAAAAAAAAAAGTGTGGGGCTATTATCCCTTCCTTTGTACAGCACCATTTTTTCAACCTGTGCTTTTAAGCCCATCCTTTCCCTGCATCTTTGTGTCATTGCCCATAAACTGTCCTCTCTCCCTCTTCTTTTTCCAGGTCAACATGTTAGTTTGAACACTTTGCTATGTACCCTCTCCATTCATTTATTCAGTATGTCATGCTTATTACCAAAATCCACACTATGCATTAGGACCTCAAAAGATGAATAGGAAGCAGATGCAGTCCTCAAGGAGCTCAGCCCAACAAAGAAAAGAGACATAAAAACAGATAAAAGTAAATGTAATTAATTTAGCCCACACAGTACAGTATGTGACACAGTTCAACAGAATCATCCTGAATGTCTGCAATTAGTGCAGGGTTTATCTGTATTATCCATGAAGTGCCAAGAGGATCTGTCTTTATTCTTTTTTAATCCAAGAAGGAAGCAACTCTGCCCACTGAATAATATTTACAGTGATCCACCTACAGGCATTGAGAATACCATTTGTAGCATTCCAAATCTGCTCTTCTTTCTTTCTTTCCCAACTCAGTTAATGATACTGGCTTTTCAAACCAAAAATCTGGGAGTCATCCTGGATACCTACATCATCACCTGTGTCTAATCCATCAAGTCTTAGTCTTTGAACTATATCTTAAATCCATCTGCTTTTAGCCACCTCTGTCATCAACCTTCATGATATCTCATCTGGACACTGCAATTGCTTCCAAACTGGTGTTTGCACTTCCACTGACGCTGCCCTTCAAATCATTCTCAGATCACCAATCAAAACAATATCTTTAATTGTAAATATCATGCCAGAATTCCGCTTTAAAACTCTAAGTGGTTCTTATTTCTTTCATAAACTTAATATGATATGGCCAAAATGCCTGAGAAATCCTTCCTTTCTCTGCTTATCAAATATGAAATACACCACGCCTTCCTTGCTCACCATGCTCTGACCCGCTTGCCCTTCCTTAAGAGCACCAAATCAGTTGATGCCTCAGAGCACTTACACAGGCAGATCCAACTGCCTAGAATGCTTTTCAACACAATCTTCACCCAGCTAATTCCTACTTATCCTTCAGAGTTCAGTTTCAATGTCACTTTATAGGGAGTCCTCAACAACTCACAAATCTGAATCATATCTCCCCTACATCTCCTACAGCATCCTAGCCTTTTCCCTCAGATTTCAGAGCACAGTATGTAGTCAGACATGTATTTGTGTGAATATTTATTTAATATCTCTCTTCCCCAATAGACTAGATGCTCCATGTGAGCAAAGCCTACATGTGTATTCTTTACAACTATATAAGCAACATTTAATATAATGCCTGATACAGAATGGGTGTTCAAAAAATATTTGTAAACGAATGAATGAATGAAATAGCAAGCCAGGAAGGAAGAACAAAAAGAACTACAGTGATAATCACATTAGAGAGACAGGTATCACATAGTCATTCCAGAATCATTTTCAGTTCTAAGTTCTCCTCACCTTTCCTTTTTATATCAGCTTTATTGAAATATAATTCACATACCATACAATTCACCCATTTAAAGTATACAATTCAAGAGCCTTTTGTTTATTCACAGAGCTGTGTGAATAACCCTAACCTCACTCCACATCCTTTAAGAGTCACTCCTGAAACCCCTCCCCTCAGCCCTAGGCAACCACTAATCTACTTTCTGTCTCTATAGATTTACCTATTCTGGATATTTCACATCAATGGAATCATAAAGTTTGTGGCCCCCTATGACTGGCTTCTTTCATTCACCATTAATATTTTCCAGGTTCATCCATTCACACTACATGTTGTAGCATGTATCAATATTTCATTTCTTTTTACCTGCCAAATAATATGCCGTGTATGGTATACTACATTTTATTTATCCTTCATTAGTTGATGGACGTGGCTGTTTTATCTAATGTGCGGAAACCAAGAGAGAGTCAAGGAAGCACTGGTGAACGCTATCTGGAGGTTCACTAGAGGCTGCAGAAAAAGAATTAGAAGTACTGTTAGAGCTCAGAATGACTAAGTAGATGAATTTTTCTGTATTTTATGGACTACAAATAGTCTTCTGACACTACCATTCCATCACTGAGCTCTTCTGTCTACTATTTAAACTAGTTTTTTTTCTTTTTAATTGAAAAAAGAAACACATATACATAGGGAAACAAGTGAAACAGAATCCAATGTATACAGTAAAAATTAAATCTCCTTCCTACTCTAAATCCACCCAATTCCACTCCCTGTAGAACCACTATTAGAAGTTTCTTGGGTACCCATTAAAATATATTCCATTTACAGGCAACAAACACACTGCTCTGCATCTTGCTTTTTAATGATAGAGATATCTCTATGTTAGCACAAATGTATTTATATCTTACTCTTTAATAGTGGTGTAATGTTCCATAGTATGAATCAGCCATAATTTACTTAACTGATCTACAACTGATAGTTACATTTTGGTATTGCTATTAGAAACAAGGCTACAGAAACATTTTTGTTCATAACTTCTTTGACCACTTATCTTAGGATAAATTTCTGGATGTGGAGTTACTAGGTCACAGGATATGTGTGCATCTTCAATTCTATTAGCATCCAATTGCTCTCCAAAATGGTTGCACCCATATTTCTCTCATCTACAATGTTTGAGGTTAACAGCTTCTTCACTTTTCAACACCAGATATTATCAAATGTCTAAATGTTGGCAATCAGGTAGGTATCTCCTTGCTTTTCTTTGCATATCTTTAACTGTAATGCTGAATATCTTTTATATATGTATAATCCATTCATATTTCTTTCTCTATGAACTGCCTATTCTTATTCTTTGCCTGTATTTCTACTAAGTTATTAGGTTTTTTTTCCCCATATTAAATCATCTACTGCTGCTTTGGTTTAAAATGACTGTTATAGAAAATAATATCTTTTCTTTCTCAAGAAATATAAGAACACTTGAGAGTTTAAGCTATTCCCCATAGATTTATAAAGCCAAGATTATTTTTTAAGTCACATATTCTGTTTTTATCACTGCAAGGAAAGCCACAAAAGAAATCTCATATTTTTACATTTATGGGGTTATCATTTCAAATTTGATAAGCCTGATTAGAGTATGGAAAAACTTTCAACACCTACTAGATAAATATCTAATATTAAGGTAGACTCCCTTGAATTTTCACTACCTCTTTATTTCCCTTTTCTCTATTCTTTTGGCAAGAAGAATATTCTCCTTCTTTGATTCTTCTGTAATTAATCTCCCTTTCTATTTGACCATTTAGTCAAATAAATTCTTAATCATCAAAGAGTTCTTGACTTAAGGTGGATACTCCAGAAGTATTTAGGGGAGTCTTGAGCCAGTATATGGATAATGGCAGGCCTCCTTCAGAAAGCTGTTTCATTCATATGTCTGCTACTCTGGGTAAGAACTTACAAGGATATCAAGTGATGTTCCCCCATTTTCTGATAATAAAATCATGGGTCCATTCCCATTTTATCCTCATTGTATACTATACAGATGCTTCAGAAAAATCCATGACATTTTCTTGCACTTAGTTTATATGATATTTGCATACCTATCTATCATACTAGACTGGAAGCCCCCTGAAAGCCAAGCTGTGTCTAATTCATATCTATGCTTACTGTCCAGCATAGACCCTAGCACATGCAAAGGCCTCTGTAAATACACTGAATGAATGAAGAAACAAAGTTGTATTAGCTATTCACTTACTACAAGTTAACACAAGAACAGAGGCAACCCTTCCCCATTCACACTTCATTTGTGGAGAATTCCCCAATAGACCCTCTTCCCCAGAAGCAGGAAGATAATCAGGTCTTTCTGAAGATAATCAGGAAAAGCTTTTAAAGCCTAATCAACCATTGTAAGATCTCCCTCAGTGGTTATTATAAGCTAAATTACAGAAAATCTAAGCTTGAAATATTTTATAGGACAATTTAAAAGATTTAATAGGATACTGAATTTTCAAAACGAAACTGCTCTCTTTTCCTGGTTGTATGATGTATTGTTCATCTTCAGCCCAAAAAATGTAATTGATTATATGAAAAATAAATACATAACTAAAAGTGAAAATTGTTAGAAACTAGGATCTCTAAGAAGCCAGGCTGCCTTGGGCACATCTGTGCTGCTGTTTCTAGCTCCTTCCATCCTGAGATGGTCATATTTTTGCTTTCTTAGTACAGGAAAGCCTCTGGCTGGAAGGGCATCAGTACACAGCTCAGCATCAAGAGAGAAGTCTCCTAGAGATGCAGGAGCAGGCTTCATTCCCACCTTGAATTGTTTTCTTAGTGGAATTCTACAATACTAAAAAGAGTTTTTGCTGAATTCTATACTGAAGCTTGTCACAACCAACTGATTAGACTGACTAATTGACTTGATGTCCTAGGAGAAATATAGTTGAATAGGGGCTACGAGACTTGAGGGGAACCAGCCCACTCCTGATGTTGTACGATGAGAAGCAGTAGCCTGGAGTCATGGAGTTTAAAGCTAGAGAAGAACATCTCAATAATAAGGGACCTGAACCAGGTGACGAAACTGAAGACCAGGTTGATGCCAGCTTTTCCTGGGTAGAATTGTAAATAGGATCTAAAGAAACGGCGATGGTGAGTGTTGATTCCTCTTTTCAAAATTTGGTGCTGAAAGAGAAGGAGGCAATAAGAGCTCTTAAATACTTCATAACATGTCAAGGATTGTTTTCATAAGGGTCTCACCAATGAAGAAGCTGTGAACGATTTGGAATTCTTTTGAGTCACAGCTCATGATGAAAGGGTGATGATATATTGAGTTGCAGAAAGTCAACTATTTTGAATGGCCAGAAAGATACCATTTGGGTTGCACACTCTTTTTATTTTTTTAAAATTTGTTTTATTTATTTATTTACTTTTGGCTGTGTTGGGTCTTTGTTGCTATGCACGGGTTTTGTCTAGTTGAGGAGCAGTGGCTACTCTTCGTTGCGGTGCATGGGTTTCTCACTGTGGTGGCTTCTCCCATTGCAGAGCATGGGCTCCAGGCCTGCGGGCTCAGTAGTTGTGGTTTATAGGCTCTGGAGTGCAGGCTCAGTAGTTGTGGCACACGGGCTTTGTTGCTCCGTGGCATGTGGGATCTTCCTGGATCAGGGCTCAAACCCATGTCCCCTGCATTGGCAGGCGGATTCTTAACCACTGCACCACGGGGGAAGTCCTGGGTTGCACACTGTTTGAATACACAAATTCATTCTGCCTTTGTCTTTGGGGATCTAATATCATTAGTTCCTACAGAATCCACAGAAACAAAGATGTTTACAACATAATCTCCAAAGCTATTGAAAGTATTACTTTACATGGCAAAAGGAACTTTGCAGATGTGATTAAGAAACGAGATGGAGAGAGTATCCTGGATTAAGCAGGTGTGCCCAATGTAATCACAAGTGTCTTTATAAGAGTGCGGCAGGAGGGTCCTAGTAAGAGAAGGAGATGCAATGACAGAAGCAGAGATCAGAATGAGGTGAAGAAGGGGTCATGAGCCAAAGAATGCACACAGCCTATAGAAGCTGGAAAAGGCAAAGAAAGGGAGGAGACCTTCAAGACGGTGGAGGAGTAAGATGTGGAGATCACCTTCCTCCCCACAGATACATCAGAAATACATCTGCACGTGGAACAACTCCTACAGAACACCTACTGAATGCTGGCAGAAGATCTCAGATTTCCCAAAAGGCAAGAAAGTCCCCACGTACCTGGGTAGGGCAAAAGAAAAAAGAATAAACAGAGACAAAAGAATAGGGACAGGACCTGCACCAGTGGGAGGGAGCTGTGAAGGAGGAAAGGTTTCCACACACTAGGAAGTCCCTTCACGGGCGGAGATGAGGGGTGAGCGGGGCGGAAGCTTTGGAGCCATGGATGAGAGCACAGCAACAGGGGTCCAGAGGGCAAAGTGGAGAGATTCTCGCACAGATGATCGGTGCTGACCGACACTCACCAGCCTGAGAGGCTTGTCTGCTCACCCAACGGCGAGGGCGGGGCTGGGAGCTGAGGCTCTGGCTTCCATCGGATTGCAGGGAGAGGACGGGGGTTGGCTGCAAGAACACAGCCTGAAGGGGGCTAGTGCACCACAGCTAGCTGGGAGGGAGTCCAGAAAAATGTCTGGACCTGCCAAAGAGGCAAGAGACCACTATTTCAGGGTGCGCAAGGAGAGGGGACTCAGAGCACCACCTAAACAAGCTCCAGAGATGGACACAAGCCACGGCTATCAGCTCAGACCACAGAGACGGGTGTGAAATGCTAACGCTGCCACCACTGCCACCAAAAATCCTTTGTGCAAGCACAGGTCACTACCCACACCCCTCCGGGAGCCTGTGCAGCCCACCACTGCCAGGGTCCAGGGATCCAGGGACAACTTCCCCGGGAGAATACAGAGCGCGCCTCAGGCTGTTGCAATGTCACACCAGCTTCTGCCACCACAGGATGAACCTGCATTCTAATTATAACTATCATACCTCTCCCTCTCCCAGCCTGAGTGAGCAAGAGAGGCCTAATCAACCACTGCTTTAACCCCCTCCTGTCTGGGTGGGGAACAGATGCCCGAGGGCGACTTACACACAGAGGCAGGGCCAAAATAAAAGCTGAACCCCAGGAGCTGTGCAAACAAAGAATACAAAGGGAAATTTCTCCGTGCAGCCTCAGGAGCAGCAGATTAAATCCGCACAATCAACTTGAACCGTGCATCTGTGGAAAACTAAATAGACAATGAATGTTCCCAAAATTGAGGTGGTGGACTTTGGGAGCAACTGTAGACAGGGTTTGTTTTGTGCGTCTGATCTGTTTCTGGTTTTTATCTCTATCTTAGTATAGTTTTTAGTGCTTCTTATCATTGGTGGATTTGTTTATTGGTTTGGTTGCTCTCTTTTTTTATTTCTCTTTATTTTTTAAATTTTTTTTCCTTTTTTCTCTTTTTGTGAGTGTGTATGTTTCTTTGTGTGATTTTTTCTGAATAGGTTTGCTTTTACCACTTGTCCTAGGGTTCTGACAGTTGGTTTTCTTTTTTGTTGTTCTTGTTGTTTTTGTTTGTTTCTTTACTTTTTATGAGTGTGTGTGTATGTTTCTTTGTGTGATTTTGTCTGTATTGTTTTGCTTTTACCATTTGGTTTGGGGTTTTATCTGTTCAGGTTTGTTTGTTTGTTTGTTTGTTTCCATTTTTTCTTCCGTTTCTTTGAAACGTGTGGATGACAGGGTCTTAGTGCTCCAGGTGAGTGTCAGACCTGGGCTTCCAAGGTGGGCGAGCTGAGTCAAGAATAGTAGACCACCAAAGACCTCCCAGCCTCATGTAATATCAATCAGCAAGATCTCTCCCAGAGATCTCTATCTCAACACTAAGACCCAGCTCCACCCAATGACAAGCAAGCTCCAGTGCTGGATGCCCCATGCCAAACAACTAGCAAGACAGGAAGACAGGGCTTCCCTGGTGGCACAGAGGTTAAGAATCCATCCGCCAATTCAGGGGCCACAGGTTCTAGGTCTAGGTCTGGGAAGATCCCACATGCCACGGAGCAACAAAACGTGTGCACCACAATTACTGATCCTGCATTCTAGAGCCCATGAGCCACAACTAATGAGCCCACATGCCACAACTACTGAAGCCCATGTGCCTAGACCCCATGCTCCACAACAAGAGAAGCTATCACAATGAGAAGCCCCTGCACCACAATGAAGACTAGCCCCTGCTCAGCACAAGAGAAAAGCCCACACGCAGCAACAAAGACCCAATGCAGTCATAAATAAATAAATAAATAAAAATTAAAAAAAAAAAAGACAGGAACACAATCCCACCCATTAGCAGAGAGGCTGTTTAAAGTCATACTAAGTTCACAGACACCCCAAAACACATCACTGGACATGGTCCTGCCCACCAGAGGGACAAGATACACTGCATACAGGATAAATCCAAGGAGAAACACAACAAGACACATATTAATCAAACTCTCAGAAACTGAATACACAGAAAAAATTTTAAAAGCAGCAAGGGAAAAGCAACAAATAACATACAAGGGAATCCCCATAAGGCTAACAGCTGATCTTTCAGCAAAAACTCTGAAAGCCAGAAGGAAGTGGTAGGACACACTTAAAGTAATGAAAAGGAAAAACCTACAACCAAGATTATTCTACCCAGCAAGGATCTCATTCAGATTTGACAGAGAAATTAAAATCTTTAGAGACAAGCAAAGGTTAAGAGAATTCAGCACCACCAAACCAGCTTTACAACAAATGCTAAATGAATTTCTCTAGGCAGTAACACCAGAGACGTAAAAGACCTACCAAAACAAACCCAAAACAATTAAGAAACTGGTGACATACATATTGATAAGTACCTTAAATGTAAATGGATTAAATGTTCCAACCAAAAGACACAGACTGGCTAAATGGATCCAAAAACAAGACCCGTATATATGTTGTCTACAAGAGACCCACTTCAGACCTAGGGACATATACAGACTGAAAGTGAGGGGATGGAAAAAGATATTCCATGCAAATGAAAATCAAAAAAAGCTGACATATCAGCTGACATATCAGACAAAATAGGCTTTAAAATAAAGACTATTACAAGAGACAAAGAAGGATTCCACATAATGATTAAGGGATCAAACCAAGAAGAAGATATAACAATTGTAAATATTTATGAACCCAACATAAGAGCACCTCAATACATAAGGTGAATGATAACAGCCATAAAAGGGGAAATCGACAGTAACACAATCATAGTAGGGGACTTTAACACCCCACTTTCACCAATGGGAAGATCATCCAAAAGGAAAATAAATAAGGAAATACAAGCTTTAAGTGAAACATTAGACTTGATGGACTTAATAAATATTTATAGGACATTCCATCCAAAACAACACAATACATCTTCTTCTCAAGTGCTCATGGAATATTCTCCAGGATAGATCATATCTTGGGTCACAAATCAAGGCTTGGTAAATTTAAGAAAATTTAAGTCGTATCAAGTATCTCTTCCAAAAAAACGTTATGTGACTAGATATCAACAATAGGAAGAAAACTATTAAAAATACAAACACGTGGAGGCTAAACAATATGCTACTAAATAACCAAGAGATCACTGAAGAAATCAAAGAGGAAATTAAAAAATACTTAGAAACAAATGACAATGAAAACATGGTGACCCAAAACCTATGTGATGCAGCAAAAGCAGCTCTAAGAGGGAAGTTTATAGCAAGACAATCCTTCCTCAAGAACCAAGAAACATCTCAAATAAACAATGTAACCTTACACCTAAAGCAATTAGAGAAAGAGGAAGAACAACAACAACAACAACAAAAAAACCCCAAAGTTAGCAGAAGAAATCATAAAGATCAGATCAGAAATAAATGAAAAAGAAATGAAGGAAACAACAGCAAAGAACAATAAAACTAAAACTTGTTCTTTGAGAAGATAAACAAAATTGATAAGCCATTAGCCAGACTCATCAAGAGAAAAAAGGAGAAGACTCAAATCAACAGAATTAGAAATGAAAAAGGAGAATTAACAACTGACACTCCAGAAATACAACGGATCATGAGAGATTACTACAAGCAACTTTATGCCAATAAAATGGACAACCTGGAAGAAATGGACAAATTCTTAGAAATACACAAACTTCCAAGACTGAACCAGGATGAAAGAGAAAATATGAGCAGATCAATCACAAGCACTGAAATTGAAACTGTGATTAAAACTCTTCCAAAAAACAAAAGCCCAGGACCAGACGGCTTACAGGTAAATTCTATCAAACAATTAAAGAAGAGCTAACACCTATCCTTCTCAAACTCTTCCAAAATATAGCAGAGGGAGGAACACTCCCAAACTCATTCTATGAGATCACCATCACCCTGATACCAAAACAAGACAACGCTGTCACAAAAAAAGAAAACTACACGCTAATATCACTGATGAACATAGATGCAAAAATCTCAACAAAATACTAGCAAACAGAATCCAATAGCATATTAAAAGGATCATACACCATGATCAAGTGGGGTTTATCCCAGGAATGCAAGATTTTTCAATATATGCAAATCAATCAATGTGATACACCATATTAACAAACTGAAGGATGAAAATAATATGATAATCTCGATAGATGCAGAAAAAGCTCTTGACAAACTTCAACACCCATTTTTGATAAAAACCCTCCAGAAAGTAGGCATAAGGGGAAATTTCCCCAACATAATAAAGGCCACATATGACAAACCCACAGCCAACATCATCCTCAATGGTGAAAAACTGAAACCATTTCCACTAAGATCAGGAACAAGACAAGGTTGCCCACTCTCACCACTATTATTCAACATACTTTTGGAAGTTTTAGCCACAGCAATCAGAGAAAAAAAAGGAAATAAAAGGAATCCAAATTGGAAAAGAAGTAAAGCTGTCACTGTTTGCAGATGACATGATACTATACATAGAGAATCTTAAAGATGCTACCAGAAAACTACTAGAGCTAATCAATGAATTTGGTAGAGTAGCAGGATACAAAATTAATGCACAGAAATCTCTGGCATTCCTATACACTAAGAACAAAATATCTGAAAGATAAATTAAGGAAACACCCCCATTTACCATTGCAACAAAAAGAATAAAATACCTAGGAACAAACCTACCTAAGGAGAAAAAAGACCTGTATGCAGATAACTGTAAGACACTGATGAAAGAAATTAAAGATGATACAAACAGATAGAGAGATATATCATGTTCTTGGATTGGAAGAATCAACATTGTGAAAATGACTATACTACCAAAAGCAATCTACAGATTCAATGCAATCCCTATCAAACTACCAATCGCATTTTTCACAAAATTAACACAAAAATTTTCACAATTTGCATGGAAACACAAAAGACCCTTAATAGCAAAAGCAATCTTGAGAAAGAAAAATGGAGTTGGAGGAATCAGTCTCCCTGACATCAGACTATGCTACAAAGCTACAGTAATCAAGACAATATGGTACTGGCACAAAAACAGAAATTTAGATCAATGGAACAGGATAGAAAGCCCAGAGATAAACCCACACACCTATGGTCACCTAGTCTTTGACAAAGGAGGCAAGGATATACAATGGAGAAAAGACAGTCTCTTCAATAAGTGGTGCTGGGAAAACTGGACAGCTACGTGGAAAAGAATGAAATTAGAACACTCCTTAACACCATACACAAAAATAAGCTCAAAATGGATTAAAGGGGGCTTCCCTGGTGGCGCAGTGGTTGAGAGTCCACCTGCCGATGCAGGTGGACAGCTGCATGTTAAAAAAATGAAACTGGAACATTCTTTAACACCATACAAAAAAAACACAAAATGGATTAAAGACCTAAATGTAAGGCCAGACACTATCAAACTCTTAGAGGAAAACATAGGCAGAACACTCTATGACATAAATCACAGCAAGATCCTTTTTGACCCACCTCCTAGAGAAAGGGAAATAAAAACAAAAATAAACAAATGGGACCTAATGAAACTTCAAAGCTTTTGCATAGCAAAGGAAACCACAAACAAGACGAAAAGACAACCCTCAGAATGGGAGGAAATATTTGCAAATGAATCAACTGACAAAGGATTAATTTCCAAAATATTCAAGCAGCTCAATATCAGAAAAACAAACAACCCAATCCAAAATGGGCAGAAGACCTAAATAGACATTTCTCCAAAGAAGACATACAGATTGCCAACAAATACATGAAAAGATGCTCAACATCACTAACCATTAGGGAAATGCAAATCAAAACTACAATGAGGTATCACCTCACACCAGTCTGAATGGCCATCATCAAAAAACCTGTAAACAGTAAGTGCTGGAGAGAGTGTGGAGAAAAGCTGTTGGTGGGATTGTAAATTGATACAGCCACTATGGAGAACAGTATGGAGCTTCCTTAAATAACTAAAATAGAACTACTATATGACCCAGCAATCCCACTACCGGGTATATACCCTGAGAAAATCATAATTCAAAGAAAGAAAGAGTCATGTACCACAATGGTTCACTGCAGCAGTATTTACAATAGCCAGGACATGGAAGCAACCTGAGTGTCCATCAACAGATGAATGCATAAAGAAGATGTGGCACATATATAACATGGATATTACTCAGCTTCAAGAAGACATGAAGTTGAGTCATTTGTAGTGAGGTGGATGGACCTAGAGTCTGTCATACAGAGTGAAGTAAGTCACAAAGAGAAAAACAAATACCATGTGCTAACACATATATATGGAATCTAAAAAAAAAAAAACATGTTCTGATGAGCCTAGGGGCAGGACAGGATAAAGACACAGACATAGAGAATGGACTTCAGGACACAGGGAGGGGGAAGGGTAAGCTGGGACGAAGGGAGAGAATAGCACTGACATATATACACTACCAAATATAAAATAGATAGCTAGTGGGAAGCAGCTGCATAGCACAGGGAGATCAGCTCGGTGTTTTGTGACTATCTAGAGGGGTGGGATAGGGGATATATGTACATATATAGCTGATTCATTTTGTTATACAGTAGAAACTAACACAGCATTGTAAAGCAATTATAACACAAAGTTGTTAAAAAAAAAAGGTGAAGAAAAGGATTCTTCCCTAAAACCTTGACAAGGAACACACCCTGTTGACACCTTGAATTTTAAAACCTCTGACCTCCAAACCTGTAAGATAAATTTGTGTGGTTTTAAGCTGCTAAATTTGTAGTGATTTGTACAGCAGAAATAGGAACTTAACACAGAATCTAAAGTGGATTATGAAGAGGTTAATTTGCACATTTAATGGATTTCAGCCCTAGACAATGGGAATATGGGCATTATTAATATACAGCTGGCTCTGACCACCACCATTTCCCAGCCCAACTGTAGTCTTCCACAACTCTATGCCATGTGCTCATTCTGTTCCCTCACCCTACTATTCACTTTTGTCCTTTATCCACCTGTCATATTCCCACTCATCCTTTAAAGCAGTTCCAGTATTACCACTTTGTTTATAATGGCTTCTCGTATGCCTACAGGAAGACAAGATTTCCTCCTTTGTTCCTATGGGAACTTTGTTTGTACCTCTGCTTTGCCCCTTAGTATAGTCTCTCATTAAATCTATATCTATGCCACCCCTACCTCATCCTCTGCCTTTGTCTTAGTCTTTAAGGGGATAAATATTAATCCAATCCCCAACTGACAGACTATCAGGGAATTTGTTGGCAAAAGATCTTCTGTTATTTTTTACAAATATCACTTGCAAATCATTAGTACAACACTGTTCTGATTACTGTAGTTTTGTAAGAAGCTTTGAAATCAGGGTGTGTAAGCCCTCTAAAGTTGTTCTTTTTTAGTATGGTTTTGGCTATTCAGGGTCCCTTGAGATTCTAGAAACACAAATGATTTTTGTATGTTTATCTTTTATCTGTGATCTTGCTGAACTCACTAGTTCTATGAGGTTTTTGTTGCGTTTTTGCTGTGTGTGTGTGTGTGTTTATGTGTGTGTGTGCATACATACCATATTTTTTTATTCAATCATCTGTTAATGGACACTTATATTGCTTCCATATCTTGGCTATTGTAAGTAATGCTGCAATGAACATAGTGGTACATACATCTTTCAAATTAGTGATTTCATTTTCTTCAGATAAATATCTCGAAATAGAACTGCTGGATCATATGGTATTTCTGATTTTATTTTTTTGAAGAACCTCCATATTGTTTTCCATAGTGGCTGGACCAATTTACATTCCCACGAGCAGTGGACGAGGGTTCCTTTTCTCCACATCTTCACCAACAGTTGTTGTTACTTTTCTTTCGAATAATAGCCATTATTACAGGTGTGAGATGTCTTGTGGGTTTTTGTTTACATGTCCTTGATGACTACTGAGGTTGAATGCCTTTTCATGTGCCTGTCAGCCATCTGTATATCTTCTTTGGAAAAATGTCTATTCAGATGCTCTGCCCATTTTATATTAGGTTGGGGGTTTTTTTAATATTGAGTTGTATGAGTTCTTTATATAATTAAGATATAAATCTCTTCTTGGATATATGGTTTACAAATATCTTCTCCCCTTCAGGAGGTTCCCTTTTTACTTTGTTGGTGGTCTCCTTTGTTGTACAAAAGGGTTTTGTTTTTTGGGTTTTTTTTTTTTTTTTGGTTTTATATAGTCCCATTTGTTTATTTTTGCTTTTGTTTCCCTTGCCTGAGAAGACATATCTTTAAAAAAACATTGCTAAGATTAATGTCAAAGAGAGTACTACCTATTAGACCAAGTAAGAAAGGGTTCAAATTCATTCTTTTGCATGTAGCTGTCTATTTTCTCAACACCATTTATTGAAGAGACTGTTTTTCCCCCACTGCATATTCTTGCTCCTTTTTTGTAAATTAAGTGACCATATAATCATGAGTTTATTTCTTGGCTCTCTATTCTGTTTCACTGATCTGTTTTGTGCAAGTACCATACTGTTTTGAATACTGTAGATTTGTGGTATAGTTTCAAGTCTGTAAATATACCTCCAGCTTTGTTCTTCTTTGTCAAGATTGCTTTGGTTACTCAGGGTCTTCCATGGTTCCATACAAATTTTAGGATTATTTGTTCTAGTTATGTTTATAATGCCACTGGTGTTTTGATAGAGATTGCATTGAATCTGTACATCATTTTGGGCAGTATGGACATTTTAACAATATTATTCTTCCATTCTACGAGTACAGTATATCCTTCTATTTATCTGTGTCATCTTCAATGTCTTCTAGTTTTCAGAGTACATGTCTTTCACCACATTGGTTAAATTTATCCCAGGGTATTTTATTCTTTTTGATGCAGTTGTATATGGGATTGTTTTCTTCATTTTAATTTCTGCTAGTTCTTAATTAGTGTCTAGAAATACAACAGATTTCTACATATTAATTTTGTATCTTGAAACTAAATTACTAAATTACTTGATTAATTCTAACACTTTTTTGGTGGCCTCTTTAGGGTTTTTCTATATAGTATCATGTCATCTGCAAGTAGTAACAGTTTTATTTGGATGCCTTTTATTTCTTTTTCTTGTCTGATTTCTGTGGATAAGACTTAAAATACTATGTTTTGTTCCCTTTATCACTTTAAATATATCATGTAACTCCCTTCTGGCCTGCAAAGTTTCTCCTGAAAAATCAGCTGACAGCCTTATGGGGGTTCCCTTGTGTGTGACTGTTTTTCTCTTGCTTCTTTTAATATTCTGTCTTCATCCTTTTGCCAATTTAATTATGATGTCTTGGTGTAGATGTCTTTGGGTTCATCTTATCTGGGATCTTCTGTGCTTCCTATACTTGGATGTCTGTTACCTTCCTCAGATTAGGGAAGTTTTCAGTCATTATTTCTTTAAATATGTTTTCTGTCCCTTCATCTCTCTCTTCTCTTTCCAGGACCCCTATAATGCAAGCATTAGTATACTTGATGCTGTCCCTGAGGTCCCTTAAGCTCTCCTTAATTTTTAAAATTATTTCTTCTTTTTGCTTTTCAGACTGGGTAATTTTCACTATTCTATCTCCCATCACTTATCTGCTTTTCTGCATCATCTAAACTGCTGTTGATTCCCTCTAGTGTATTTTTCATTTCAGTTATTGTAATCTTCAGCTCTGACTGGTTCTTTCTATATATTCTAAGTCTTTGGTGAAGTTCTCACTGAGTTCTTCCATTCTTCTTCCAAGTTCAGCGAGCATCCTTATGGACCATTTCTTTGAACACTTTAACAGGTAAATACTTTTCTTCATTTTGTTAGGGATTTTTTTCTGGAGTTTTATTTTGTTTTTTCATTTAGAACATACTCCTGTCGCCTCATTTTGTTTGACATTTGGTGTTTGTTTCTATGAATTAAGCAATATAGCTACCTCTCCTAGTCTTGAAGGAGTGGCCTTGTGTGGGAGCATCATCTGTGTAGATTGCTTGTGCCCAGCATCTCTGGCAGGATGGCTGGAGCTCGAGTGGGTGCAGGTCAAGGATAATCCCAGGGTGTGTGGTGCCACAGCTGCCTTGGCAAGGCAGCTGGAGCTGGAGAAGGCATATGCCAGTGTCAGTCCCTGGAAAGAGCCACATTGAGGTTGCCTTGGTGGGGTGACTGGAGGTGGAGTGGATCCAGGACTGAGGCAGTCCCTGGGAACCAAGACACCAAGGCTTCCTTGGCAGGACAGCTGCAGCTGGAGCAGGCACAGGCCAGGGGTAGTCTTCGGAAGGGCCACATTGAGGCCACCTTGGTGGGATAGTTGGCAGTGGAACAGGCACAGGCCTGGGGCAGTCCTAGGGAGCACTACATCAAGGCTGCCTTGGCAGGACAGCTGGAGCTAGAGTGGACACAGGCCAGGAGGAGTCCTGGGGACATTCAAACAATGGTGTTCTCACGTACCTCCAACCCCAGAGAGGACTCCAGCAGTTCCCTGCATGTTTGGCAGAAGCTCTAAATTTAGTAAATGGATTTATTTTCTGTATGGTCTAGGTTTCCTTTAAACTGCTAGGTTTTTGCTGTGTCTCAGGGCTCCGGTCCCTCAGTAATATCCATCTCTATTGTGGGTCACCACTTCAGGAGTGGGGTTCCATGGACACTGTTTCTCCATCTTTCCTACACATTTATATATGGTCCTTCTATGTAAAGAAGCAGTTCAATAAGCTCTCAGGTCTTCTTCAGGAGGAGCTGCTCCATATGTAGGTGTAGATTCAGTGTTGTCTGTGAGAGGAGGTGGGCTCAGTGTCTTCCTAAGCTGCCATCTTGGGCCTTTTCCTGAGTCACTTTTTATATCTTTAACATCTCTGCTTAACAAGTTTGATCTTTCCTCTGGCTTTTTAAGTGTATGAAATATAGTTATAACAACTATTTTAGTAGTCATCTACTAATTCTATAGTGCCATTTGGGGATCTGTTTTGATTGATTAAATATCCTCCTCATTATGGGATATATTTTCTTTTCATCACTGGTAATTTTTTATTGGAAGCCAGATATTATGAATTTTACACTGTAATGTACTGGATATTTTGTATTCCTATAAATATTCATGAACTTTGTTCTGGGATGTAATTCAGCTATTTGGAAATAAAGTGATCTTGAGACTTTTCTTTTTTTTTTTTTTTTTTTTTTTTTTTTTTTTTTTTTTGGAGCCCTGGGCCAGAGAGACTAGCCTCTTTTTTTTTTTTTTTTTTTTTTTTTTTTTTTGCTGTACACGGGACTCTCACTGTTGTGGCCTCTCCCGCTGCGGAGCACAGGCTCCAGATGCGCAGGCTGAGTGGCCATGGCTCACGGGCTTAGCTGCTCTGCGGCATGTGGGATCTTCCCGGACCAGGGCACAAGCCCGTGTCCCCTGCATCGGCAGGAGGACTCTCAAACACTGCGCCACCGGGAAGCCCGAGATATTTTTTAAAACCTCTGTTAGGTGAGACCAGAACTGCATTTATTCTAGGGTTACTTTTCCACCCACTGAGGTGAGACTCTTCTTTGAACTCTGACTGATGCCCTGCAGGGTGTGAAATACTCTCACTTTGGCTTTTGGGAACAGTCACTATCTCCATCCCTTTGTGAACTTCAAGCATTATTGCCTCTATTACTTTTAGGTTGTTATTTGCTCAGAATTAGGTGGTTTTCTAACAAGTATATGACGATCAGTACTCAAGTGAAGTCTTGACGTAGACTTTCTGCAGATTTCTGGTTTCTCTCTGTGTAACTGCCTCTTCTCCGATAACCTGTCCTATGAACTCTGGTTGTCCTGACCTCCCCAGATTTCCAGCTTTGTCTCCTAAACTCAGGGCTACATCTGGGCTCTGAATGAATCCTGTGCCTTGGCCTAGAAACTTTATCTAGGCAGTAAGATGGCAGCAATATTAGATCTCACCACGTTTGTTTTCTGTTTCTTTTTGGGATCATGGGGGTTTTTTCTGTTTTATGATATCCAATGTCTTGAGAGTTGTTTCATCCATTTGTCCTGCTTTTTAGTTGTCAAGGCAATAGGGTAAATCCAGTCCTTGTTACTTCATCTTGGTTGGAGGTAGAAGTTCTCCTGTGCCACTTTATGCAAAAGTTTTATAAATATTGCCTGGAAAAAGCTTATTTCGTTTAGCAGCTTGCTCTACACAGATTTCTGATAAGCATTTAATACTTTTGTGGATGCATATGACTCCATTTCCATTCAGTGCCTTATAGGCTTTCCTGGCATCCAAAGCCCTCGATGGGTTTGTGCAAATAGGAGTGATTCTTCGATGGAAGAGAAAACTGAGGCCTAGAGAGTCGAACTAACTCACTCCAAAATTCACAATAACTTTAAGAACTGAGACTAGAACCTAGAAATCCAGAATCAGATTCCTGTCATCTTTGTACTACATCAGCCTGCTGTACTGCTGTTTTAAGAATAGAGTCATACTGCAGGTTATTTAGGGAATTTTTAAAATTTCATTCTTTACTTCTTTAGAATATAAAACTTCGGTAGGTAAGATTGAATCCTTAAGTGGAGTCACTTGGTCCCATTCCATGGAGTCATTCATTTCAGTCTATTCTATTCAGTCATTCATTCATTTACTCAAGAAATATATATGAAGCAACAATTATATGCAAATATTTGAGAAACTGACAGGCCTGACACAATTTGGAGAAAAATTTATGTCTGTTTATAAATCCTGTTTTTCTCTCCCTGTTGTCATATTGATATCTAGAAATAGTTGAAATTTGGATCTTAGCTAAGGCTCCTTGGAAATAATTTTATGCCTTCTTTTATTTTTAATGTAGGGAA
>NW_006784231.1:46693-54208 GCF_000442215.2 Lipotes vexillifer
AGGGAAATGAATTTCTGTCTGGCATAAGGAAAGATATGACACCTTAAAAATACTCCTATGGAGACTATGGAAAAAGTATGAGGATGATTTAGCTTCTACCTTCCCTTGAAGGGATGTAAAGCAGAAGGACAAGCAAGTCCTTTTCACACCTTAGATTCTATTTCTGTCCACTTTGTAATCTATTTTTATGGCTACAATCCAGTTTTGTCTCCCTAGGTTGTATTTAATACTATCTTGGCTTTGAGTCAGGCAGGATAGAAGAAGCTTGCTGTAGGATGAGTTAACCTGGCCAAACACAGACTCCTATGCCACTTAAGAGGCTGTAAGAAAGGGCTATCTCACTTTGGTATTGAATATGTTGGGTGCACACATACACACACACAGAGTAAATTCTATCTCCAGTTGGAGCTCTGGGGCATGTAAACAGACATAAGAGAATCTCCTAGGCTTACAGGGTGGGGAGAGGTACCTCTCTCCTATGCATTAGCAGAAGTAGCAGATGGCAGCTTTCTTGCCTAATAATCACCAGATGGCATGTAGCTATGCCCTGTGGTACAGCAAGGAAGAAACTGGGTTGATCATGTATTTTCTACACTTAAGCTCTTCTTACTTGATTGAAATTTGCTTATGCTATTAGTTATATGTCTATGTAAGAAGAACTTAAAGAATGTGACCAGATCTTTACTGTGGCTGCAGAAAGCACTTATCTTAATTTCATGAAGTTTTAGCATATTATACCAGCTAATAATTTTCCAGTATGCTAAGCAGCTCATAGATTTCTGTTCACTTGTATTCTGAGTCATGATATCTGTTTGTACCATGCTGTGATCCATTCTAAAACCTTTTGCCCAGATGTTTTCAGGAATGATAAAATGTCTAGAGAACTTAAGTTTAATATTTTGACTAGCAGAATTTTTATTGTAAAATTTCAAAATAAATGTTTCTAAAAACTTTATACACACAACACACATATAGATACTCGATTTTATGGAATGGTACACTAAACATAAATTACCTTTTCCTGTTAGAGACATCAGTTATGGTACAAGTACAGTTGATGTGGAAACATATGAGACTAAAAGCAGAATGAACTTTAATCCTAGAGACAATCCTAGAAAAAAGTTCATGACAATTTTAAAAAGAAGCTGTAATAAATATCCTTTTAATTAACAGATTGTAATGACTCAGGGGGAATGAAAATCCTAGTATTATAATCAAAACCAAGTTATAACAACATTAATCTAACATGTTTCAGTGGGTTCCTTAAATTATTGGGGTCCTGAATGGTAATTAGATATTAAGATGCATATTTTCTTGTTTGCATTTGACTGTTAGGTTTATCTTTCTTGAATTAAATATACAGTACCTTTAATGTACAGAGGTGATATATGGTATATTGAGAAGCTTCTCTGTCACTGGCAATATCTTCTAAATTGCTTTTCTGTAGAGACTGACCTTTTATTTTGTGGTTCCATTTACTGCTTTTGCCTCACAGGCTGACCTCAGCCTTTTCTTCTGGATTTTAATGCATAAAGATTTTTTAACATCTTTATTGGAGTATAATTGCTTTACAGTGGTGTGTTAGTTTCTGCTGTATAACAAACTGAATCAGCTGTATGTTTACATATATCCCCATATCTCTTCCCTCTTGTGTCTCCCTCCCATCCTCCCTATCCCACGCCTCTAGGTGAACACAAAGCACCGAGCTGGTCTCCCTGTGCTATGCGGCTGCTTCCCACTAGCTATTTCACATTTGATAGTGTATACATGTCCATGCCACTCTCTCACTTTGTCCCAGCTTACCCTTCCCCCTCCCCGTGTCCTCAAGCCCATTGTCTACATCTGTGTCTTTATTGCTGTCCTGCCCCTAGATTCTTCAGAACCACTTTTTTTTTTTTAGATTCCATATATATGTGTTAGCATACAGTATTTGATTTTCTCTTTCTGACTTACTTCATTCTGTATGACAGATTCTAGCTCCATCCACCTCACTACAAATAACTCAATTTAATCTCTTTTTATGACTGAGTAATACTCCATTGTATATATGTGCCACATCTTCTTTATCCATTCATCTGTCGATGTACACTTAGGTTGCTTCCATGTCCTGGCTATTGTAAATAGTGCTGCAATGAACATTGTGGTACATGACTCTTTTTGAATTATGGTTTTCTCTGGGTATATGTCCAGTAGTGGGATTGCTGGGTCATATGGGAATTCTATTTTTCATTTTTTAAGGAATTGCCATACTGTTCTCCATAGTGGCTGTTATCAATTTACATTCCCACCAACAGTTTAAGAGGGTTCCCTTTTCTCCACACCCTCTCCAGCATTTATTGTTTGTAGATTTTTTGATGATGGCCAGATAAAGCATATTTTAGAAATGTGATAGAGATTAACAGTTTGTCTTTCAAAAGGGTTGTACAATTCTCTATAATGCATTTCATTACATCCTTGTCAGCTCTGTATATTTTCAACAGTTTTGAGCTTTGCCAGTATGATAGATGAAAAATAGTCTGACAGATTTTGGTTGCTTAATTTCTCATAAATTAGAAGAAGCAATAGGAGGATTACTTACTCTGGACCTGATTCTGATCAACAGGGAAAAACTGGTTAAAACTGACAGGAATATTGTGAGAAAATAACCCTCTAACCTTGGGATTTATGATGATAAAGAAATGAGACATTAGGTACAGTCAAGCATGTGCCCCAGGGTTTCGGAACCAAATTTCAAGAGGGTTCAAAGAAAAATCCTGGATGTCCTACAAGAAAGTCTAAAATGAATGGGTGGTGAATGGGTTCCATTTCATACTCTAATGCCAGTCAATTGTCTACCTGGAGCCCAGTAATGAGAGGGACTATGAGGGAACATACACCTCAGTGATTTAAAAAAAAAAAAGACCAACTAGTGATGCCTGCAGTGACTACCATATGGGAGAGTGGTAGTGCTGAAACCATGTAACTCACATTGGGACTTGAACCCATGGCCTTTTAATTGACATCACACACCTGGTCTCAGGACTTAATGAAGCTCAGGTTCATGATGTCTCATGGCAGGAAGAATTCAGGGAGAGACAAAGTAATAGGTAAGAAGTGGATTTATTTATAGAGAAACACACTCCACAGAGTGTGGGCCGTCTAGAAGGCTAGAGGCCCCCAAAATATGGTGTCGTTTGTTTTTATGGGCTGGGTAATCTCATAGGCTAACAAGTGGGAGGATTATTACAATTATTTTGGGGAAGGGGTGGGGATTTCCAGGAAGTGGGCCACCAAACACTTTTTAACCTTTTATGGTTGGCCTGAGAACTGTCATGGCACTGGTGGGTGTGTCATTTAGATGCTAATGTATTACAATGAGTGTATAATGAGGATCAGTGTCTACTGGAAGTGGAATCTTCTGCCATCTTTTTTTTTTTTTTAACATCTTTATTGGGGTATAATTGCTTTACAATGGTGTGTTAGTTTCTACTTTATAACAAAGTGAATCAGTTATACATATACATATGTTCCCATATCTCTTCCCTCTTGCGTCTCCCTCCCTCCCACCCTCCCTATCCCACCCGTCCAGGGGGTCACATCTTCCGCCATCTTTTATCTAGTTAGTTCTAACAAGTTTTTGTCATATCCTATGGCTGTATTATTCTTTTAAAAGTTGTGCCCTGCCCCTTTCTCTCCTGTTTCAGTATGTGTATCCCATCTCTTCCATCCTAAACTAAAAACAGCCACTGCCATTTTTAAGGATGAAGCAATACTCTAGGAAGTAAAACTCTATTTAATTGTGGAGTAGAAACAAATATTTCAAAGCATCTACACTTGGGTTCAGGTTTTGGGTTTTTGTTTTTGTTTTGTAATATTTATAGCAGTGGTTTTCAACAGGGAGCAATTTTACCTCCCAGGAGACATTTGGCAATGTTCTGGAGACATTATTGGTTATCACAGGCATTGCTGCTGGCATCTATTGAATAAAGGCCATAGATGCTGATAAACATCCTATAATGCATAGGACAGCTGCTACAACAAAGGATTATCTGGCTCAAATGTCAATTGTGTCACTGCAGAGAAACCCTCGTCTATAAAAGGAGGAAGAGGTACTTAATTAGGGAATAAGTTAGAGCCACACACTTGAAAAATAGTGTCAGAAAAACTGGCCAAGAATCAGATGCAGCTTGTGAACAGTGCTTTAAAAAAAGTTTTTTGAGTTTTGTTGTTTGGGGTTTTTTTCCCTTAGTTGCCAATGAGAAACTAAGCGAGGATGGAGCAGAATCACTAATTAGGGAAGATGATTCAAAACAGAGAGAGCCATGCAATTGAATTCTTATTTTGCAAACCATCTCACAAGGGAGAATGATTTCCAAACCAGAAAGGATAAAACAGAGTGGGAAGAACTAAGTCGAACATTAAAGAGAATTAATGTTCTGCCCAGCTATTTAAATGATTCCAACTGCTCAAATCCAGATGAATTACCTTCAGGGCATTTAAAGTGCTTATACCATCAATGATTTGAGAAGTCATGAAGAATGAAAAAGGGTCCTGAAGGTGAGAGAGAGGAAATGTTGTACCAGTTTTCCAAAAGGGACAGGGACAAGGGGAGAGAAAATTTTGGTTTCCAGAAATTATAGACCAGCAAATTGGGTGTCATTGTTTAGCAAATATTCATTTAGAAATTAAAGACTGCATTAGACACCACAACTGGTCATTTATTCATTCGGTCAGTCAGTCATTCATTCATTTACTTAGCAAACACTTTTTTACTGCCTACAAATCACAATGCACTTCTAGGTCCCATATTATTGCAAATCAACATTACTTCTATTGTTATACAGGCCGTAGTTAATCAATATACATCCATCTTTAGAAGGAGAAATATGGATAAAATAGGTAAGGGAGGGCTTCCCTGGTGGCGCAGCGGTTGAGAGTCTGCCTGCCGATGCAGAGGATGCGTGTTCGTGCCCCGGTCCGGGAAGATCCCACATGCCGCGGAGCGGCTGAGCCCGTGAGCCATGGCCGCTGAGCCTGCGCGTCCGGAGCCTGTGCTCCGCAACGGGAGATGCCACAACAGTGAGAGGCCCGCGTACAGCAAAAAAAAAAAAAAATAGGTAAGGGAAATTCACTGCCAGTTGAAGCTATGGATTATTGTCAAATTAGAACAATAGTTCCCAGCATTGTTGCTGATCAAAATCACAACCCTAGGAAGTGCTTTAAAGATGCATGATTCATGAAAACAGAATACATGAAAACAGAATGTCCAAAATCGGGCGTAGGAATTATTAATTTTTAAGTTTCCCAGATATCACTGATATAGCTGATGCAAAGATGTGCATTCATGAAACAGTGCTCTGAAATACAGCGCTTAGTGGTATGTCCCAGGGCTCAGATGGTGACCCCCTCTAACAGTTTATTAGCAGCATGGATGAAGACACAGAAATCATAATTATTATATCTGCCAATGGCACCAAGTTGACAGTGTTCGTCTATATACTGGAAAGCAAAATCAGGGTTCAAAAAGATGGACCCTGGAAAGAAAAAAAGGGAAAAACAAACTAGGTGAAACTTAAACAGCCAAACTTAAGGTTCTACATTTTGGTTCAAAAAATTTTTTTTGAAAAACATAGGTAACATGTCCCTTGAAGTAATTAATGAAGGAGGGGGAAACTACCTCCAAGGAGTTTAGGTAATGAGTGGCTCCATATAAGTCAACAGTATGACATGAATGAATGCTAAAAGCCAGTGAAGTGTTTGGTTGCATTTATAACCATCCTTGTTTCTTGCCAAAGATAGATAATAGTCACATTGTGGTTTTCTGCTCAGGCTTCACAGGGGGTATACATCCAGACAGAGCAAGGTTTCTCAGCTGGCACTATTGACTTTTTGGTCTGGATACTTCTGCGTTATAGGGCGCTGGCTCTTGCACTGTAGGATGTTTACCAGCATCCCTGGTCTCTACTCACTAGATGCCCCAATATCTGCCCCCAGTCATGACAACCAAAAATGCCTGCAAACATTGCCAGTTGTCCCCAGGGAGGCAAAACTGCCCCCAGTTGAGAAGCACTGAGTTAGAGGTGCCTCAGCAGACAGCTGCCCTCACTTTCAAAGGGTACTTGCGTGTAGTGGCTTAGAGTGTGGAGTAAAGAAATTAAATTCATTCCTAACTCTGACAATTATCTGTGTGGACCTCTGTATGTTGATCTCCTCATCTATAAAGTAGAGATTTAAAAATATCAGAAGAGGGCTTCCCTGGTGGCCCAGTGGTTGGGGGTCCGTCTGCCGATGCGGGGGACACGGGTTCGTGCCCCAGTCCGGGAGGATCCCACGTGCCGCGGAGCGGCTGGGCCCGTGAGCCACGGCCGCTGCGCCTGCGCGTCCGGGGCCTGTGCTCCGCAACGGGAGAGGCCACAACAGTGAGAGGCCCGCGTACCGCAAAAAAAAAAAAAGGCCCGCGTACCGCAAAAAAATAAATAAATAAAAATATCAGAAGAACTTAACTTACTGGGTTGTTAAAAGGATTTAATGAGTTAATATATGTGCTAGCACATGGTTCACGTTATATAATCATTAGCTATTACTATCAATGGACTTAATCAGTCCACCAGCTTCCTGATGGAAGCCTCAGAAGACATCCCCCAATCCTCCCTTTCCTTTTCTCACCCCCTCACCTTCTCCAGACCAGCACAGTCCTTCCTTAGAATCCTGACTGTCAGCTCAAACAGCAAAGGAAGGAGAGAGGAGCAGACAGAGAAGGAAAAAAGGGAGAAGACAGGGAGGAAAATTAACAATGAAAGCCAATCCTCAGCTTCCCTCAGACCCTGGAAGGAGAGGTTTTGGATTAAGAAAAGTGAAATGATTCAAAACAAAAATAAAACTGTCACACTGAGCTTTAGAATACCTTCATGTAAATTAATAGGTGTAGCACAACCTGGAAAAAGATGTCAAAATCTGAGGGAAACAGCCAGAAGTTCTGGCTGAAGTTGTTGGCCAACTTTGGCTGTGAACCAGTTTATGCCACAGTACAGTTCCCCACTGTCTCCCGGGCCTGGCATGGGGCCTAGCACATAACAGGCATTCAAAAAACACTTGATGGATAAATGAATGAATGGTTTATGAGAACTGTCACACAGCTACTCTGTTGAGAGAATGGGGGTTGGAGGTGACCTACCTATTCATAGATCTGACCATTAATACCAGTGAAGGAGGACCTTTAAAACATTTTTTTCCTTAGGTTCCCCAATCAAATCTCTACATAATTTTTGCAAGAGTTCCAACAAAGGGTTGAAAGGTATAACTGAGTCAACTTGCTGTACAGCAGAAATTAACACAACGTTGTAAATCAACTATACTTCAATAAAATTTTTTTTAAAAAAGACAGAGGACCTTTTCATGAAGTCTGTTTTGTTCTCCAATTACCCATCAGCATTTGGGGACTGATCTAGGCTTCTCTGGGTATTGCTCACAAATCATGGTTATAACCCCAAAGAATCTTTTCCTCCCAATTTTTACCTTCCTTATCTTCTCTTTCCC
>NW_006784231.1:54308-65891 GCF_000442215.2 Lipotes vexillifer
AAGTGGGGTACAGGAAGGCATCGTGCCACCTTATGTCAGTGCAGCATTTCGGGGGGAAATTTCAGGCATCACTAAAATGTGGGGGAGAGGGGAGTGGTTAGACAAGGAAGTCTCTATAAACCTTTCAGTCCTCACATTCAGTAAAGCTGAGCAAGAGATGTAACAATATTATAATAAGGTCGAGTTTTTCCTTGGGCTTGCAACTGGTTCTATGTGCTAGACATGAATATATGTGTCCCCACCCCACGTGCCCCTTCCAGCTCCTGCAGGGTCTGCTTCAGTTGCAGAGAGCCTCCTTGCCCAAGGTCATGCCACTCTTGGGACAGCCTGCTTCCAGTGACTGAGCAAGGAGGAGTATAAGGGCACAGTCATTGTGGTCTGAAGCAAAACACCCTAACAAGTAAGTCTTGCCGCATAGCTGTCTGCCCCAGGTTAGTCAAGTCTTTGTCAGGCCTGCATCACAGTTCAATTTCTCCCTCTACCCAATCCTGGTTTTCCCCATCCCTTCACTGGAGTTGAGCTCTAATAAACATCTGTCACCTCAAACTCTGCTGAAAGTGTCTGCTTCTGGGGAACCCAACCCACAGCAATTTAGTTGATGATCCCAAAGAATGAATTCCTAAATTATTTGGAATAAGTAAATGGCCTCCCAAGAGGAGTTGTTTGTTTGTTTGTTTTTGCGGTACGCAGGCCTCTCACTGTTGTGGCCTCTCCCGTTGCGGAGCACAGGCACCGGACGCGCAGGCTCAGCGGCCATGGCTCATGGGGCCCAGCCCCTCCACGGCATGTGGGATCCTCCCGGACCGGGGCACGAACCCGTGTCCCCTGCATCGGCAGGCGGACTCTCAACCACTGCGCCACCAGGGAAGCCCCAAAGAGGAGTTTTGGAAGAAAAAACAAATGCTCACTGGGAGAGGTAAACCCCATTACGTCAGTTTGGGGTTGGGGGGAAATTGTTACAATACTTTATGCATTTTCATTTTTAAGGAAGTGATCGTGATCCTTTGTTAGGGCAGAGGACAGACTTTGCGGCAGAAAAGGAATTTGTGATTCAGAGACTTAACAAGCTAAACTTGCCCAGAGTTTTTTGTCTTTTTGAGGCTGGAAAACAATGGTACGTGGTAGGAGTAAAGAATGAGACAAGTCAATGCAAATCAGTTGACTCCTGCAAAATGAAGATGGATCTGCCTGAATCTTGTTAAGAAACAAGGTGAAGCTGCCATTGCTGCCATTGAGATGGCAGCTCAAGGAAACAGAAAGGCTGTTTCCAAGGCAATATATAAGAGCCCATGAGTGGTCTTTACTGCCTCTTTTCTACAGGAAAATCCACAATGAGAACAGGACAACAAAACAGAAATTTCTGAATTCGTTTCCCAAAATCCACCAAGTTGTCCTAGGTCCCACCCCCGAAAAATTCTCCTCAGAGGGAACCCCTTATAAATATCATGACCTTAATGACAGTGAATTCTGATTTGTTGAAGTAGAAATAAAGCAGGAATTAAAGAGAACTTTGTATTGCACATAATGATAAGCCTCATCTGAAATACACATTTATGTGGTTATTTGGTTATTCGTTTAAATACCCATTAGGAAGTTTTATTAAATATAGATGGAGCTATTGTTTATGGTTGATTAATAACAATATTTATGGCTGTTTTTCTAAAATGATGGTTAGGAAAGTAATTCCATTCTAAACCAGAGTTATAATTTGTAGCAGACAGTGTCAGACCCTCACCTACACTTGCAGAGAACCAAGTGCTTCAGAATTTACTTTCCCTAGGAGCAGCTCTTGAGAGTTACTGACAAATGTTGAGGATAAAAGTCCAGCTCCCTTGCCTGGGTGTGGGAGTGAAAGCTGGTGACCCTCCCACTTGCAGGATTAAATTAACCTCCAGAGTTCCCCTGCAGGATAAGGCTGAAATTCCCCCTGTGGCACTCTACCTGAAACTGTTCCCTTAATTGCCTCTTGTCCCTTCCCTGTCCCTTTTTCCCCCACTCCATATATTTGAGAAAACATGTATAATAAAGGAAACAAAACTAAGAAAAATGCTGTAATATTAAATCTAATTACGAACATGGATATGAACTCATGACTTTTTAAAATATATTCCTATCTCTGTCCACTGAAAAGAGTCAAAATGCTTTTTGACACAGTTCAGTAGGAATGAAGATATCTAGCCCCTAGATCTTGGCTTTTAATTTTCCACTAGTACATATACTGGGGTTCTCTGTGAAAATCAGCTGATTTTAGGTCTTGGGAAGGAAATGTACAAGATTAGCCTAGGGCATCTCATTATGTTAAAAAGCAAGGAAGCACTTGAAGACTAAGAGACCCAGAGCCAGCTTGAAGAGGCTTCCACTGGCCTTTGAAACAAATGTTAGCATCAAAAAGAATAATGGCCGTAATGAATATAATGTACTGAGTAAACAGCCATCCATGAACCATAATGAAACTCAAGAAAGAGAGACAAAAAAAGAGGAGAAAAAAAAAGTTCTTATTTCATAATAAATGTAAAAGTAGTAATGGAAATTGGAAAATCACCACATTGCTACCCCTACTGTAAAAATTGATTTAGGCAAGGATCCTCAATGGACAATAAAACCACTGAGTGAAAAAATGTCCCATGGTACAAAGTCTCTCCCCATAGATTACTTGCAAATTGCAAACAAAATATATATATACCTTTCCAATAGAGCATAAATAGTTACCTTAGCCAAATAGCCAACCTTGAGTTTCTAACAGCAGGACAACCTAACCTTGCATGTGTCATGTGATGCAATTAAAAATATACAATACATGTGAAATATTCTTTCCAAAAAGGTTTAACTTGAATCTAATCAAGCCTCCAGACCAACCTTACAAATTACAGACAGTATAGGAAATAGCAGTACAATAACATCATAAACAAGCAATCAAAAAAATCCAAAATTTAGGACATTTTACATGACAACTGGCTCACACTCTTCATAAATCAATGCCACCAAAACAACAACAAGAGGGCAGGGGGATGTTCTCAATTAAGAGATCTTAAATATCCATAACAACAAAATGCAATGTGTGAATCTTGATTACATCCTCATTCAAAAGATAAAGATTTAAATGACATTCTTGGGACAACTAGAGAAATTGGACTGGTACTAAATATTGGACAGGACATCAAATATTATAGAATAGAATGTTATAAGATGTGGACTGGATATAAACATTATAAAACTATTTTTAATTTAGATAACAGTATTGTGTATATGCAGGAGAATAATCCTATTATTAAAGTGATGCATGCTAATGTATACAGGAGCAAGTTATATCTGCTTCTCACTTTCAAACGGTTCTACCAAAGCTTAGATATAGAAAGGGATAAAGAAAATATGGTAAAATGTTAACAGTTGTTGAATATAGTTGTAGAGTATATAGATATTAACTGTACTATTCTTTAAACTTTTCTGGTTCTTAAAATTTTTCAGTGGAAAAGAAAACATAGGGCTCCATGACAGTAATGAGTCCTTGTCAAGAAGTAATATCAACAATTTCCAGTTGGCCATTTTCCTCCCTTTAGTTTTTATAGAGGTATGCTATACCACTGATAACTATAAGAATTTACATTTGTAAGGATGCATGCTTTAGGCTTAACTGTGAAGATTTTAGAAAAACTTTATTTTCTCAAGTGGTCCCCAAAGTCATAACATTCAATAAACATATGGCTTCCTTTAAACTTGAGCCATTTTCAGATATTCCTTTATTCACTGAATTGGCTTAAGCATGTGTTAAAGTTTGAGTCATAATTTGCCTTTCACAAGTATCAAATGAGGTATTGGATTGCATGTCTGAGCAATCTGCAGTTTCTATAAATACTTGATAAGATCTACTTTCTCTATTTAAAATGGAAAATCATTTGGACTCTGCTATAAGAGAAAATATTATGTTCAAGTGAGAAACATCTTCCCTGCTTATTCATTTGTCTGTACTCTACTGTTCTTAACATTAAATGAATTCATATAAAGCAAAGGACCCTGAGTATTCCAACTTCACATCTTACCATAAAAACACAGACCTGCAGAGCTTATATGATTTATACAGGGTCATATAGTCATTAACTAGTGGTAAATCAGAACTGGATCCAAGGTTTTTGACTACTAGGTAAAATATAAACATTCCTACACAATATTGCTCTAATGCTTATTTCCTGGGTGATTTGGGGCAAGTTGCTTAACCTCTTGAGGGAGGGATAAAGATGGCACAGTAGGAAGATCCTGAGATCACGTCCTTCCGTGGATACACCAAAACTACAACTCTAATATGCTGTTGATTCCTTCTAGTGTATCTTTCATTTAAGTTATTGTATTCTTCAGCTCTGATCTATTCTTCTTATATTTTCTCTCTCTTTGTTCAAGTCTTACTGTGTTCCTACATTCTTCTCCAAATATGGTGAGCATATTTATGACCATTCCTTTGAACTCTTTATCAGGCAAATACTTATCTCCATTTCACTAGGGTTTTGTGTGTGTGTGTGTGGTGTGTGTGTGTGTGTGTGTGTGTGTGTGTGAGTTTTTTATCTTGTTCTTTCATTTGGAACATATTCTGCTGTCTCCTCCTTTTGTTTAACTTTCTGTGCTTGTTTCTATGAATTAGGCAAAACAGTTATTTTTCCCATTCCCATTCCCTGAGAACAACTTGAAGACTTGCAGAAAAGTTCTTCTACACTTAAGGATATAAAGAAAAAACAACATTGACATAGGTAGGAGAGGCAGAGGCACAACTGAGTCAGAACCCATACATCTAGCACAGTAACCCATAAGTAGGAGGAGATATCACACATGTAGAAGTCCTCTCTAAGGAGCAAGGGGTTCAAGCCATACATCAGGCACTCCAGCCCTGGAAACCAGTGTTGTGAAGATGAGCCCCCATAATATCTGGTTTTGAAAAAGAGCAGGGCTTATGTCCCAGAGAGCAGGAGAGTTTCAGGAAACTGAGACTCCACTCTTAAAGGACTCATGCACAGACTCACTCACTCTGAGTCCCAGAACAGAGGTAGCAGTTAAAAGTAAATGGCAACCTGCCTTGGCTGCTGCAATATGCCCCTAGCATATGCCCACTCCAGCTTCAGCCACTCTGCCAAGGTGACCCAGCTCAGTCTAGTACGACCTGGGACACCACCCCCCCAGGCCACATCCACTACAGCTCCAGCCATACTGCCAAGGTGACCCCAGTCTGGCATGCCCCAGGACACCCCCGGCCTATGCCCGCTCCAGCCCCTGCCTGCCTGCCAAAGCCACCCAGCAATCACGGTGTACATAAGGGACACTCCTACACAAGGCCATAACTTCAAGAATGGGAAAAATAACTGTTTTACCTAATTCATAGAAACAAGCACAGAAAGAAACAAAAGCAGGAGACAGCAGAATATGTTCCAAATGAAAGAACATGATTAAAAATTCATACACACACATAGACACACACACACCAAAAAAAAAAAAAAAAAAAAAAAAGTCCTAGTGAAATGGAGATAAGTATTTGCCTGATAAAGGGTTCAAAGGAATGGTCATAAATATGCTCACCAAACATGGAGAAGAATGTAGGAACACAGTGAGACTTTAACAAAGAGAAAAAATAGAAGAAGAACCAATCAGGGATGAAGGGCTGAAGAATACAATAACTTAAATGAAAAATACACTAGAAGGAATCAACATCTGTATTGTCTAATATTTCTGTATTAGACAATACAGAAAAACACATAAGTTATCTGGAAGACAAAATAGTGGAAATCACCTAATCAGAACAGCAGAACCAAAAAAAAAAACTAAAGAAAATGAGCATAATTTAAGGGACCTCTGGGACAACATCAAGCACAATAACATTCTCTTTATAGGGGTCCCAGAAGGAGAAGAGAGAGAGAAAAGGGCAGAAAACTTATCTGAATAAATAATGGCTGGTAACTTCCCTAACCTGGGGAAGGAAACAGATATCCAGGAAAAAAAGTACAGGAAGTCCCAAACAAGATGAACCCAAAGAGATACACACCAAGACATATCATAAGTAAAATGGCAAAGGTTAAAGATAAAGACAGAATTTTAAAGGCAGCAAGAGAAAAACAATTAGTCACATACATGGGAACTCCTATAAGGCTATCACATGATTTTTCAGCAGAAACTTTGCAGGCCAGAGAGAGAGAGGCATGATATATTTAAAGGGCTGAAAGGAAAAAACTTCAAACCAAAAATACTCTACCTGGTAAGAATATCATTCAGAATTGAAGAAGATATAAAAAGCTTCCCAGATAAGCAAAAACTAAAAGTGTTCATCACCACTAAACTAGCTTACAAGAAATGTTAAAGGGTCTTCTTTAAGCAGAAAAGAAAATCCCATAACTAGAAATAAGAAAATACATGAAAGAAAAAATTTCACTGGTAAAGGCAAATATATAATAAAGACAGAGGATTAGCTTCTTAAAAGGCTAGCATGAAGGTTAAAAGACAAAAGTCATAAAATCAACTATATAACTACAATAAGTAGTTAGGGAATACACAAAGAAGAAATATGTATCAAAAAATATGTAAAATATGACATCAAAAACACAAAATGTGTGGTGGGGGGACAAAGTAAATCTGCTTTTAGAATGTGTTCAAATATAAGCAAATATAAGAATAATATAAACTACTATATATATCAATAGCTATGAACTTCATGGTTACTGCAAACTAAAAACCTATAATGGATACACAGAAAATAAAAAGAAACCCAAAGATAACGCTAAAAATAATTATCAAGCCACAAGTAAAGAGACTAAAAGTGGACAAAAGGAACAGAGAAGAATTACAAAAACAACCAGAAAACAATTAATAAAATGGCAATAAGTATATATCTATCAATAATCACTTTAAATGTAAATGTACTAAATGCTCTAATCAAAACACATAGGATGGCTAAATGGATTTTAAAAAAATGACCTATACATGCTGCCTGCAAGAGACTCACTGCAGAACTGACACACAGAGACTGAAAGTAAAAGATATGGAAAAAGATATTCCATGTAAATAGAAATGAAAAGAAAGCTGGGGTATCAATACTCATATCTGACAAAGTAGACTTTGAGACAAAGACTACAACAAAAAACGAAGAAGGGCATTACATAATGATAAAGAGGTCAATCAAACAAGATAATACAACATTTGCAAACATTTATGCACCCAACATAGGAGCACCTAATAATATAAAGCAAATATTAACAGAAACAGAAGGAGAAATAGACAGCAATACAATAATAGTAAGGGTTGTAATACCTCACTTATATCAATGGATATATTCATTAAGACAGAAAACCAGTAAGGAAACTCTGGCCTTAAACAACACATTACACCAGATAAACTTAATACATATACAGAACATTACACCCAATGGCAAAAGAATGCACATTCTTTTCAAGTGTACATGGAACATTCTCCATGGTAGATCACATATTAGGCCACAAAACAAGTCTCAATAAATTTAAGAAGACTGAAATCATATCAAGCGTCTTTTCCAACCACAACAGTACAAAACTAGAAACCAGCTACAAGAAAAAAAACAAACACTTGGATACCAAAAAAACATGCTATTAAACAATCAGTAGGTCAATGAAAAAATCAAAGAGAAAATCAAAAACTGCTGTGAAAATGGAAAAACAACTCCCCAAAATCTATGAAATGGAGCAAAAGCAGTTTTAAGAAGAAAGTTCACAGCAATACATACTGACCTCATGAAACAAGAAAAACCTAAAATAAATAATCTAAATGTGCATTTAAAGGAACTAGAAAAAGAAGAACAAACAATGCTCAAAGTTAATAGAATGAAAGAAATGACAAAAATCTGAGTAGAAATAAATGAGAGACTAAAGAGAAAAATAGAAAAGATCAATGGAAATGAGTTAGTTCCATGAAAAGACACAAAACTGACAAACCTTTATCCAAATGTACCAAGAAAAATGAGAGCCCACATAAATAAAATCAGAAATGAAAGAGGACAAATTACAATCAATATCACAGAAATACAAAGGATCATAAGAGAATACAATGAACAATTATATGCCAACAAATCTGACAATCTAGAAGAAATGGATAAATTCCTAGAAACATACAATCTCACAAGACAGAATCAAGAAGAAATATACAATATGAACAGACCAATTACTGGGATTGAAATTGGTCATTAATTTAAAAAACTCCCATCAAACAAAAGTCCAGGACCAGACAGCTACACAGGGGAATTCTATACAACATTTAAAGAAGAGTTAATGCCTATCCTTCTCAAACTATTTCAAAAAAGTTGAAGACGAAGGAATGCTTTCAAACTGATTCTACAAGGTCAGCATCATCCTGGTACCAAAACCAGACAACAATATTAAAAAAGAAAGAAAATTACAGACCAATATCCCTGATGAATACAGTTGTAAAAATCCTCAACAAAATATTAGCAAACTGAATACAACAGTACATTAAAAGGATCATACATCAGGACCAAGTGGGATTTATCTCAGGAATGCAAGGATGGATCAAAACCTGCACATCAGTCAATGTGATATATCACATTAACAAATTGAAGAATAAATATCATATAACCTAGGGACTCAGTATGCAATGGCTGCAAACAGCAGCCTCCTCAGTAATGTATGCAGCCTGTTGCTTGCATGGGTGGCCCTAAAGGACCTTGGATATAGCCCTTTCCAGTGGACATTTAGTCTGACATGGTTTCCCCAGTCTAGGCTCCAGACAGGTATGCAGGGTGCCTTTGAAAAGCCCCATGAAAAGTGGCCAAGGTCTCCATTGGCCAAGTCATCATGTTCATCCACATCAAGCTACAGAACAAGGAGCATATGACTGAGGCCCTATGCACGACCAAGTTCAAGTTCCCTTGCCACCAAAAGATCCACATCTCTAAGAAGTGGACATTTACTAAATTTAATGTGTATGTATTCGAAAACATGGTGGCAGAAAAGTGGATCAGCCCAGATGGCTGTGGGGTCAAATACATCTCTAATCATGAGCCTCTCAGCAAATGGTGGGAACTGCATTCATGAGTACCTTGGCACTGTCCCCTCCTTATTCGTACCCACCAATAAATCCTACTTTCCTGTGGAAAAAAGAAAAAGTATATATCTCCTTTGATCATGTTTCTATTCTTGATTTTTAAGTTTCATCAAATTATAACATAAAATATCTACCCTTTTGGAACTAAATAAGAGTATCTTTGTAATAAATTTATATATATATATATATAAAATCATCTCAATTGATGCAGAAAAAAAGCTTTTGACAAAATCCTACATCCATTTGTGACAAAAACTCTCCAGAAAGTGGGTATAGAGGGAACATATCTCAACATAAAAAAGGCCATATATGACAACCTACAGCCAACATCATACTCAACAGCAAAAAGCTGAAAACAGTTCCTCTAAGATCAGGAACAAGACAAGGATGTTCGTTCTTGTCATTTTTATTTAACATAGTACTGAAAGTCCTAGCCACAGCAATCAGACAAGAAAAAGAGATCAAATAAATCAAATTGGAAAGCAAGAAGTAAAACTGTCAACGTTCTCAGATGACATGATACTCTATATAGAAAATCCCAAATACAACTTCAAAAACCTATTAGAACTAATAAATTAACTTAGTAAAGTTGCAGGATAGAAAATCAATATACAGAAATCTGTGTTTTTGCACACTGGCAACAAACTACCAGGAAGAGAAATTTAAAAATCAATACTATTTACAATGGCATGAAAAAGAGTAAAATACCTAGGAATAAATCTAACCAAGGGGGTAAAATACCTGTACTTGGAAAACTATAAGACACTGATGAAAGAAATTGAAGGAAAAACAAACAAATGGAAAGATATATCATGGTCATGGATTGGAAGAAGGAATATTGTTAAAATGACCGTAGTACCCAAGGCAATCTACAGATTCAATGAATTCCACATCAAAATACCAATGGCATTTTTCACAGAACTAAAAAAATAACTCTAAAATTTGTATGGAAATACAAAAGATCCAAAATAGCCAAAACAGTCTTGAGAAAGAAGAACAAAAATGGGAGAAACACACTCCCTGATTTTGAACTAAACTCCAAAGCTACAGTAATAAAACAGTATGGTACTGGCATAAAACAAGCATATATATGATGGAACATAATAGAGAGCCCAGAAATGAACACACACTTACACGGTCAATTAATCTATGACAAAGGAGGCAAGAATATACAATGGGGAAAAGACAGCCTCATATATAAATGGTGTTGGGAAAACTGGACAGCTACATGCAAAAGAATCAAATGGGACTACTCTCACATCATCTATAAAAATTAACTCAAAATGGATTAAAGACTTACATGTAATACCTAAAACCATAAAACTCCTAGAATAACACATAAGCAATACACTCTTTGACACTGGTCTTAGCAGCGTACTTTTTGTTTTTGTTTTTGTGTTTTTTTTTGCTTCTGTCTCCTCAGGCAAGGAAAACAAAAGCAAAAATAAGCAAATGAGACTAAATCAAACTAAAAAGCTTTTGCATAGTGAAGGAAACTATCAACAAAATGAAAAGGAGACCTACTGAATTGAAGAAGATATTGGCAAACAGTACATCTGATATGGGGTTAATATCCAAAATATACAAAGAACTCACACAATTTAACATCAAAAATACAAAAAATCAATACAAAATTGGCAGAGGAACTGAATAGACATTTTTCCAAAGAAGACATACAGATAGCCAACCGGCACATGAAAAGGTGCTCAACATCACTAATTATTAGAGAAATGCAAATCAAAACCACAATGAGATAGATTGGGGGGCGGTGGAAAGATGGCGGAGGAGTAAGACGCGGAGATCACCTTCCTCCCCACAAATACACCAGAAATACATCTACATGTGGAACAACTCCTACAGAACACCTACTGAATGCTGGCAGAAGAACTCAGACCTCCCAAAAGGCAAGAAACTCCCCACGTACCTGGGTAGGGCAAAAGAAAAAATTAATTAAAAACAGAGACAAAAGAATAGGGATGGGGCCTGCAGCAGTGGGAGGGAGCTGTGAAGGAGGAAAGGTCTCCACACACTAGGAGCCCCTTCGCGGGCAGAGAACTGCGGGTGGTGGAGGAGGAGTGCTTTGGAGCCACAGAGGAGAGCACAGGAACAGGGTTGTGGAGAGCAAAGTGGAGAAATTCCAGCACAGAGGATCGGTGCCGACCGGCACTCACCAGCCCGAGAGGCTTGTGTGCTCACCCGCCGAGGCGGGAGGGGCTGTGAGCTGAGGCTCTGTTTCGGTTTCGGTCGGAGCTCAGGGAGAGGACTGGGGTTGGCGGCGTGAGCACAGCCCGCAGGGGTTAGTGCGCCACGGCTAGCCGGGAGGGAGTCCGGGGAAAAGGCTGCACCTGCTGAGGAGGCAAGAGACTTTTTCTTGCCTCTGTGTTTCCTGGTGCGCGAGGAGAGGGGTTTTAAGAGCGCTGCCTAAAGGAACTCCAGAAACGGGCGCGAGCCACGGCTAAAGGCACGGACCTCAGAGACGGGCGGGAGACGCTAAGGCTGCTGCTGACACCCCCAAAGGGCCCG
>NW_006784231.1:72842-77603 GCF_000442215.2 Lipotes vexillifer
AAAAAAAAAAAAAAAACCACAATGAGATATCACCTTACACCTGTCAGAATGGCTATTACCCAAAAGTCAACAAATAACAAATGTTGGTGAGGATGTGGAAAAAAGGGAGCCCTTGTTCACTAGGAATGTAAATGGTGTAGCCACTACAGAAAACAGTTTGGAAGTTCCTCATGAAATTAAAAGGTAGAACTACCATATTCCACTACTGGATATTTTTCCAAAGAAAACAAAAACACTAACTTGAAAATATATATGCATCCCTATGTACACAATGGCCAAGATATGGAAGTAACCTAGTAGATAAAGAAGATGTGGTATATATGCACAATGGAATATTACTCAGCCATAAAAAATGAAATCTTGGGCTTCCCCGGTGGCACAGTGGTTGAGAGTCCACATGCAGGGGACGCAGGTTCGTGCCCCGGTCCAGGAGGATCCCACATGCTGCAGAGCGGCTAGGCCCATGATCCATGGCCGCTGAGCCTGCACGTTTGGAGCCTGTGCTCCACAACAGGAGAGGCCACAACAGTGAGAGGCCCACGTACTGCAAAAAAAAAAAAAAAAAATGAAATCTTGCCATTTGTGACAACATAGGTGGACCTAGAGGGTATTATGCTGAGTGAAACAAATCTGACAAAGAAAGATAAGTACCATATGAGTTCACTCATATATGGAATCTAAAAAACAAAAATGAACAAATATAACAAAACAGAAATAGAACCATAGATACAGAGAACAAACAGGTTGTTGCCAGAGGGGAGGGGAGAGGGGAGACGGGAGTGAAAAGGTGAGGGACGTTAAGAGGTACAAACTTCCAGGTACAAAACAAATGAGTCATGGGGATGAAATGTACAGCACAGGGAATATAGTCAATAATAATATAATATATTTGTGTGGTGATAGATGGTAACTACACTTATTGTGTGATCAATTTTTAATGAATAGAAATATCAAATCACTGTATTGTGCACCAGGAACTAACATAGTGTTGTAGGTCAATTATACTTCAAAAAACAAACAAACTCAGAAAAAAAGACATCAGATTTGTGGTTACCAGAGGTGACAGGTGGGGGGAAGGAGAATTGGATGAAGGTGGTCAAAAGGTACAAACTTCCAGTTATAAGGCTAATAAATACTAGGGATGCAATGTATAGCATGATTAATATAATTAACATTGCTATATGTTATACGCAAATGCTGTTAAGAGAATAAATCCTAGGCATTCTCATCACAAGGAAAAAAGTTTTGTTTTTCTTTTATTTTGTATCTATATGAGATCATGAATGCTCACTAAATTTATTATGGCAATCATTTAATGATGTATGTAAGTCAAATCATTATGCTGTACACCTTAAACTTGTATAGTGTTATATGCCAATTACTGTTTCAATAAAACTGGAAGAAGAAATTATTGTAAGTACCAAAAGCCACTGAATTGCACACTTTGAATGGTTGAATTGTATGATATGTGAATTATATATCAAGAAAGCCATTTTTTAAAAAAAGAAAGAAACTCTGCACCTTGATCATCTCCTATTTTACTCCTCACTTCTAGTTTTCTCTGTACATACTGTGAAGGGAAAAATAGACGATTTTCACATGTATCAAAAAAGAAAGTGATGGGCAGGAGACCAGGATATATATCCACAACTGAATCATATTTAACACCTTTCTATGATGCTTTTCTCCAAAATTCCCTCCTACCATAAGAAAAAAGTTGAAACACTGTTATTTTTCCAGAAAGCTGGGCTCTGGAATGCTATTTCAACTTGCACAATTTTAAGCAAGAAGTTATAGAATTGTATGCCAGTACATTTCCACAACAACAAAAAATAGTTCTAGTGGCTGAGATCTATTGGCAAAGGGGGAAGAGAAAGAGGTTTCAGATACTGTATTTCTTCAGAATCAGGAATACAAAGTTGACAGAAAGATGAGAAAAGTTTCAGAGGTGACAAAAAATAAATGGGAATGTTTAGGATCCTTAAATCTCTGACCTTTGTAGATTTAATTATTTTCAGAGAGAGAGAGAGAGGAGTCCTAACATAGGCAGTCGAATACATCTCCTTTCCCACTCCTGCTGTGACACAGCGGGCTAGGTAGGATGAAATCGTATTAATTAATTCACTTACAAGTCCTCTTCATAATCAAGTGAGAGGCTGGAAAGAATGGACAGGGTGATACTGGGAATTCAGACAGTGTTGTTTATCAAAATAATACAATGAGAGCCCTTGTATCTGACATAATTGAGAGTAATTAGTAAATGAATAAAATAACAGTAGGGAGAGAGAATTATATAGAGTGATACACTCATTAAAATTTTTGTTTTAACATATAAATCCATTTTCATTCATCAATCTTTTGATGTAGGACCAAAGCCTTTGCTTTTAATATGATAGAAATTACAATGATCTGATCACAATATTTATTAGTGGCTTTCCTTTAACAAGTCTTTCCAAAACATTCAGTTGAGCTTTCAGAGAAACAATTCTCTTTTCACACTTTGGTTTATATAATATTTAACTAAATTACATAATTACAATATCAAGTACAACTGGTACAAAGAGCTTTGGGAACAAACACAACTGACTTGTGGGAAGCATTTAACTCAGCTGACATGGCAAGAGCAGAGGATGCAGAGTTGTTTTTGAATCATTAATAGATGTTGAAATTTATCAAAAGCTTGTACTGCGTTCATCAAGATAACCATGAAAGAGTTCTTGTTTAGTCAATTAAGACAGTGAATTGGGATTTCTGAAGTTAAACCATCCTTTTACTTGATCTGATATTTGTCATACACCAATAGACTTAGTTACATAGATTATTTGGGATTTCCACATGCCTTTCTTAAGCAGACCTATAATTATCTTTCCTTGAGCTGCCTTTATTTGACTTAAGGTCATACTAGCCTAAAAAATGAGTTGGGAGGTTTCCCTCTTTATTTCTAAAATGTATATAAAAACATTGATTTTCTTTCCTTGAAAATTTGGTAGAACTCTCCCATAAAGCCATCTTTGTCTAGGGCTTTTGGGGATGAGGGTAGGGGTGAGGGTCTTTGATTACTACTTCAAATTCAAATGTTCTCTTTCTTCTGACACCAATTTTGTAATTTCATATTTTTCAAGAAACCTAGCTCATCTAATTTTTCAAAACATTTTTTGAAACAGTTTTTCAAATCACTTTTGTGAAGGGCTTCCCTGGTGGCACAGTGGTTAAGAATCCTCCTGCCAATGCAGGACACACGGGTTCGAGCCCTGGTCTGGGAAGATCCCACATGCTGCGGAGCAACTAAGCCCGTGCACCACAACTACTGAGCCTGCACTCTAGAGACCACAAGCCACAACTACTGAGCCTGTGTGCTGCAATTACTGAAGCCCTCAAGAGAAGCCACCGCAATGAGATGTCTGCGCACCGCAACAAAGAGTAGCTCCCGCTCACCGCAACTAGAGAAAGCCTTCACGCAGCAATGAAGACCCAACGCAGCCAAAAATAAAATAAATAAATTTAAATCACTTTTGTGAAATAAGACTCTAGGTTGTGGCCTCCTCGGAAATTCTGATATTGCAGTCTGTAACCCTCGAAACACTAACCTTCAAGACCTTCATTCTAGCACACAGCTCTCCAAGTGGAGAAGGGTGCTGAGGAGGAGAGAAGGCTTGAAGACCAGTAGGTCTGCCTGCACCTACTGTGAACTCCCACTGGCCCAACCAGACTCACCTCCATGCTGTTAGATAGCTGTCAGGATGGCTACTGTTTTCCTACTTCATGGTAGCAATGCAGCCAACCACAAGCCACTCAAGTAAAAACCAGGGAAAGAAATCTTACCTAGAGACTCACACCTAAAATCCTCTCCCACCCTGTCTACTGTCTGTAGTGTGCCCATTTATTTTACATTCAACCATCGTGATTGAGCTTGTAGTCATGGAAGGCTCCGTCCAAGGTACCAGGAAACTCAGTAGTGAACAACATATAAAGCAGTCTGCCCTTTTGGAGTTATAGTCTAGTGCAACCCTGTCCAATAGAAATCTAATGCAGCCACATGTGGGATTTTAGATTTTCTAGTAGCCACATTTTTTTAAAATAAAAAGAAACAGGTGAATTTAATTTTAATAATGTTATAGGCTGAATTAGCACCCACCCCCCAATTCATATGTTGAAATGCTAACCTCCAGTACTTCAGAAAGTGGCTGTATTTGGAGTTAGGGCCTTTAAAGAGGTCTTAATTCAGTTAAAATGAGGTCACTGGAATGGGCCCGACTTCAGTGAGACTGGTGTCCTTATAAAAAGAGGAGATTAGGACACAGAAACACACAGAGGGATGACAATATGAAGTTACAGGGAGAAGACAGCCATCTAAAAGCCAACAAGGAAGGCCTCAGAAGAAACCAACTCTGCTGACACCTAGACCCTGGATTTCTAGCCTCCAGATCTGTGAGAAAATAAATTTCTGTTGTTTAAGCTACCCAGTCTATAGTACTGTACTTTGTTACAGCAGCCCTAAAATACTAACACATATATTTTATTTAGTCCATTATATCTAAAACATTATCATCGCAACATGTAAACAACATAAAAATGAATTAGTGACATATTTTACCTTCCCTTTTTTATACTAAGTCTTCAAAATCTGGTGGAGGGTGGGGGAATGAGGTATTTCACACTTGCAGCTCATCTCAGTTCAGACTGGCTGCATTGTAAATGCCCCATAGCCACCTGAGGCTAGTGGCTACCATATTGGGCAGTAGCGGTCTGGTCTAACGCTCT
>NW_006784231.1:78105-78772 GCF_000442215.2 Lipotes vexillifer
GTAACCCAGAGTGATCTTTGCCTCAGTGTTTCTTAGAGTTTGTCTGTTTTTATTAGTTTATCAGGCCCACTGACTTCCCTCTGGCTTTTGCAACGTTTTAATGTTGGTTACAGAATGGGAGCCAGGAACCCAGCCTGGTGAATCATATTATCAGAAGTCAGAAGTCTCCACACAGGACTGAAAGTAGGGTTTGAACACACACTGTACCTGGCTAGTCAGTATTCAAATCAAAGAGCATGGTAATGACTCAGTCATCTCCCTGCTCAGCCTTACACAAGTTTGTCCTCTCTAGATAGTTGGGGTTTTCCACAGCTTCGAAAGCAAAGAAATTGAGTAGGATATTCAAAGTTTTCAAATGTGCCCTCAGTGCTATGAGAAGAAATAGTGTAGAATCCCTCCACTTCCAGAGTCCCCATAGCAAAGCCCCACTTCAGTGAAAGACCCTCCTGAGAGACAGACAAAAGAGATAACTTATTGACCAAGGACAGCTTTATTCCCATCTACTAAAAGGAAGAGCCACGTAGTGCTACACTTCAAACATTCCTTTCCCCTTCACATTGAACACTGAAGTTTCAGCTTTCAAATTCACTTCTAAAGTTCTGATTCACTAACATCCTTAAAAAATTTATTATATATATATATATATATATATTTTTTTTTTTTTTTT
>NW_006784231.1:78782-139137 GCF_000442215.2 Lipotes vexillifer
CACGGGCCTCTCACTGTTGTGGCCTCTCCCGGTGCAGGCTCAGCAGCCATGGCTCATGGGCCCAGCCGCTCTGCAGCATGCGGGATCTTCCCAGACCGGAGCACGAACCCATGTCCCCTGCATCGGCAGGCAGACTCTCAACCACTGCGCCACCAGGGAAGCCCAAGGAATAATTATGGTAATTTTTTAAGTAGATGTAAGCCGGATATCAACTGGTATTGACCTATTTCTTAATATCTAGATAAAGATAGATTAAAATCTCCACATTATCTATTGTAGAAAAATGCAGTGGCATCCTTGGGATTTCTGCTCATTTCTGTGGCTTAGGGGTAGGGGGGCCCTCTAATGGCTGCCTCTGCCCCTGTGTCTGTTGAGTGAATACTGAGATCAGCAGTTCTCTCACCATCCACTCCCATCTGGCTCAACCCTGCTCTGCCTTCAGGTGTTCTTGCCCTTAATTTCAACCCAATGCACCCTCCAATCAAGGCATTTTGAGTAAAGAGAAAATATTATTGAAGGTTTGGGAAAGAAAAATCTACAATGCAGCAGCAGAAATCATTTAAAATTCAATAATAGATATCTGTATTTGCTCAAGGTCACTTGGCTATTTCCTTACTTGGGCACCAGCCACCCTCCATATTGTTGCTTCTCTCTCTCTTCCTTCCCCCTTCTCTCTTGTCTCCCCCTCTACCTTCAGCCCTCTCTAAATCCCTGTTCATTTCTAAGGCACACGCCTTCAGCTATCATGAGTTTGCCTCGGCTTCTGTACGTCCCCATGCCCTACCCTAGGATCACATCTTTGCTTCAAGCAGCTTATCAAGGTATTTTTGCTCTTCTAAATGTATCTATCACTGTATCTCAAAAGGTCCCAATTGGCTCCGTTTCAAGATTTGGATATATATCTCTGTGAAATTAAATAATATCCTTTTTTCTCTTTCCTTCTTCCTTCCCACCACGTTGTACTCTTTCTATTCATTACCTCTCCACTTAGAGTCCTATATTCCTTTCCTGCCAGCATCCCATTTTAAAAATAAAAATATGATATAATCTTCTGTGTTCTATTTTTATAGTTCCTTGTTTGCACTCTCTCTGGCTAATAGACAAATGTGAGTTGATACTGCGTTAAAGTGTTTCCTTTTTTGCTGGGGTATATGCATCCTAGTAGAAGAGCTAGGACCTTGCCAAGCTGACCAAAGCAAGTAAAAATAAAGGTGTCCTAATCTTGAGCACAAGGCACAGTCATTTAAAAACAAGAGTAATCTCTTTGCCTTCTAGCCTTTGGTGGCCAACATTGGGCATGAGCAGATGGTTAGTCTTTTTATAAAGAAGAAACGTGATTTAGAGGAGTCTAAAGCCAGAAGGGAAAGTGGACAGATGATGTAACTTCTTTTTGCCTCTATTACAACCTCAGCATCTTAACCAAAGGGCACCTTCATTAGGTGTGCACACAACTATCTTGTAACCAAGGAGAATGGTCAATTCAGAAAAGGGCCTGGGGGCAAAGGCTTTGCCCTGAGGTGTCAGAGTGTGTGAGTTACCCGCTAGGAAGCGGGGAGTGTTCTTCATAGCACCTCCTCCCCAGCAGGCAGCTATCTTCCCTTCCTCTGAACTCACACAGCAGGTCTTCATCTATCCCTCCCTTACATCACTTACCTGTTCCACCTTCTGTTACATGAGTTTACCTTTACACCTTTTTTCCTTATTAGAAATGAATTCCCTGAGGGCCTTGATACTTGTTCTTCCCTCAGATAAATGAATCTCTGATCAAATGTCATTTTATCAGAGATGTCTTCCCAAACCACCCTATCCCCCATCACCTCTCTCTTCATTCTCTGCTTCATTTTTATTTATAGCTCTGACTACTACTTGGCACATATTTTTTGTCTGTCTCTCAAATACACACCCAGGAATACAACTCACTGACAAAAGAGATTTCATTTCTAGCTTGCAAAATAGAGCCTGGCACACAGTAGGCTCACAGTAAATATTCATTAAATGGGTGAACAAATCAATCATAAAACTTTTTCATCTATCTATATATATTTGTATCCCCCACAGAACTCAGTACAAGGCTTAGCATTTCTTGAGAACCTAGTAATTATTTGTTGAAGGGAGGAAAGGGGGAAAAAGGGTAGAAGGGAATGAAAGAGGAAAGAAAGAAGGATGGTTGAAAGGAAGGGAGAGGGGAAGGAGGGAAGAAAGAAGCGCTAAATGGCTAAATGAATGAATAAATGAACAGGTTATACATAAGTAACCTGTCACCTTGGGAAATTGTGGGAAAGACTGCAAGTGTCATTAAAACCAACCACTGCAAGGAAGGAGGCCCAGATAGTGGCTCATTTCCTTGGTAGAGACATTTAAGGCAGAGAGTCAAGATGCAAGGAAAGTTACCATAGGAGAACTCCATCCTATAGGCTGACCAAGTGAAATATGAGATGAATTCAGGCATTAGCACTGCTTGGCCAAGAGCCACAGAGCTAATTTTTCCTTGTTGTTTGAGTCTCTGAAGATGGCACCATTAAAACTTGCACTTTTAATATAATGAATAAACGTCTGTGAGCCCCATAATTAGAGGATGGTCTAGAAAATTAGGGAACTTACTTTTTCAAAAAGAGGAAATTAAGACTTGGAATCAGTCCAAGAAATTATTCAACTGCCTCCATATAAGACCAGTTCATATTTTCTGCCTCTTTAAATGTCTGTTGGCCATAAAACCACACATCTTCAGCTTCATCCAACTCTTGTCAACCAAATCATGCTGACCATCTTTCATGTTTCAGCTACTCAACCATTTGGCACAGATGAAGATGGGTTTATTCCCTAATGAGCAACAGAAGAGCACTGAAGGTGTCCATAAGAGAGTAAAGCACAGTGACTAAGAGTCTGGGATCTTTGGTGGGGCTAAGGGCAGGTGCTGGGAGGGCTCAGTCCAAGGAGTACTTCCCAGAACTTCCGCTGCCAGTGTCCTTGTCCTCACGGTGAGATGCAGCCACCCCCTGCCTCTGCAGGAGACCCTCCAACACTAGAAGGGACCAATAATCTTCTGTAAATATCAACATCAGTCTCTGTGAGGGAGGAAGAGTTGACAGGATACAGATCACATCTTCACACTACACTACCAGCAGAAGCTTCCAGTTTACCCCTTTGTCACCTGTGCTCCAAAGATACATCAGAAATACATCTACACGTGGAACAACTCCTACAGAACACCTACTGAACGCTGGCAGAAGACCTCAGACCTCCCAAAAGGCAAGAAACTCCCCACGTACCTGGGTAGGGCAAAAGAAAAGATTAATTAAAAACAGACAATAGAATAGGGACGGCACCTGCACCAGTGGGAGGGAGCTGTGAAGGAGGAAAGGTCTCCACACACTAGGAGCCCCTTCGCGGGCAGAGATTGCGGGCGGCGGAGCGGGGAGCTGCGGAGCCGCGGAGGAGAGCGCAGCCACAGGGGAGCGGAGGGCAAAGCGGGGAGATTCCCGCACAGAGGATCGGGCCAAACAGCACTCACCAGCCCGAGAGGCTTGTGTGCTCGCCCGCTGGGGCGGGCGGGGCTGCGAGCTGAGGCCCGGGCTTTGGTCGGAGCGCAGGGAGAGGACTGGCGGCGTGAACACAGCCTGAAGGGGTTAGTACACCACGGCTAGGCGGGAGGGAGTCCGGGAAAAAGTCTGGACCTGCTGAAGAGGCAAGAGACTTTTTCTTCCCTCTTTGTTTCCTGGGGCGCGAGGAGAGGGGATTAAGAGCGCTGCTTAAAGGAGCTCCAGAGACGGGCGCGAGCCGCGGCTAAAAGCGCGGGCACCAGAGACGGGCATGAGACGCTAAGGCTGCTGCTGCCGCCACCAAGAAGCCTGTGTGCGAGCACAGGTCACTCTCCACACCCCACTTCCGGGGAGCCTGTGCAGCCCGCCACTGCCAGGGTCCCGGGATCCAGGGACAACTTCTCCAGGAGAACGCACAGCACACCTCAGGCTGGTGCAACGTCACGTCGGCCTCTGCTGCCGCAGGCCCGCCCCACACTCCGTACCCCTCCCTCCCCCCGACCTGAGTGAGCCAGAGCCCCCGAAGCAGCGGCTCCTTTAACCCCATCCTGTCTGAGCGAAGAACAGATGCCCTCCGGCGACCTACACGCAGAGGCGGGGCGAAATCCAAAGCTGAACCCCGGGAGCTGTGCGAACAAAGAAGAGAAGGGGAAATCTCTCCCAGCAGCCTCAGGAGCAGCAGATTAAAGCTCCACAATCCACTTGATGTACCCTGCATCTGTGGAATACATGAATAGACAACGAATCATCCCAAAGTGAGGAGGTGGACTTTGAGAGAAAGATGTATGATTTTTTCCCCTTTTCCTCTTTTTGTGTGTATGTGTATGCTTCTGTGTGAGATTTTGTCTGTATAGCTTTGCTTTCACCATTTGTCCTAGGGTTCTATCCATCTATTTTTTTGTTTGTTTCTTTGTATGTTTTTGTTTTTTACTTTAAAAAATTTTTTTCTTAATAATTATATTTTTATTTTAATAACTTTTATTTTACCTTACTTTATTTTATTTTCTTTTATCCTCTTTCTTTCTTTCCACATTTTCTTCCTGTTATTCTGAGCCGTGTGGATGAAAGGCTCTTGGTGCTGCAGCCAGGAGTCAGTGCTGAGCCTCTGAGGCGGGAGAGCCAAATTCAGGACACTGGTCCACAACAGACCTCGCAGCTCCACATAATATCAAATGGCAAAAATCTCCCAGAGATATCCATCTCAACACCAACACCCAGCTTCACTCAACGACCAGCAAGCTATAGTGCTGGACACCCTATGGCAAACAACTAGCAAGACAGGAACACAATCCCATCCATTAGCAGAGAGGCTGCCTAAAATGATAATAACTCCACAGGAACCCCAAAACACACCAACAGACGTGGACCTGACCACCAGAAAGACAAGATCCAGCCTCATCCACCAGAACACAGGCACTAGTCCCCTCCACCAGGAAGCCTACACAACCCACTGAACCAACATTAGCTACTGGGGACAGACACCAAAAACAATGGGAACTACGAATCTGCAGCCTGCAAAAAGGAGACCCTGAACACAGTAAGATAAACAAAATGAGAAGACAGAAAAACACACTGCAGATGAAGGAGCAAGATAAAACCCCACCAGACCTAACAAATGAAGAGGAAATAGGCAGTCTACCTGAAAAAGAATTCAGAATAATGATAGTAAGGATGATCCAAGATCTTGGAAATAGAATAAAGAAAATGCAAGAAACATTTAACAAGGACCTAGAAGAACTAAAGATGAAACAAGCAACAATGAACAACACAATAAATGAAATTAAAAATGCTCTAGAAGGGAACAATAACAGAATAACTGAGGCAGAAGAACACATAAGCGACCTGGAAGATAAAATAGTGGAAATAACTACTGCAGAGCAGAATAAGGAAAAAAGAATGAAAAGAACTAAGGACAGTCTCAGAGACCTCTGGGACAACATTAAATGTACCGACATTTGAATTATAGGGGTCCCAAAAGAAGAAGAGAAAAAGAAAGGGACTGAGTAAATATTTGAAGACATTATAGTTGAAAACTTCCCTAATATGGGAAAGGAAATAGTTAATCAAGTCCAGGAAGCACAGAGTCCCATACAGGATAAATCCAAGGAGAATCACGCCAAGACACATAATAATCAAACTGTCAAAAATGAAATACAAAGAACAAATATTAAAAGCAGCAAGGGAAAAACAACAAATAACACACAAGGGAATCCCCATAAGGTTAACAACTGATCTTTCAGCAGTAATGCTGCAAGCCAGAAGGGAATGGCAGGACATATTTAAAGTGATGAAGGAGAAAAACCTACAACCAAGATTACTCTACCCAGCGAGGATCTCATTCAGATTTGATGGAGAAATTAAAATCTTTACAGACAAGCAAAAGCTGAGAGAGTTCAGCACCACCAAACCAGCTTTACAACATATGCTAAAGGATCTTCTCTAGGCAAGAAACACAAGAGAAGCAAAAGACCTACAATAACAAACCTACAACAATTAAGAAAATGGGAATAGGAACATACATATCAATAATTACCTTAAATGTAAAGGATTAAATGCTCCCACCAAAAGACACAGACTAGGTGAATGGATACAAAAACAAGACCCATATATATGCTGTCTACAAGAGACCCACTTCAGACCTAGAGACACATACAAACTGAAAGTGAGGGGATGGAAAAAGATATTCCATGCAAATGGAAACCAAAAGAAAGCTGGAGTAGCAATTCTCGTATCAGACAAAATAGACTTTAAAATAAAGACTATTAGAAGAGACAAAGAAGGACACTACATAATGATCAAGGGATTGATCCAACAAGAAGATATAACAATTGTAAATATTTATGCACCCAACATAGGAGCACTTCAATACATAAGGCAAATACTAACAGCCATAGAGGGGAAATCGACAGTAACACATTCATAGTAGGGGACTTTAACACCCCACTTTCACCAATAGACAGATCATCCAAAATGAATATAAATAAGGAAACACAAGCTTTAAATGATACGTTAAACAAGAAGGACTTAATTGATATTTATAGGACATTCCATCCAAAAATAACAGATAACACGTTTTTCTCAAGTGCTCATGAAACATTCTCCAGGATAGATCATATCTTAGGTCACAAATCAAGCCTTGGTAAATTTAAGAAAATTGAAATTGTATCAAATATCTTTTCCGACCACAACGCTATGAGACTAGATATCAATTACAGGAATAGATCTGTAAAAAATACAAACACATGAAAGCTAAACAATACACTACTTAAAAACGAAGTGATCACTGAAGAAATCAAATAGGAAATCAAAAAATACCTAGAAACAAATGACAATGAAGACACGATGGCCCAAAACCTATGGGATGCAGCAAAAGCAGTTCTAAGAGGGAAGTTTATAACAACACAATCCTGCCTTAAGAAACAGGAAACATCTCGAGTAAACAACCTAACATTGCACCTACAGCAGTTAGAGAAAGAAGAACAAAAAAAACCCAAAGTTAGCAGAAGGAAAGAAATCATAAAGATCAGATCAGAAATAAATGAAAAAGAAATGAAGGAAACAATAGCAAAGATCAATACAACTAAAAGCTGGTTCTTTGAGAAGATAAACAAAATTGATAAACCATTAGCCAGACTCATCAAGAAAAAAAGGGAGAAGACTCAAATCAATAGAATTAGAAATGAAAAAGGAGAAGTAACAACTGACACTCCAGAATTACAAAAGATCATGAGGCTTTACTACAAGCAACTCTATGCCAATAAAATGGACAACCTGGAAGAAATGGACAAATTCTTAGAAATGCACAACCTGCCAAGACTGAATCAGGAAGAAATAGAAAATATGAACAGACCAATCACAAGCACTGAAATTGAAACTGTGATTAAAAATCTTCCAACAAACAAAAGCCCAGGACCAGATGGCTTCACAGGCAAATTCTTTTAAACCTTTAGAGAAGAGCTAACACCTATCCTTCTCAAACTCTTCCAAAATATAGCAGAGGGAGGTACACTCCCAAACTCATTCTAAGAGGCCACCATCACCCTGATACCAAAACCTGACAAGGATGTCACAAAGAAAGAAAACTAAAGGCCAATATCACTGATGAACATAGATGCAAAAATTCTCAACAAAATACTAGCAAACAGAATCCAACAGCACATTAAAAGGATCATACACCATGATCAAGTGGGATTTATCCCAGGAATGCAAGGATTCTTCAATATACGCAAATCAATCAACGTGATACACCATATTAACAAACTGAAGGAGCAAAACCATGTGGTCATCTCAATAGATGCACAGAAAGCTTTTGACAAAATTCAACACCCACTTACGATAAAAACCCTCCAGAATGGGCTTCCCTGGTGGCGCAGTGCTTGAGAGTCCGCCTGCCGATGCAGGAGACGCGGGGCCAACATCATCCTCAATGGCGAAAAACTGAAAGCATTTCCACTAAGGTCAGGAACAAGACAAGGTTGCCCACTCTCACCACTCTTATTCAACATAGTTTTGGAAGTTTTAGCCACAGCAATCAGAGAAGAAAAGGAAATAAAAGGAATCCAAATCGGAAAAGAAGAAGTAAAGCTGTCACTGTTTGCAGATGACATGATACTATACATAGAGAATCCTAAAGATGCTACCAGAAAACTACTAGAGCTAATCAATGAATTTGGTAAAGTAGCAGGATACAAAATTAATGCACAGAAATCTCTGGCATTCCTATATACTAACGATGAAAAATCTGAAAGTGAAATCAAGAAAACACTCCCATTTACCATTGCAACAAAAAGAATAAAATATCTAGGAATAAACCTACCTAAGGAGACAAAAGACCTGTATGCAGAAAATTATAAGACACTGATGAAAGAAATTAAAGATGATACAAACAGATGGAGAGATATACCATGTTCTTGGATTGGAAGAATCAACATTGTGAAAATGACTCTACTTCCCAAAGCAATCTATAGATTCAATGCAATCCCTATCAAACTACCACTGGCATTTTTCACAGAACTAGAACAAAAAATTTCACAATTTGTATGGAAACACAAAAGACCCCGAATAGCCAAAGCAATCTTGAGAACAAAAAATGGAGCTGGAGGAATCAGGCTGCCTGACTTCAGACTATACTACAAAGCTACAGTAATCAAGACAGTATGGTACTGGCACAAAAACAGAAAGATAGATCAATGGAATAGGATAGAAAGCCCAGAGATAAACCCATGCACATATGGTCACCTTATCTTTGATAAAGGTGGCAGGAATATACAGTGGAGAAAGGACAGCCCCTTCAATAAGTGGTGCTGGGAAAACTGGACAGGTACATGTAAAAGTATGAGATTAGATCACTCCCTAACACCATACACAAAAATAAGCTCAAAATGGATTAAAGACCTAAATGTAAGGCCAGAAACTATCAAACTCTTAGAGGAAAACATAGGCAGAACACTCTATGACATAAATCACAGCAAGATCCTTCTTGACCCATCTCCTAGAGTAATGGAGATAAAAACAAAAATAAACAAATGGGACCTAATGAAACTTCAAAGCTTTTGCACAGCAAAGGAAACCATAAACAAGACCAAAAGACAGCCCTCAGAATGGGAGAAAATATTTGCAAATGAATCAACTGACAAAGGATTAATCTCTAAAATTTACAGGCAGCTCATGCAGCTCAATAACAAAAAAAGAGTCATGTACCAAAATGTTCATTGCAGCTCTATTTACAATAGCCCGGAGATGGAAACAACCTAAGTGCCCATCATCAGATGAATGGATAAAGAAGATGTGGCACATATATACAATGGAATATTACTCAGCCATAAAAAGAAACGAAATTGAGCTATTTGTAATGAGGTGGATGGACCTAGAGTGTGTCATACAGAGTGAAGTAAGTCAGAAAGAGAAAGACAAATACCGTATGCTAACACATATATATGGAATTTAAGAAAAAAAAAAGTCATGAAGAACCTAGGGGTAAAACAGGAATAAAGACACAGACCTACTAGAGAATGGACTTGAGGATATGGGGAGGCAGATGGGTGGGCTGTGACAAATTGAGAGAGTGGCATGGACATATATACACTACCAAACGTTAAATAGATAGCTAGTGGGAAGCAGCCGCATAGCACAGGGAGATCAGCTCAGTGCTTTGTGACCACCTAGAGGGGTGGGATAGGGAGGGTGGGAGGGACGGAGACGCAAGAGGGAAGAGATATGGAAACATATATATATGTATAACTGATTCATTTTGTTATAAAGCAGAAACTAACACACCATTGTAAAGCAATTATACTCCAATAAAGATGTAAAAAAAAAAAAGATGAATAAGGTCTGAGTATCTAACGTATAACATGGTGATATAGTTGATAACACTGTATCATGTAACTGAAATTTGCTAAAAGAGGTAAGCAACAACAGAAATAAATTGGGAAGTAGGTAAATGCCCTTATTGTGACTAAATGTTACAAGGCACATTCTGGAGCTATTTCATAGTGTGGTTCTTTAAACTATGGCATACAGAAACAAGCATCACCACCAGTAGGCTACCACCGAAAGTTTCATTTGGTATCATGGAGGATGAGTTAAAAGCTACCACAGAACCAGCCACTGCAGAAGCTCCCCCTGTTAGGGTTACAGGACCCGCAGAGCTCATCTCTCATCTCAGATAATGAGCCACTGTGACTCTGGGAGCTCTGCCTGGTAATAGCTGAGAGCAAAGGCCGTGACATCTGGCTTCCAGTGCTGCAATGTGATCTTTCTTCTCCTCTTTTTGCTCTTTTCTCCATAATAATTGGCAATGAAGACCTTTTTGAGGGGGGAAATGACATAAATCATTGCAAATGGAGATAAATCAGTTAACAGACAAGAGAAGCTTATCTGGAAACCAAGAGATAATATTATGTGTAAAATAAAGTTCATACATTCATGAAAAAAAAAAGAGTCTGGGATCAGAAGTCAGTTTTCTGGATCTGTCTTTTAATTGCTGTGTGAATTTGGGCAAGTTTTTAACCTCTTAAGTCTCCATTTTTAATCAGCAAAATATGTGATAATAGTAACACATACTTCATAGTATTGTAACAAATATGGTACATGCAAAAATATGATATACTATAAGTAGAGTTCCTAGCAAATAATGTGTCTAGTGAATGTTCATTCTTTTCTGTCTTGTTTGTATTTGTCTTCTTTTTTCCTTTGACAGGATAAATTCCTTAAAGGAAGAAACCTTGTTTCTCTTTCCTTGATAATGATTCATTTTAACTAATAAAAATATTCACCAAAAAAGGCTGTACTCACATTTGGTGATTCCATCCATCCCCAATTAGTAATCTTCACTTACATTTTCCTAAAGATGGCATACAGTTGTGAAGCCATTAGAAAGATGTCATGGGTTTGCAGGTTGTTAATACGCACCTGCCTGTTATTTTCAGGTAATATTCTGAACCCTATCGTTTCTTTTTCTATTTTTCTCTTTCTCTCAATCTTGCTGTTATCTTCAACCTCAATCCCCTATTCCAAAAAGTTACACTGGATATTTACAATCAAACTCTTGTCACTGGTTTGTTGTACAGTCATCTAAAACCCAAATCACATTCCTCCATAAAACACAAATGCCTAACTGATGAAGTATAATTTAATTTCCCAAGGTTGGGGCTCCGGTCTCTCTCCCCTCCTCTACTTCCAGAAGAGTAAAAATGCTGCTCCCCTTATCAGGAGGAATGGAAAGAAGCATGGCAGACACCATACTCTAGAATACTGAAGCCAGAAGGTGAGACAACAGTGCTGACATCTTGACCCTGGCCTGCAGTCCTGCTGAGTGACCTTGCCAAGCCAAAGATTCTATCTTGCCCCTGTTGAAGCTATAAGAAACCATTCTGTTAGCTCCATCAAATTCAGCCCATTAATTTGTCCTGCCTTCATGCCCCAGATCCGTCACTAGAGGGTTCACACTGTTGTAGCAAGAAAGGATCTCCCAGGACTTCCCTGGTGGTGCAGTGGTTAAGAATCCACCTGCCAATACAGGGGACACAGGTTCAGTCCTGGTCTTGGAAGATCCCACATGCTGCAGAGCAACAAAGCCCGTGCGCCACAACTACTGAGCCTGTGTGCCTCAACTACTGAAGCCCACATACCTAGAGCCCATGCTCTACAACAAGAGAAGCCACTGCAATGAGAAGCCCACACACCCCAACAAAGAGTAGCCCCCGCTCACCACAACTAGAGAAAGCCTGCGCTCAGCAACAAAGACCCAATGCAGCCAAAAATTAATTAATTAATTTTTTTTTTTTTTAAAGGAAGGAAGGATATCCCACTCACCACAGTACCACAGTGCCTATTTGCACTATGACAATTCAGGTACTTCCTGTAGGAGGAAAATCAAGAAAGCTTTTTAAAGGAGAAGAAAAGATAACGGAAGCCTGTACATGTCCAAAAAATGTTCCTACATCATAGTTTGACAAATACAACACTTTGGAAAAATTATAAACTTGAAGATTCAGAAAAATAAGGACATAGTTACTTTTTAAAGAATGAAGTCACATTTGGGGATCACTGGGATAATTCCAGTTTCAGTGTATTCCCTGTGGAGGAAAAATCTGGGTTCTTCAAATAGAAATGCTCCCTACATCTTCGGTATGTAAAAACTTGGGTTTGCTTGAACTTTTAAGTTTACTATCTGCCAAAAGTTTAAGCCTGTTTTCTTACATAAGCAAAAGCTGGGTTACAGCTGGTATTAATAATACATCTAGGTTGGCTAAGTGCTGGTGTGGTGATTGATTCAGAACAATCTGAGCAGGAGTGCTGAACAAGGGACCCTCTCCAAATCAGTACAACCCTCAAAGCCTCCCAGTGGACCTGTGGTGCATATTTTAATCAGTCACTTGAATGAAGACATAGGATGGCAATGGATGAACAGGCTAACAGTCGTAATGACAAACAGGAATGGTGCTTTTGATCAAATGAAACCAGCCATGTCGCTGGCAGGGTCTTTGTACCCCAGCTGATTGTCAGGCCTGTGCCTCCGAGGTGGGAGAGCCGAGTTCAGGACACTGGTACAGCAGAGAGATCCCAGCTCCACATAATATCAAATAGTGAAAGCCCTCCCAGAGATCTCCATCTCAATGCTAAGGCCCAGCTCCACTCAACGACCAGCAAGCTACAGTGCTGGACATCCTATGCCAAACAACTAGCAAGACAGGAACACAACCCCACCCATTAGCAGAGAGGCTGCCTAAAATCATAATAAGGTCAAAAACGCCCCAAAACACACCACCAGACACATTCCTGCCCACTAGAAAGACAAGATCCAGCCTCATCCACCAGAGCACAGGCACCAGTCCCCTTCACCAGGAAGCCTACACAAGGCAATGAACCAACCTTAGCCACTGGGGAGAGACACCAAAAACAACAGGAACTACAAACCTGCAACCTGCAAAAAGGAGACCCTGAACACAGTAAGTTAAGCAAAATGAGAAGACAGAGAAACACACAGCAGATGAAGGAGCAAGATAAAACCCCACCAGGCCAAAGAAATGAAGAAGAAATACGCAGTCTACATGAAAAAGAATTCAGAGTAATGATAGTGAAGATCATCCAAAATCTTGGAAATAGAATGAAGAAAATACATTTAATGTATTTAGTAATGTAATACATTTCTACATTCTAATGTAATAGAATGAAGAAAATACTTCATAGAATGAAGTAAACATTTAACAAGGACTAGAAGAACTAATGAGCAAACAAACAATGATGAACAACACAATAAATGAAATTTAAAATTCTCTAGAAGGAATCAACAGCAGAATAACTGAGACAGAAGAACAGATAAGTGACCTGGAAAATAAAATAATGGAAATAACTACCACAGAGCAGAATAAAGAGAAAAGAATGAAAAGAACTGAGGACAGTCACAGAGACCTCTGGGACAATATTAAACACACCAACATTCTAATTATAGGGGTCCCAGAAGAAGAAGAGAAAAAGAAAGTGACTGAGAAAATATTTGAAGACATTATAGTTGAAAACTTCCCTAATATGGGAAATGAAATAATCAATCAAGTCCAGGAAGCACAGAGAGTCCCACACAGGACATATCCAAGGAGAAACATGCCAAGGCACATATTAATCAAAGTATCAAAAATTAAATACAAACAAAAAATATTAAAAGCAGCAAGGGAGAGACAACAAATAAAACACAAGGGAATCCCCATAAGGTTAACAGCTGACCTTCCAGCAGAAACTCGGCAAGCCAGAAGGGAGTGGCAGGACATAGTTAAAGTGATGAAAGGGAAAAAACTACAACTGAGATTACTCTACCCAAGGATCTCATTCAGATTCGATGGAGAAATTAAACCCTTTAAAGACAAGCAAAAGCTGAGAGAATTCGGCAGCACAAAACCAGCTTTACAATGGATGCTAAAGGAACTTCTCTAGGCAAGAAACAAAAGAGAAGGAAAAGACCTACAATAACAAACCCAATACAGTTAAGAAAATGGTAATAGGAACATACATATCGATAATTACCTTTAATGTAAATGGATTAAATGCTCCGACCAAAAGACATAGACTGGCTGAATGGATACAAAAACAAGACCCATACATATACTGTACACAAGAGACCCACTTCAGACCTAGGGACGCATACAGACTGAAAGTGAGGGGATGGAAAAAGATATTCTAGGCAAATGGAAATCAAAAGAAAGCTGAAGTAGCAATTCTCATATTAGACAAAATAGACTTTCAAACAAAGCCTATTACAAGACACAAAGAAGGACACTATATATAATGATCAAGGGATCAATCCAAGAGGAAGATATAAAAGTTATAAATATTTATGCACCCAACATAGGAGCACCTCAATACATAAGGCAAATGCTAACAGCCATAAAAGGGGAAATCGACAGTAACACAATCATAGTACGGGACTTTAACACCCCATTTTCACCAATGGACAGATGATCCAAAATGAAAATAAATAAGGAAACACAAGCTTTAAATGATACATTAAACAAGATGGACCTAATTGATATTTATAGGACATTCCATCCAAAAACAACAGAATACACTTTCTTCTCAATTGCACATGTAACATTCTCCAGGATAGATCATATCTTAGGTCACAAATCAAGCCTTGGTAAATTTAAGAAAACTGAACTCATATCAAGTATCTTTTCTGACCACAATGCTATGAGACTAGATATCAGTTACAGGGCAATATCTTGAAGAAATACAAACACGTGGAGGCTAAACAATACACTCTTAATAACCAAGAGAACACTGAAGAAATCAAAGAGGAAATCAAAAAATACCTAGAAACAAATGACAGTGAAAACATGACAACCCAAAACCTATGGGATGCGGCAAAAGCAGTTCTAAGAGGGAAGTAACAAGAAACATCTCAAATAAACAACCTATCCTTACACCTAAAGCAATCAGAGACAGAAGAACAAAAAAAACCCCAAAGTTAGCAAAAGGAAAGAAATCATAAAGATCAGATCAGAAATAAATGAAAAAGAAATGAAGGAAACAATAGCAAAGATCAATAAAACTAAAAGCTGGTTCTTTAAGAAGATAAACAAAATAGATAAACCATTAGCCAGACTCATCAAGAAAAAAAGGGAGAAGACTCAAATCAACAGAATTAGAAATGAAAAAGGAGAAGTAACAACTGACACTCCAGAAATATAAAGGATCATGAGAGATTGCTACAAGCAACTCTATGACAATAAAATGGACGACCTGGAAGAAATGGACAAACTCTTATAAAAACACAAACTTCTGAGACTGAACCAAGAAGAAATAGAAAATAAAAACAGACCAATCACAAGCACTGAAATTGAGACTGTGATTAAAAATCTTCCAACCAACAAAAGTCCAGGACCAGATGGCTTCACAGGCAAATTCTTTCAAACATTTAGAGGAGAGCTAACACCTATCCTTCTCAAACTCTTCCAAAATATAGCAGACGGAGGACCACTCCCAAACTCATTCTACAAGGCCACCATCACCCTGATACCAAAACCAGACAAAGATGTCACAAAGAAAACTGCAGGCCAATATCACTGATGAACATAGACGTAAAAATCTTCAACAAAATACTAGCAAACAGAATCCAACAGCACATTAAAAGGATCATACACCATGATCAAGTGTGTTTTATCCCAGGAATGCAAGGACTTTTCAATATACACAAATCAATCAATGTGATAAACCATATTAACAAATTGAAGAATAAAAACAATATGATCATGTCAATAGATGCAGAAAAAGCTTTCAACAAAATTCAACACCCATTTATGATAAAAACCTTCCAGAAAGTAGGCATAGAGGGAACTTACGTCAACATAATAAAGGCCATATATGACAAACCCACAGCCAACATCGTTCTCAATGGTGAAAAACTGAAAGCATTTCCTTTAAGATCAGAAACAAGACAAGGTTGTCCACTCTCACCACTATTATTCAACATAGTCTTTGAAGTTTTAGCCACAGCAATCAGAGAAGGAAAAGAAATAAAATGAATCCAAATCGGAAAAGAAGTAAAGGTGTCACTGTTTGCAGGTGATATGATACTATATGTAGAGAATCCTAAAGATGCTATCAAAAACTACCAGAGCTAATCAATGACTTTGGTAAAGTAGCAGGATACAAAATTAATGCACAGAAATCTCTGGCATTCCTATACACTAATGATGAAAAATCTGAAAGAGAAATTACAGAAACACCCCCATTTACCACTGCAACAAAAAGAATAAAATATCTAGGAATAAACCTAAGGAGACAAAAGACCTGTATGCAGAAAACTATAAGACACTGCTGAAAGAAATTAAAGATGATACAAACAGATGGAGAGATATACCATGTTCTTGGATTGGAAGAATCAACATTGTGAAAATGACTATACTACCCAAAGCAATCTATAGATTCAATGCAATCCCTATCAAATTACCAACGGCATTTTTCACAGACCTAGAACAAAAAATTTCACAATTTGTATGGAATCACAAAAGACCCGGAATAGCCAAAGCAATCTTGAGAAAGAAAAACGGAGCTGGAGGAATCAGGCTGCCTGACTTCAGACTATACTACAAAGCTACAGTAATCAAGACCGTATGGTACTGGCACAAAAACAGATAGATCAATGGAACAGGATAGAAAGCCCAGAGAGAAACCCACACACATGTGGTCACCTTATTTTTGATAAAGGATGCAAGGGTATACAATGGAGAAAAGAGAGCCTCTTCAATAAGTGGTGTTGGGAAAACTGGACAGCTACATGTAAAAACATGAATTTAGAACACTCCCTAAAACCATACACAAAAATAGACTCAAAATGAATTAAAGACCTAAATGGAAGGCCAGACACTATAAAACTCTTAGAGGAAAACATAGGCAGAACACTCTGACATCAATCACAGCAAGATCCTTTTTGACCCACCTCCTAGAGAAATGGAAATAAAAATAAATAAATGGGACCTAATGAAACTTAAAAGCTTTTGCACAGCAAAGGAAAACTTAAACAAGATAAAAAGACAACCCTCAGAATGGGAGAAGATATTTGCAAATGAAGCAACTGACAGAGGATTAATCTCCAAAATTTACAAGCAGTTCATGCAACTCAATATCAAAAAAACAAACAATCCAATCGAAAAATGGGCAGAAGACCTAAACAGACATTTCTCCAAACAAGATGTACAGATTGCCAACAAACACATGAAAGAATGCTCCACAACACTAATCATTAGAGAAATGCAAATCAAAACTACAGTGAGGTATCACCGCACACCAGTCTGAATGGCCATCATCAAAAAATCTACAAACAATACATGCTGAAGAGGGTGTGGAGAAAAGGGAACCCTCTTGTACTGTTGGTGGGAATCTAAATTGAAACAGCCGCTACGGAGAACAGTATGGAGGTTATTTAAAAAACTACAGATAGAACTACCATATGACCCAGCAATCCCACTACTGGGCATATACCCTGAGAAAACCAGAATTCAAAAAGAGTCATGTACCACAATGTTCACTGCAGCTCTATTTACAATAGCCTAGAAATGGAAGCAACCTAAGTGTCCATCGACAGATGAATGGATAGAGAAGATGTGGCACATATATACAATGGAATATTACTCAGAAATGAAAAGAAATGAAATTGAGTTATCTGTAGTGAGGTGGATGGACCTAGAGACTGTCATACAGAGTGAAGTAAATCAGAAAGGGAAAAACAAATACCATATGCTAACACATACATATGGAATCTAAAAAAAAAAATGGTTCTGAAGAACCTAGCAGCAGGACAAGAATAAAGACACAGATGTAGAGAATGGACTTGAGGACACAGGGAGGGGGAAGGGCAAGCTGGGACGAAGTGAGAGAGTGGCATGGACATATATACACCACCAAATGTAAAACCGATAGTTAGTGGGAAGCAGCTGAATAGCACAGGGATATCAGCTCGGTGCTTTGTGACCACCTAGAGGGGTGGGAAAGGGAGGGTGGGAGGGAGCCTCAAGAAGGAGGGGATATAGGGATATATTTATACATATAGCTGATTCACTTTGTTTTAAAGCAGAAACTAACACACAATTGTAAAGCAATTATACTCAAAGATGTTAAAAAAAGATTATGTGCTAATAATAATAATAAATCTATATTACCAATAATTGCTTCAGGTTTCCTTTTGGCATTTTAAGGTTAATCATAAACCTTTGAAAAGTCCATTGTTTATTCTGTTTAAAGCTACTGTTAGAGTTAATGCACTTTCATTTTCCTACCTTCCATTCTATTAATCTGAAATCAAATATGCATTTCTTTTAATTGTGTCAACTTTTAGCTTTCATTTCATATACCAAAGTATTATGTTTGAGTGTCTAGCAGATAGGAATAGATTTATGTATTTTGGTTACCAAATCCTATAAAAATCCTTAAAATATGCACAATAGTATCACCTTCATGCAAAGGTCTTATGTAAAATGGCTTCAGCCATCTGGATGAGATCTAAGAACCCACATGTAATTGAAGGTCAATGTCTCTGGCACAAATAGTAGAGGTTGCTTGTTGCTACTGTAACTGCCCAGTGGTCTCCTACTGCTCCTTTACTGCCAGCAGTACTATCACAGCTGCAACTAGCCAAAGTCTGACACACTCTGCCCAAGGGTAGGGAGTCACCACTGCCAGTACTCCAGAAAGACAGGCAACTTTCAGGTATCTTCTCACACTACTAGTCTCACATATTTCACTATTATTCTGCTACTCATGACTTCCTGAGAAATGGTGAGAGCTCCTCAAAAAGACTTCTTTGTTCCCACCTTTAGCAGAAGAACTCTTGGCTCTACTCATTTCTGATTGCACTTTCAAGGCACCTCTCCCAAGCCTTCAGGAGAAGGAAGACGCCAAAGAATGAAGTTATTAGCGTTACTGCCCACACGACATACTCCTACAAAAATGCCAATGAATGACCCCAACCTCCTCTCCTCCTCCCAGCGCTCAGCTTTCTTAATAGAAGGACTGTTATCAACTCCATCTAGACTGAAGGTCTCACTTCCAAAACCAAAAGCATTTTTCATGTCCTCTAAATCATCTAAGCTTCTACCAGGAGGGAAATCTCTTCTGTTTGATTCCTGCAATCAGTATCCCTCTACCCCTATCCTACAACTGCTCCCCTCAGTGTCCCAGCCTCCCCATGGAATAGGCAGATGGCTTGAGGCCACTGAGCCTGATAAACTCATGTTTTGACTGGGTCAACTTCCCTCCTAGGTCTCTAAACACAACACCTTGCTAAGCAGCTCCAGCACACTGGGTTACCTTTCCTATCTCAACCACGCACATCCTAAGACACAAGTCTTGTCGTGGGCCTACTCATGCAGGGCAACATCCCTCCCATACCATCTATAAACACTAATATCAGCAGCATCCATGCCTGAGACAGGCTGAGGGACCCCGCTGGTAATGAAGCCGGGGGATGCCTCAGGCTCCCGTTTCACAGCCAAAGACTAAGGTCACAACAGGCTTTCTATGGTCACCTTTCTACTATGTAGGCCAGACCACACATCAGACTCTGACACAACTGGCACCAGTGGTTATTAGTAAAAATGTGCATCCAAAATAGAATTCTACTGAGAATGAGAATTCAGACTTTAATAGATCACACCACATCTCGATCATACGTAATCCATAGAGTGAGGTCCCCTTTGTGTATCAATCTAACCAACAATGATTTGATTGCCTATAGAATACAGCACTCTGTGAAGTGCAATTAGGAATGTCTTTGAAAATTCATTATAAAACGACCTATATTAAGGCATTTATTGCTAGAGAGTTGCAACATGTTAAATTTTCAGAGGAAAGTGAATATGTGCTTTAGAAATGGGGGAAATTTATGAAGATTCCTAAGCTTAACACTACTTTACTCCCTCTACCCATTTCTTACTATCTCAGGAGAAAAGAACAATTTATCTTTCCTTGACTCTCTATATTCATTTAATGTTGCATAAATTATCTTTCTTAAAATTATTTCACTGGTACACTCTGAGGTAAATTCTCAAAAACAAACAAATCTTACTCTACATTTTTTATTTGCTTTCCCCCATCTCCTTCCTTCTTCCTGCTGGTTCCTCTAGGGGTCAAATTTACCTTTTCTCAACCTTCTCTTTTATGGATATTCTCTACCTCTTTTCCAGCTGGCTCGCCCTAACCAACACACCTGCCACTAGCTTCACATGAGTAAATTACCTTATAACCATCCTGGTTTAAGTCACATGACTCTTCAAAATAAATCATTCAAGGTGAATTATTATCCCTAAAGACAGTCCAAGGATCTACTGAAGTAATTTTGGTGAGGCTTTACAAAATTTTAATTGTGTCAAAACAGCTGAGATTGATTTAACTTTAAGTGCAGATTAATTCAGAGGGCAGAGTTTGAGCATTCCCTGCTTAAGAGCACTTTTAAATCGCTATCACAAATTTGAAAGTCCTGAGATAATTACTTTTCTTTGATAATATATCTGTGAGTTGTTTTTATGAGATGCTTTAGACCTGTGGCAGTGAAAATCACCTATTTGCCCAGCCAGCTGTGACAATGATACAGTGATCTGAAGAGAGAAATCTGAAACGATTTCAGAAGACCACAAATACTAGAGGCCTGAAAAATCTAATGGGGAGAGGTGTATGGAGTGAAAAGCGAGAGAGCTCCCAGGGCTACAGTAAAGAGGTTTGGCCACGTGCCCATAGCAGCTGCCCTGTGGTAAGGAGCCAAGAGGAGCCCCTGAAGATACCTTCCAAACTCAGCCAACCCCCACTGACCCGGCTTCCTCCCTCTTCCACCTTCCTCCTAACTTTTTCCAACTGAGACCTCTGGAGAATGGAGAGGAGATAAGGCAACAGACAAGAGTCTATCATGGTATCCGAGAATACAAGGGAAGGAACAGCAGAACATAAGCTTACCAATGAGTTCCCCCAAAGAAGAAACAAACCACCCACTCCAACTTCTAAAGGAAAATAGGAAGGAAGGAAGGAATTCAGCGAGGGAGGGAGGGAGGGAGAGAGGGAATCAGAATCCCGGAGGGAAATACAAAATATTCCCTAGAAACCAGATATTGCATCTTCAACATTTCTTTTATTTCAACTGTCTTCTACAAAGTTATTACTTCCAAAACCACCAATCTTTGGGTAATTTAAGTACTTTACCATGGCCCCCAGGCAAACAAATATATCAGGAAGAGTGTGTTAGGTCCTCTAAGCTCTTTGTAACGGATAAAGAGCCAACGTTGAAAACTTTCATTGCATAGAATTCAGACCTAGAGATATAGCTGATGAATTTTTCCATCTTCATTTTTTAAAATTCCATTGTGCTTCTAACAGAATTAGTGAGATAAAAAGTGCTGTGTTCATTTACTCCACACACACACACACACACACACACCCCACACCCCACCCCCACCCCCCACGCCCGGCATCTAAAGGCTGGTAAACAGACTTCTCCAGCCCTTCCAAAGTTATCACAAATAGCCCAGTGCCCTCTATTGGCCTTCCTAACACACTGCTTCTCTACGGCCTCTGCAGCTACCTGGGTTGTTTTTAAACATTCTGCAGCCACAGCTCCGCAGATAAATTAGTGGCTTAAGAAAAGTGCTGTTTGGATCAAACACAAATCATTTGACAAACAAAAGAAGAAATAGGTATAATGGACTCTGAAATCAAACAGTAAAATTAATTACAGCAGGGTCAACAGTTATGTCACTTTCCTCTTTCAAGAAAAGATTTAATTTGACTTTTCTTAAAAACAGCTTTGTTATATTGCTGAATTACCATTCAGTGTGGCTTTACCTGACTGGCTTCAGAAGCAGACAATGAACTGAATCAAATCTAATCAAAGTGACCCAGCAAGCAGGGGAGTGATGAGAGACCATCGTGCTAGCCCATAAGGGCTGAGGGAGGAGGGGGGCTAAGCTTCGTCAGGCTTACATCATCTTAGACCAAGTTGGGAATGGGCTTAGGGAGTCAGATGCTATGAGGAGAAAAATTTCCTTGAGGAGGACAAATTGGGCACTTTCAGAAATCAACCCTTTCAAACTCCCAGAGAACCATCTCTTGACAGGAACATTTAACCCTACATTCCTTCATCCAATTGTTGTTGTTTTTTTTAATGACACTATAAGGTGACCCTTATTGATGGATTTTTCTTTTTTGCATTAGAAGACTTTGCCCTCCATACAAAAGTTTATTTTACCCTCCTGTGTGAAAAAATCAGAACTTCCAAATTTGCTGGAAACGAACAAACAAACAAAAAACTAGCAAATAAGCCAAGAATAATTTCAATCTGGGACCTGTGAGGTCTCCATGTAAAACAGAGAAGGGACATCACCACAGCCCCCAGCCCCATTCTGACTGATCTGTTCCTGAGGCTAGAGACCTCATAGGTGACATTGCCTTGCAACACAAGATAGATATCAGGAAATAGCTACTCTTGCCACTATAATAGTGAATTTCATTCCTGCCTCAGTACTGTTGAATCATTTGTGTGCCAGGCATTGGACAGGGGTTGGAAGAACAGAAATAAATAAAACACAGTCTCTACCCACAAGGATTTCAGTCAAGCAGGATACAAAGACAAGTGAATATAATTAGAACCTGACACTGTAAACTCCATGATAAAAGTATACACAGAGTGGAAGCAAAAACGAGATGGTTCTAGCAGGAAAGATCCATGATTCCAAATCACAGTTTGTATTGTACCCTCAAATGCATCACTTTCATTCATTGAGGACTCAGGAACCACCTGAATTATTTCATACCCTTCTGATGCATGGTTGCAAAGGAAAGCTGGTGATAAATATATTACGTGAAGTATGATTTACTCATATCGGAAAAGCATCAAACATGAACAACAAGCTACTCAAAAACACAGAAGAAACACATTCAGGGAGAGGATGGTAGGCTTGTCCGATAGAGAGAAGGTCAAGGAACATTCCAACTGAACGGATTGCTGGATTTAGCAGTAAAAAGTCACTGGTGAGTTCAAGACAAGCCACCTCAATAGAGTGATGAATACCAGAAGCCAAGCTCAAAGAAAATGTGTTTAAAAAGGAAATAAACTCAGTGGGCACAGATACTCTTGTAGGAGCAGTTACCTTAAGTGAATGCCTTTGGAGACAGCACAGTGGAACATTTTCCTCAGGGACAAGAGCCTTTCCTGTGGGGGAGAAGATGAGAGTGTTGGCCCTCCAGTCATAGAGACCTGGGTTCAAATTCCAGCTATGCCACTTAACGTAATTTGCCACTCCAAACCTTTGTCAGATGGGATCATCAGAGCACCTATCTCATAGAAAAAGTACCTGGCACAGAGTAAACACTCACTGTGGAAAGTGGGAAGGAGTCAGAGAAACCCCCCTATTTCTGGAATTCTAAGACTCATATTTTAACATATCTGACATCAGCATGCATCATAGTTTGTCAGTATTTTCCCTCCTTAGCAGCACATAAAATAATGACTCATCTAACAATCAATGACAACTTGGATTTAATGAGACAATTAGTCCCTAAACCTGGAGCAGTTGAGTAACTGACCGAGCTTTATGCAAATTGGGTTATGAAGAAATGTTAAAGGGAACATTTCACTTAAATTCACAAGGGTTTCAAAAACTCTTCTGGGCCCTTGCTACTTGTAATATGGCCCACAAACCAGCAGTGGCAACATCACCTGGGATCTTGTTAGAAATGCAGAATCTCAGCCTCCTCCCCAGACATATCAAATAAGAATCCTTATTTTAACAAGGGCCCTAGGTAATTTGTGTGTACAGTAAAGTTTTTAAAGCACTGTTCTAGCATTTTTTTAATGTTTTAAGTTGAAGCTATTGGTATAATTGGACACTGAATTCATTTCCTTATTTTCCTTCCGTACTCACCAAAATTTTATTCTTTCATTAAAAATATAATGGCAAATTGGGATTAAGTTGATGCTTTCAAATCTCTCAATATTTCTGATGTATCTGGGGATTAATATAACTGTCCATGGAAATCAAAATCTCTAAAAATCAGATGTAATGTTAATACCAAAGTTGGAGAGGTGTGGAATCAAGTTTTAATTTAAAAACTAAATCTTTTTTCCTGCAGCATTGCTGAATTTGGTTTTCAGTGATGTTCCAAATTGACATATTTATACTGTTAGTCAAGAGGAATACCAACCAGATTGAATACTTATAATGCATAAGGACTGAACACCTTGGGGCTCCAATTAACCTGTTCTGACCAACATAGGAAAACAATAGGCTGCCAAATATTTGATCATATAATTAGAATTATTGGACTGTTATAATATTTGTTGCTTGGTGATATCTATCCGGGAAAACATAAATCAGTATTAGGGACTTTTGTGATGCCCTGATTGAGGATAATACTAGTATAATCACGACCAAAGGTAGCAGAACTTTGATTATCCTATTATTCTCTCTGGTGGCTTCAGTAAAAGGGAATGTAAAATCAGGAAGCATAACCCTGAAATGGAATAGTTAGTCCTCCACATAAAGAGTTCTCTGGATTGGCTGCCAGAATGCAAATAGCTGGAGTGGTGAATGTGAAAAGATTAGCAATCCAGAGAAACCCCCGGGACACTGTTACTTTATAGTGCAAATAAATTAGGTTTTCTATAATTCATGTAGGTAGAAGGAATTGGATTTGGCACTTTTTTTTTTAATCTTCTTGGTTTTATTACACTGAGTAGGCACACGTGCCTCCTTTTACAGCCCCCAGGAATCTGGCGTCCACTGCCAGCTTCTTGCTACAGGAGTCCCTTTACTAGCTGACCAGGACCTAGCCAAGCCCACACAGGCTTTCTCTCACCCAAGGCCCATCTCTACTCCATGGGAGACACTCACAGTCACTCTCCTTTGCCCCAACAAACGCTGAGGTGTAGCTTAATCCCTACGCAGTAACCTCTCTGCTGCCTCCATCAGCAAAGCAGTCTGTCTCTCTTTTCTGATTCCCTGGGCAGGAGTCGCATCCCAGATCTCTATGCCTGGCAGCTACGGTGGACACATAGCAAGCCCTCCAGATAGTGTTGTGAAAGCCCTGTCTTGGCTTGAGTCCCCCCAGAAGCAGGCACTGGGACAAAGATTCAAGCACAAGTGGTTTATTTAGGAGATTATCTCAGAAAACAGTGGCAAGGAATGGGAAGCCTAGGTCTGGTGGGCTCTGTGATGCATCGCCCAGATCCCCCAAGTAGGAAGGCTGTGTGTGTTACAGCAGAGCCTCAGCTATCAGTCCTCTTTGGAGATCATGTTGGCTGAAGACAACTGCCTCTCCCGAGGTCAAGCTTCCTTCTAGGCACAGCCCACACCCATTGACTAATCACTGTGAGGTTATAAACATCCAACCTACTCACCCCAAATGGAGACAACTCTGCAGGGCCTCTCCAGCTCCAGAGTTCCCTAAGGGGTCGGCTGAGGCTTCTGTTTGGACTGTGTTGTGGCCCAGCTTCTTCCGTTACTCTGCTTCCGTCTCCTCCCTCCCACAGGTGCTGATCCTGAAAGAACTCCCTAATAAACACCGTGAATGCTAATAAGCCCCACCTGCAAGGGGTAAGGGAAGGGAGCCAATACAGAATGTGTTGTCAAGCAGTTTACCACTATGGGTAATTGAGCTCAATCCCACCAGAAAAGTTTAAGAAATAGTATAGAACATGTGCCTTAGAATTATCCCACCCAAGGGGCAAAGGAGCTGAGGTATTCATTGGTTGAGGACATAATTCCTTCCATAAATGGTGTGCCCCATGCACAAGAGGCTGCAGCTGCCAGAGGAAGCCTTCGGGCAGAGTCATGGGGTTGGTGCTTGGAGGCTGGGTGGGAGCGCGCAGAAATGAGAGTTGCCAGGGGGATATGGATGGGCTCTGACAGGATCTGCTTCTAGCCACCTGCCCCAGTTTAGGCCTGAGGGGAATCATCTTCCCGGACTAATGATGCTGTGGACCCAGAAGTAAAGAAGCACCAGACATGGAAGAGCCCTTGAAATACCTACCCCAATCAGAAAGGGATGTGGGCTTGAAACCCAGAGAGCGGCCATATAGCAAACACTGATGGAGTGAATAATACCTGCCAGACATTCTGTTGGGCTCTTCTCACTCCTGAACTTATTTAATCTTCACAGCAATTCTATGAGGTATGTCTATTTAACAGCTGAACTGAAGTTTAGAGGAGGGAAACTTCCCCAAGTTAGAAGCGTCATCCCAAATCTAATGCAAAATTCCATATTCTTAACCAGACTATACTATTTCACCTCTCTAGGAGCAAGAAATAGATTTCTCCAAAAAAGGAACATTTTTAGTGAGTCTTGGAAGCCAAAGGCCACTACCCACAAGGCTGAATAAACATCGTTCACTTTTGTGAAAAATGAAGAACCGTGTCCCCCTTTCCCCCTGCAAACAGCTAGCATGGGGGGCAGGGGGGAGAAAATGTAATGTCATAATAAGAATTTAATGTTATAGGTGAAATTACTTTATGTTTTAAACTGTCAGAGTTTGTTTATTTATTCCCTAGCATTAGGCAATCCAACTGCTGAACTGAGATGACTTTTGCAACTTAAAGTGACTATGACCGTGTTATTACCTAAGAGTAAACAGAAGAGTCATGGGTTGGCCAGAATTTTCATCCAATGGCAGGCGCAGATTACTCTCCCTCAATAAATTTTGTAAGGAAGATGGGAGACAAAAATAAAGGTGTGTCTCAATCACAGGCCACATCCCATGCATCATGCTAGCTCAACTTACCAGTTACATACTGACTAACCTACAAAATTCACATTGACAGCCTTCCCAGCTTCTATGAACTACAGAATAACTGCTACTAAAATAATATATAGGGTACCTCGGTTTTGTTTCCAAACCTCACTTTATCTTTGATCTTAAAAAGTGATTTGAGGGACTTCCCTGGTGGTCCAGTGGTTAAGAATCCGCCTTCCAATGCAGGGGTCGAGGCTTACGATCCCTGGTCAGGGAAATAAGATCCCACGTGCCGTGGGGCAACTAAGCCCGCGTGCTCCGGAGCTCACGCGCCACAACTAAAGAGAAGCCCATGGGCCGCAACGAAGAGCCAGCGTGCCACAGTTAAGACCCAATGCAGCCAAAAAAAACAGAGAGAGAGAGAGAGAGAGAGAGAGAGAGATTTGAGCTGCCACTTGTCTAAATTGATGGTGCTGTTAACCACTTACTTCAAGATATAGAGAATGACACAAGAGGAAGTGACAGAAAACCAAATCAACTTATAGACTAGCAAGCCAAGACAAAGAAGAGTCTCTCTCCTTGGCCACAACCTCCAGAATTTAAGATGCATGTGAGGCACTGCAAAGGCTCCAAGAAGAATCTTTTCCTTTACTTCTCCTCAAGCATCAGACTGAAGAAATTCTCAAATGTTCTCTTATGATATGTGGTCAATTGTTAGGGCATTTTCCCAGGACTGAGGTTTCAGGCTCAAAAAAAAAAAAAACTGAGGGAAAAAGTTTTCCATATGGAATCCCAAAACCAGAGGAAAAAGTAGGCATGTCAGATGACAGTGAGTTGGTGAGAACAGAAAGAAGAAAGACACATGAAGAATCAGAAGTAAAAAAGTAAAAGTTTTAAGTGGAGGAGAGAAAATAAGATAGAAATAAAGGCAGTTTTTCTTTAAAGAAAAAGACTGTAATTCCAGACTACATGTGAACCACCATGATACCCTGAAAAGATTCTGTTTCTCCTCATTTCCTTTTGGAAATCTAATTAACTAATAGTTCACAGCTTATCAGCTGCTCTTTATCCATTTAAAAGATCCACGAGGAAATGTTTGCTCAAGGTTGTTAACAGCATCCAAACAAATAACATCTCAGAGGCTAATCACCTTGGGAAGGAGTGAATGAATGCTCCCAACTCCGCTATAGAAAAATTGCTCATCTTACAACCCCAGTAATTACTTTGTAAATCATGGAGTGGTTCTTTGTTATGGTGATGGGTAAAACCTCACCATTTATCTACATCTAAATCTGGGACATCTGGCTACCCTAACCTTGTATACTAGACAGAGCATAGATCACAGGCCAATGAGCTATGGACAGTGAAACACACAAAATTATGAAAACTGATGGCCTTACAAACAAAAGCAAGTGACGATTTCTATATACATGTACTGCTTTATTTTTACATCATCTTCCAGCCACCTTTACATCATGGTTTGAATTTAGGGAAAGGCAAGTTTGAAACATCTGGTTACTTATAACCAAAACTCATATTTAAAACAGCATTCAAAACAAGTGATAAAAACCTCAATTGCCCCAAATAGAAAATATTATTTGTCAAAGAATTGACCAAATGTAAAATAGATAGCTAGTGGGAAGCAGCCACATAGCACAGGGAGATCAGCTCGGTGCTTTGTGACCACCTAGAGGGGTGGGATAGGGAGGGTGGGAGGGAGATGCAAGAGGGAGGAGGTATGGGGATATATGAACATGTATAGCTGATTCAATTTGTTATAAAGCAGAAACTAACACATCACTGTAAAGCAATTATACTGCAATAAAGAATGACCACTCCTAACAGATGGGGATATGAACATGTATAGCTGATTCAATTTGTTATAAAGCAGAAACTAACACATCACTGTAAAGCAATTATACTGCAATAAAGAATGACCACTCCTAACAGGTATACTTCTGTATGCTTGTTTGTTGTTGTTTTTATAAGCATTCATTTATTTTTTTAAATTTTTTAAAGCAATGAAAATACTTTTTTAAAAAGATCTCCACCTAAAGCCTTACCAGCATGTGATCTTTAACAGTTTCCTCCCCAGTGGTGAACACAGGACACCCACACAGTCGGTGAAGAAAATTAGGCGATGTATTTAAAGCATCCAATACGACACTTAGCACAGCAGATGCTATATGATCAGAGGCTACTGGTTTCATTGGCTTATGACATTTTCAAACACCCAGAATCCAAAATTAAAATTTATATCAAAATAATGCTGTGGATTGTCATTTATTTTCATGTATGTATGAAAATCGTTACAAGTCAAATGAAAATTAGAATCTTCAGGGGAAAAAACTGTTTTAAGTAAAAACAATCTTGCCTTATATAATGAGCCCCACTAATAACAACTGGGTGTTACAACACTCTACTCCTTTGATATTTATTGAATTTTTACCAACAGATCACTATTTAAAATAAAATTTCGGAAACATTCTGCTTCCTGTATCATAAGCCAACTCACGTACAATAAAAAACAATAATATGAAAAACAAAGCTCCAACAACTGTAACTTAAAAGATAGCAGAAGACGCAGAGAAGAAAGATGCTATGGACCCAGAAGGAGAGGAGAATTGAACCCAGATTGAAACATGAGACATGAACTCCACCATCTTCTTGTCCCCACACCAGTGTATGTATCAGTATCTGAACTCAGTTCACCATGCTTCCCTCCGCTACCAGTGGAAGAGTTTTCTTTCTTCCCATATCTTGTTTTATCTCTAAGATTGCAACCTAACTTTATCATCTTTCACTTTCCATTTTCCTTCTCCTCAACTCCTTCAAGAGTTTTTTCAAAAGTCTCCTTCAGCTGTGTAACTCGCTAAACCTACCCTCCTGTAGCTCTCTTCCACCACTGCCAACTTTCTCAAGAGAATTAAATTACCTCTACTTTCTTATACCAATTCACTCACCACCGAAGCCTTCAAACACTGCATCCCCAACACTCCCATGTTGCCCAGCAAAGATCACTGGTGACCCCCATGGTCAAATCCAACGTCCACTCTCCTGATCTTGCTTGAAGTCTGGGCCTCTCTGCTGCACATGACTCAGGAGCCACTTCACTCTCCTTGAAACTCTTATTCTTTGACTCCTCTATCACAGCTTTCTCCTTTCATCTCCCTGACTGCTACTTGTCAGTTTCATTTGCTGACTCAACTCCTCTGTCTTGGATGTCCCTGGTATGTTGACACATGCTGAGGTTCTGTCATTTGGCTGACAGTGTCAGTGATCCAACAGATTCCTTTTGCAATCCTAATACACTCCCAACAGTCTGCTCCCACTTCTTTCTGATGGAGGGCTGCCCCAGAGTGCTAGAGTCCACTTTGCTTGTCTGCACTAAGACCTGGAAGTGCTTGGGAATTCACATCACCAAAAGCAGCCACTGGCCAATGCTGACAGATAAGAAGTATAAATATTCCATCTCTCTTGGCCCCAAATCAGGACATCTCTCAAGTGAGAACTACACTGTCTCCAGAGATCCCCTTGGGTTTAAAGCAAAGTCATCCTCCGGGGAAGTTTAATATTGCATCCATTGCTTGACTTCCTTCCTTTTCCTGACCCACTTCCCTACTTCCCTACTTGTCTTGCCTATTAAGTCACTTTTACACAAATCTCCATCTCTAGGACTGCTCCTGGGGAGCCCAATCTAAGGCAGACACTGGAAATCTTCCTTCACACTGCTCACTCTCTCTGGATGATTATATTCATGCTCACAATTTCATCTCCTACCTATATGCTGATGACTTCTTAATAGTCCTATTAATCCCTATCCTCTCCCTTGAGCTTAGACCTGTCTACTCAACTGTCTGCTAGGAAATCTCAACCCTCATGTTCCCCCGATAACTCAAACCCAACACATGTACAAGACTGAATTCATGGTCTAGTACAAGTTTCCTCTTTTTGAATTCTCCACTTATGATAGAATAACACAAACATCCCTCCTCCAGCACCAACCAGGAACCTGGGACTCATCATCCTCAGGTCTCTCCTTCCTTTACCCTCCACATCTAAGTGGGACCAAATCCTGTCAATTCCATTAATACCTGTCATATCAATCCCCTCATCTCTGTCCCGACTGCTGTTACCTTAGTCAGGTCCCCATGTGCTGTTTCCTAGACTATTTCAGTGAAGAGAGTAGCTTACTACCATATACTACAGTGTGGGATGGCTCAGGCTCTAGAGACACACTGGTAGGTTCAAATCCTGACTGCCTCATGCACTAACTATGGAATGTTAGGCAAATTACTTATCCTCTATGCACCCCAGTGTCCTCTTCCGTAAAAAACAGAATCACATAATTATCCCCATAGGGTTGTTGTTTGGTCTAAATGTAAATTTATAAAGGTAAGGCACTTAGAAGAGTGTCTGGCACTTCTTGTTAAAAAATATACACATACGCATGTTGTTATTATTCTTGTTTTTACTGTGTTTCAACTAGTGTACTGCAGCAAGATTAGTTCATGGCAGCAACTGGTATTTGGGGATGAGATATTCAGTGTATTCCATACCAAGTCAGGAGAAGCTCAGTGACTTCAACACAGAGAGCATTCATAGCATCCTCCTAACCCTTCAGAGCTACCAGAAGGCTTTTAGGAAATACATGGAATTTCCATTTTTGTAAGTCAAAAACTGTGCAATTACTACAATATCACATGGTTCAATCTTATACTTTAATGTATAGAAATAAAATATGTTCACACAAGAAAAATACTATCTTTAAACCTATTTTGTTAAGGACCTTTAAAAAGCAGCCCCTCTTCCATTATGCTAAGTGAAATACATCAGACAGGGAAAGACAAATATTGTATGCTATCACTTATACGCAGAATCTAAAAAATACAACAAACTGATGAATATAACAAAAAAGAAGCCAACTCACAGATATAGAGAACCAACTAGTGGGTGCCAGGGTGGGGGAGGGGCAGTATAAGACTAGGGAGGTAGGAGGTACAAACTATTGGGTGTAAGACAGGCTCAAGGATGTATTGTACATCATGGGGAATAGAGCCGATATTTTGTAATAACTGGTAATGGAAAGTAACCTTTAAAAATTATCTTAAAATTTTTTTAATTTTTAAGTAGCCCCTCTTCTTTAAATAATTTTAAGATTTTTTTCAAAGCCATATTCCTGTAGCTATATGTCATATCTCATCTTCATTAAGATTAAGACACTCATCATCAGTATCATTAGGCAAACTCAGGTGTGAGCTTCTAGTTCTCCAGTCTTCCCTGAATAAGTTCCTTGGGTCTCTGACATGCTAACTGTGAACCACCAGCTGCTTAATTTTAAACCCTGGATCATAGAGGTTTTAGCTTCTAAATTTGACTTGAACATTAAAGTGTTTAATGGAGATGCCTCTCCCTGCAGATGTTCTAAGAAGCTGGTGACCGCATCTGTTTTCACCCACACAGACATGTCAGCAAATTTTCTGGCCCATTTTGTTGTTGTATGGCAATGACGGTGGCAACAGTTGCTTACAGAAGCATCTCCATCTCACAAAAAGACAAGAGTGATCAAAAGCACTTCTAGCTGAGTACAGAAGATGCGGGGTGTTCAAACAACCAGATGTTCTGATTTTGTAAAGGCAGCTTGGTTCTCATCACACAGCCTGTGAGTTCTGAAGCCAAGTCCAAGTGGTTCGAACTTAGTTCATAGCTTCTGGTTAACTGTCAGGGAGGAGGAACATTTTTAAATGATTTCCCTATCAGCATCACTCATACTCTTCTAATCCAGGTCCCAGGGCATTTGCGGAAGATTATATAAGAAAGAGAAGGCATTTTAGGAAACTGGAAGAGTAAGCCAATGACTACTAGGTCTAGGGACTCCTCTGACACACTAAGAGGTAAAGCAAGATTTTCAGTTCGAGAAATGTTAAAGGAAGAGCTGGAGTAAGGAGGACTTCTTCTTCCATCTCAAGGTACTGATGAGTTGGGCTGAATAGACAACCTGTGTAGAAAGGATAACATTTAATATTAGCGGCCTAACTCTAGTGGCCAGACTAACAATAAGGGGATTGGGCAACAGCAACCAATGAGCTCAGAAGAAGAGGCCAAATGCTGCTCAGAAAAGGAAAAAAAAAAAAGCAAACCCTTGGAGGCAAAGCAACCAAGAATGGGCTTTGGAAGAGAACAAATAGGTCCAAAGAGGATTTTTCTTAAGTGGGTGTGATGAGATATGTAACACAAATCACCTCCTCCACTTTTCCTACGAAATTTTTTACCTCAGTTGTTGATTATTTTATACAATCAGGGAGATGTTTGTTGTTGTTGTCTTGTGTTAACCCTAAAAGATTCTGAGTTTGTCATCTAGGTTGGTCCAGAGATTCATCATGGAAATGCTGAAACTAGACTACAGTCTGGGTGGAGTTAATATCCTTCAGCATCCACAAAGGCCTCACTAAATCTCGAAACACTCCCCTAACTTCAGAAGAGACTCGGTGACCCAGGATTTAACTTAACTCAGAAAACACTCTCAGAGATTTCTTACAAAGCAAACACTTGCTCCTATATTACATTTCCACAACTGCCCCAAACACAGACCCAGCAAAGAACCATTCCCTGAATTGTAATAAATAATATATGTTTTTATTTATAAGTATAACAAAAGGTAAAGGCAATCCAGAGTGATGCACTGAATGAAATAATAGTTTTGCAATTACACCATAGCAAAACTGCACAAAAGCTGCATGGCAGACGGCTACAGCACTCAAGGGAAGCTGGAAAAACATAAACATCCTTCCCTTGGCTTTGGGAAGAGACAACCAGATCTCAATGCAAAGAGGCTTGGGTTCATTCTGAAGCCACTGGTGGCTGGCCACCTTCCTAGGATCAATATTGCAAGTCGCTCCCAGCTGAAAGGACTGTCATCTGAAAAGAAGCAGGAATAGCATCTAAAAGAAACCAAATAGATGAGACAGATTTTTACTTTTCCATTTATCAAATATCACACAGCTGTGTTTGTAGGAGCAATCTGAGTGGATTTAGCTAAAATAATAAATAAAATGTAGCCTTGAAGTATTTATAAAGTAATTCTAGGCAATCCTTAGAGACAGTTATTATCTATCAGTTCTCAGTAGAAGTTGGTCTCTCAGCAAAATCAGTCAGATGGGTAGGAGGGTGAAGAGTAGAAGGCAGTGGTGACATCACCTGACATTCGTGACAATAAGCAAGAGGAAAACAGTTGCAATCCTAGCCGTCTGGAATGCCAACATCAACCCTGCACAGCAGGTAGACCTGTGAAATGAGGGAACATTCCAGGATGTAGGATGGACTTGCATAGGGTAGAGAACTGCATGAGAAATGGGTAAGTGGGGACAGTGGAAAGAGACTTCGTTGGATTCTCTTTGGAAGCTGTGATTCACACTAACTCAACCACTGATATCTCCCAATCAGTTCTGGCAGGGGCAAGAGACTCTGCTATGTAACTGATTTACCAAGCCCGCTGGGCTCTCAGAGCTGATTCTTCAAACTAAGAGAGGAAAGAGAGAAGAAAACCTAACTAAATAAATAAAATTCTAAGGCATGAGGTGCATTCAGTTGTCAATTTCTGCTAACCTGATGCACCGGTTGGTCTGCCAGTTCTCAGTTTTGAAGATCAAAACTTGAGACAGATAGAAGGCTTTACCTGTGGACATTTAGAACTGCCTCTGGGGTACCAGTAATGCACAGCCTCGCCAGCAGGATGTCCCCTGTGCCTGCCGGGGGTGGGGAGGGGGGAGACTGAAAGGAGAACTTCAGGGACACAGCTTTGAACCCCAGGGGAATCCCAGGGAAACCTGAAATATGAGAGAGAGGTTTTTTTAATATACTGTATATAACAGCCTCTCTCGGTGCTGATTAATCACTCCTTTTCAAGCATGAATGCTCCAGTCCTAGAGCTCTCTGTTCATATGGAATAGAGCAAACAAGGTTGGTTGGTTATTTAAAAGCTCCTCAGATAGAAATTTAAAAGGACCTGTGATGCTGCAGATAGAAATTTAAAAGGACCTGTGACGCTGGTAGATCTGAACAACTGCAGAATAGTACCATGGACCAGCTGTCAGGAGTCTCGGGAGCTATTTCTGCATCTGCCTCTAACTCTGTGTTACTTCTAGCCCTTGATATTCCTCGTCTGTGAAATGAGGCTGGGATGATAAATATTGTATTTCATCTCGTATGCATGAACTAGTTGACTCTCACTGGGTGCATGGATGGTTGTTTGTGAGGAATATGAGGCTGAGGCTAGGTACAAAGAGAAAGAGGACCATGATGTCTGCAATGCACACAACATTAGAAAGTATTGACGCATGATTCACCATATGTGAAAGTTCTTTTCTGAGGCTGCAGCTCTGTAAGTCTATGACTCATGTAGTTCAAATCTTATTGGTGTTCCCTCATACATAAGTTATTTTTCCCTTGATGGTTTCAAGATTTTCTCTTTGTCTGGATTTCATCATTTCTGCAATGATGTGTCTGGGTGTGAGTCTTTGAGTTTATCCCACTTGGAATTTGTTGAGCTCCTTGGAAATGTAGCTTAATCATTTTCAACAAATTTGGGAATTTTTCAGCCATTATTTCTTTGAATATATTTTCTGCTCCTTTCTCTCTATCCTATCCTTCTGGTACTCTCATTACACATATGTAAGTGTGCTTCGTGTTTTCCCAGATCTTTCTGAGGCTGTGTTCATTTTTCCTTATTCTTTTTTCTCTCTGTTCTTCATATTATATAATCTCTATCGAGCTATCTTTAAGTTTGATGATTCTTTCTTCTTCCAATTCAAAACTACTGTCAAGCGCTTCTGGTGAATTTTTCATTTCAGTTGTTGTGCTTTCAGAGTTTCAATTTGATTGAATTTCAATTTGATTCTTTTTTTTTTGGCTGTACCATGGGGCATGAAGGATCTTCCCCTGCGTTGGGAGCACAGAGTCTTAACCACTGGACTGCCTGGGAAGTCCTGATTCTTTTTTATAATTCATATCTTTTTATTGATATTCTCTATTTGATGAAACTGTCTTCATACTTTCCTTTACTTCTATAAGCATGATTTCCTTTAGTTCTTTGAATGTATTTATAATGGCTGATTTGAAGTCTTTGTCTGTTAAATCTGACGTCTGAGCCCTCCCACAGGCAGTTTCTATTGCCTACCTTTTTCCCTGTGGATAGGTCACACTGTTTCTTTGCATCTCTCATAATTTTTTGTTGAAAACTGGACATTTTAGGAACTCTGGATATTGATTTCATCCCCCATCTCTGGGGATTTTTCTTTTTTGTGCATGTTTGCCTTTTTACGTGTTTGGACACTTGGATACTATTTTAGTGAAGTCCAATACCTCACCAGAGATGAAGCCTTTTGGATGAAAGTGGATTTAGCAGAGCTGTCTTTGAGAGTCTCTCTGTTAAGATGTCTGCCTCACTTGGTATCACACCCAATTGTTAGGCTCCACTAGCTCACAGGGCTATTGCTTTCAACAATGCTTTGGGCATAAATTGCTCCACAATCTCATCCAATTAAATTCAGACAGTAGTCATTTTTGAGACCAGTTTTTGAGGTTTGTTCTGACCTGATGAAGGATCTTCTTAGTGGTCTCTCTCCAGTTCTCACTGCTAAAATAACTTGTCTGTGATTTAGTTTGCTGCTTTTAATTTGTAAGAGCTACCAGCCTCCTCTTATTTGCTTACCATCAAAGCGTTCATATTTTGGAGAGCATCCCAGGTTTAAACTTCCCCACATTCTTTTTCAAATAAATTCAGTCCCGTTGGGGAGAGCTTCAGATATATCTTTTGCCTCTTCTCTTGGGCAAAATTTCCGAGCTCCTTCTCCAGGCACTGGGCAGGTGTGGTAGCCTCTGGCCTTCTTGACTTACCTCTCATGGCTTGGAACCTCTGCTCTACCAGTGAGCCAGGACAGGGAAATTGGGGAAAAATATGCTCATCCTGTCCCACCTGGGGTAGATCTGCCCAATGAGTGAGGGCTGGGTGGATGAAGGGAGCCACCTGACTTCTCAGTCTCTCTCACCAGTAAATTAGCCTCTTCAACTCAGAGACTGAGGGGATGAAAAGGGCTGGAGACCTGCCCCTCCTGGTAAATACCACATCCCCTGATCAGAAGCTGAGAGGAGAGGGAGCCCCATCTTCTTAGTCACACCCACCAGAAGCAGTGCTTCCATCAAGCTGATGGTGAGGGGAGCTGATCATGGCTCAAGTGCCACAGACTCTCACTAATCTTACTGTTTCAGATATTTTCTTGAATAAATATTTCTTCATTTACTGCATGCCCTTTGGAAATTTTCCAGACTTTAAAATAGTTTGGCTTTATTTTATGGTTTTCAGTAGGTATACTTATTTCACTGAGGAATGGGTCCACAGAGTTCCTCACACTACTATCCTAGAAGTGGTATCTGACAGCTGCTTTCTTATCTTAAAAAGCAAACTTAAATTTGCTGTAGCTGTGTCTTAAAGTTGTCACCTCTATTTTTCTTGACTGAATGTCTGATCATCAGGTATCTTCTGTTATCCAGTTAAAATTTACACATGGATAAGTAGAGATCTACGCTTATTTTCCATTCTGAAAAAGAATCTGTGTCACCTGAGGCTCTTAATTTTTGTAGAACCAAATTCTGGCAGAATCAGGGGATTCTTGAAGGAACATTTTCTTGCATACCATATAGAATAATTTTACGTCAACTTGACTGCGCCAAAAGGTGCCCAGACATTTGGTCAAACATTATTCTTGGTATGTCTTTGAGGGCATTTCTGGATAAGATTACTATTTGAATTGATAGACTAAATAAAGCAAATTGCCCTCTGTAATGTGGGTGGGGCCTCGTCCAATCAAATGAAGACCAGATAAAACAAAAAACTTGAATAAGCAGGAACTCCTCCCTCCTGATTTAATGATCTGGGACATTGGTCTTTTCCAAACTTCGGGTTCAGACTGGTGTTTCACGTCGAGCCTGCCATCTTTGGGACTGGAACTGCACAGCATCTCCTGTGTCTCCAGTTTGCCAACTGAAGACCTAGGGACTTCTCAGCCTCTATAACTGCATGAGCCAACTCCTTACAATAAACCTCTTTATAGATTAGATAGATGATAGATAGATAGATAAGTGTATAAATGTGTAAATATCTAACTTCATCCTATTGGTTCTGTTTCTCTAGAGAATCTTGACCAATACACGTAACAACTGCCTCACCTTTTGTAGGATTTTGCTGCTGCAGGTAATTAGATTTGGCTCTCTCCAAAGGATTCATAGGTTTAGCCTCAGGACAAATTCAGGGAGTCACTCATGGTTTCTTCTACTTTTTTACTCATAAATGTTGATTAAGAAAGTAAGTTGCAAAAGTAAAGCTATTTTTCATCCTTTCCTGCTGCATTTGACTCAGAACTACCATGAGGCCAAACTATTCCGAGAATGCATACAAATGAAACACCACAGGCCAAGATGAAATAGATGAAGCAGCATTAACCAGTCTGAGAGAAATATTCAAATGAATTGATGACAAGAGCAATCAGACGGAGAACTGTGATAAAACTACATGGTACTTTCCACCAACTTCTGTACCATTCAGCAAAGACCACCCCTACTGACCACACAAAACATATTTGGACTATTTCCAAAGGACTTCCAAAATGAGTTTAGACCACTTCTAAATTTAAAGTGGTAGAAGAAATGAAATCTAGTATCAAACCTGCAATTGTGACAAGGTTACTATCCATACACCACAACTGTAGACCATCTCAGCTCTGTGAACAATAGTCTGAGCTGGTTTGCACCATTGGCAAAATAATTTGGCAGAAACAGACCCTGAAATAACGGAGCCAAAAACAGTAAACACACATTTTAAAACAATTCTGTTTAATTCTACTGATATGATGCCATGCCTACTTCATTAAACATATTTGAAGAGAAAGGGGGCATTAGGTGTTTCACTGCCTTATGTGATCATTGCAAATCACCACAACTAGCAATCCTATGCCTAGAAGGATTACACAGCTGCATCATCACACAGTAATCTTGCTGGCCGCCTCCAGGGCAATTAGCTCTATCAGTTTCTGCTGCACTAGTCAACTTGAATCTGCTTTTAAACCAGTCAAAGACATAATGAAAACCAGCCAGCACAACAGAACCCTACAATCCCCTACAGAATGATCTGGAAGACAGCCCTTTCCCTGCCAACAATAAAAGCTGATCCTAATTTAAGCCTCCATTTCCAAGCACCATTCCTAGCCTCTCATGAGGCATTAAGTGGGACCATCTACTTCTTTGGAAGACTATGTATGACCCTGACCTGTAACCGTGGGTGTAAATCCTCTAGATTTTGCACGCCCTCGCTCCCTCACTCTGTAACAGACACTGAACCAGATCATGGTATGCAACAGTAAATCAGATACAGGGTCTGTCCTCAAGGGGCACCCAGTCTGAGCATAAAACTAAATAATTATAACTCCATGTTATGAGAGCTGCAAGTGAGACATATACATGGAGAATTTGGAACTCAGAAAATGTGAAAATCTCTGGCTGAGGACAGGGAAAAAGACATCTTCATAGAGAAGAATTATTGAGCCAAGTTCACATTTGTAAAGATCTGTTTTTTCCTGGTCCTCTTTAGCCCCATTATCAGTCGCTTTCAACAACCACCCAGCTTCTCACCTCAAAATCAATAGGTGCCCAGCCAGGAAGGCCAGCAGGTGCTCTCACTTCACTCCTATATGGCGTCAAGGGATCCCTCGAGGCTAAAACACCAGCACTCAATCTCCTGACAACACTATCAAACTCAGCTTCCCAAACCTGCCCTGCCGAAAAAATGGCAGTAGAAATTCTGTTAATTGACTCCCATTTAACATTTCACCACGTTAACCAGCTGTGTCCATTCTGTCTATAAAACAGAGATGACAATGCATACTGAACAGTCACATTATGTGGGCTAGTCAGCCACTCCCTAGTACACCCACACACTTCTGCTTCCACTAATAAGTTAGTTGTATGTTTACTAAGAGTCAGTTGTGTTTGTTCCCAAACCTGTTTATGCCTCTTGTAATCTGAATGGGGACTGTGGTAGGCAAAATAATACCCCAAAGATGTCCACATCTTAATCCTCAGAATTTGTGAGTATGCTACCTTATGTGGCAACGGGGACTTTGCAAATAAGATTAAGGTTAAGGACTTTGAGAAGGGGAGGGCAGAATGAATTACCCAGGTGGAACTAATCTAATCACCTGAACCCTTATAAGGAGAAAGCCTTTCCTGCCTGAGTCAGTCAGAGGGGAGCCTGATGGTAGAAAGCCGGTCAGAGAGTTGTTAGCTTTGAAGATGGAGGACAAGATTTGTGAACCAGGGGATGAGGACTGTCTCTAGAAGCTGAAAAAAGTAAGAAAACAGACTCTTCTCTAGAGCCTCCAGAAAGGAATGTAGCCGTGCTGATACCTTGACCTTAGTCTAGTGAGACTCACGTCAGACTTCTGAGCTACAGAACTGTAAAATAATGTTTGTATTGATTTAAGTGGCTAAATTTGTGGTGATTTGCTATAGCAATGATAGAAAAATAATACAGAGATTAAAGACCTCATCCTCCCACTATCCCTAATCCTTAGCCTTGTTGCAACTGCTGTGGTTTTCAGTGTGTAATGGGGACTCTGTGCACAGGTGGCTTTCTAAGCTGCTCCCAGGGCCATGGCAAGGTTGCCGGAATCCTGCTTGGTTAGAACTCACATACTCAGGAAAATGGGGAGGCCAGTCTCCAGACTGAAGCTTTTATAACAGCTTTTCTGGATCAAAGCTTGTGTACATTTCTAAGGTGGCAAATTACAGGACTGAGTAGTTATGAAGAAAGGAAAGCTTAAAAATAAGAGTCATATTTCAGTCTCACCATACTGACAGCCTATGAATGTACAAAGAATTTAGGGGAGGCATGTAAGGTAGTGAGACGAGTACAGTCTCTGGAAATAGGCAGGACTGAGTTCCTCCAACAAATCACTTAACTTTACTGGTGAAATGGGAATAAAAATATCAAATTCAGAGTTGTAGAGATACCAATGATTCATGTAAATCTCCTGGCACATGTTTACTACATTAGTCACCATTACTGTGACACTGGCAACAGGTGCTGTTTCTTGACTGTTTTGGGCCTCATATAGAAAAGTAACACCTGCCACGCTCAGGGCTTCAATTTTCCGTTTATGTGTGTTGCCTCATTTGATGTTAACAACATCCTTAGAAGCAGGCAGAGTAAGCTTTAGAGAGGTAGAAACTGAGGAAATATGCAGTGATTTGCAGACTGCTATTAAGCAGCAAAAAAAGCTGAGAAAGCAAACAGACTGGTACAGTCCACTATCTCCCCACCTGATGTCTCCTGATCCTATCTCTGGTTCCCACATGCAGTGTGATTCTATTTGTGGAGCTTCCCAGCAAGCCCTTTAGTGCTGTTTTGTTTGAGGCAGTGTCGCGATGTTCCTTTTCCCCCACTTCTCATGCTGACAGCCTCTCCCCTCCCTGTGCAATGTCTAACGAGCTGCCTTTTCTTCAGCCATCCACAGCTCAGATCCTCCCACCTACATTGTGCAGCAAAAGCACTATGTCCACAATGGTGGGCAAGGTCCAGATTTAGAGTTGTATGCTTGCTATAGGTTGACAGTAGTGGTCAGAGCTGATAAGTTTTCAGGATTGTAGGGTCAGGTCCATAAGGAAGTGTGACCATCAGCCCAGTCACTCCACGGATCTGTAGAATGGTCTGAGGATATATCTATTGTTGCCTCAGTTCCCCAAAGGGGATCACTTTTCAGGATGCCAGTTGAGATGTGGCCCAAAGGCACACAGCAAATGACTTGAGCAGTGTGTTGTATATATGTATAAACACATACATATTCCTAGACATCTCCAGTTGCAAAGCTTTTCTGTGTTCCTTATGGCTAAACCTCGAATGTTCGCCTTCTTAAAATTTATGGAGCTTACAAAGAAGTCTGACACCAGGTAAGGGGGTAAAATATGGACCAGAACTTCCACCTGCTCAGTCCCTTGGTTTCCCTGCTTTCACAGCCCACCTTGGGAGAAGGGGAAAGAAGAAAGGGAGGAGTGAATGGAGACTAACATCTAGTGAGCCCTGACTGTTCCTGGCACAATGCTGAGGGTATTTGTCACATGGCCCAGGGAAATAAGCACTGTTACCACTACAGATGAAGAGCCTGAGATTAAATTACTCAGTGTCACATGACAAGTAAGTGACAGAACTGGAATCTAAGCTCAGGTTTGATTGACTGCAAAGCCCATGCTCCTTCAACTCAGTCATGCTCCCAGAAGCATCTAAAGAGTAAACCTCTGGGCCGCCTGCATTAGGAGCACAGAGTCCCAACCACTGCACCACTAGGGAAGTCCCCAGCAAAGAATTTTTAAAAGCCAGGTGAGGGAGGGGGTTCGTAGGGTATGTGATCGGCTTGTGCACAGTTCTCTGATTGGCTGATGGTGAGGTAACAGGGCAGTGTCACAGGGGTTAACATTATCAATCCTTAGGCTCCAAGAGGCCTTGGGGACTATGTGCTCTTGGTCATCAAGTAGTTAACATCTTCCACTTGGTGGGGGATTTTTACATCTGTAAAACAACTCAGGAAATGTACATCAGATCCTGTTATCCAGGTGGTTCAGAGGATATAGGGGAAGGGCCTGTCCCAGGAAGGCCCCATAGGGTCCTGCTCCCTTACACCCTCTCTATCCTAAAGGGAAATGCTTCTTCTTTTCCCCCCACTTTATTTTTGGGTACTCCCTGGAGGATAGTCCTTAGATTTGCTGAAACCTGATAGTTCAGACTTATTCCTGGACTCTTTGGACTCTCCCAGTTCCTTCCCTGCCCCACGGTGCTGAGAGAGAAAGCCTGTCCATAGTGAACCCTGACTGTTCTCTAGTTTTTTGGGACCAAAGAAATGAGCTGGGAACAAAGAAATGAGCAGGACAGACTGTGGGGTTCATGTCTCAAGGATATTGGGTCTAGCAGGGAAATCTGACATCTTTCAGCAAATTCTCAGGTGGTTTGTTAATGACACCTGAGACCTGCCTTCTGCCCAGATGGGGATAGGGCATTGTCAGGGATACAGGACTTTTCAGCTCAGGTCTGAGTTGCTAGAGACTTTGAGGAGGAGGGTGGGTGGGATTCCAACTCACCACGGGGAGTTCCAGGCCTTTGCAGCACTGGTGTCAGTTTCTAAAGCCCAGGTCTGCCCCTTTCATGGGCTCTGACCCCAGGGTAACACCTCCACCTGGCCATTTACCCTCCCGATTGCTGAAGACTCACACTTCCTTCACCTCCACCCCCTTTCATTTTTCTCCATCCCTCTGCTCTCCACACCCTCCCCTGCACTTTTTCTTCATCATCTCTGGGAAATGCTCCAATTGTCTTACAGTAACAAAAACAAAAACAACTGTTCGTGGAATAGAGACACAGATGTAGGGAACGGCCGTACGGTTACAGGGGTGGGTGGGGAAGGGGGGGTGGGACGAATTGGGAGATTGGGATTGACGTATATACACTACTATGTATAAAATAGATAACTAATGAGAACCTACTGTATAGCACAGGGAACTCTACTCAATGCTCTGTGGTGACCTAAATGGGAAGGAAATACAAAAAAGAGGGGATATATGTATATGTATAGCTGATTCACTTTGAAACTGAAACTAACACAGCATTGTAAAGCAACTATACTCCAATAAAAATTAATTAAAAAAAAAAAAAAAGAGTAAACCTAAGGCTGATTATATCACAACCTACTAGTCATCAACTACAGCTATATTAGCCTATAACAGTGGTTCTCAACAGGGAGCAGTTTTGCCCTCTAGGGGATGTTTGGCCACATCTGGGCATTTTTTGATGTCACAAGTGGGGAGGAGTACTAGCCAGGGTACAGTACTAAACATCCTACAATGCACAGGGTATCACCACAACAAAGAACTATTTAGCCCAAAATGTCAATAGTGCCAATGTTGAAATTCTGACCTGTAAGAATCAGTCTCAACATTGACAAATCACCGTCCTTACTTCATTTCTTTAACCTCTTTTTTTTTCCTGCTACCTGTTTCTCTGTTAAGATGCTTTCTGCCACTCTCAGTATATACTCTGTATAATTCGGTTGACCCAGAGGAGTACTTCAGATCCTTGTGACCAATGTCCCCACCAGGTCAACTCATAAGCAGAGTCCAGACCACTCTGAGAATCAAGCCAAGTAAGAGAAGTCTTTCAATCTTCTCCATAAAGTCATGAACCAGGTGAGAAAATCTGAAACCTAGTTCAGATCAAATGACTGAGGCAGTGAGGGTCCAGTCCCTTGCCTGTGTTGTTGGAGGACTAGCTAATGAGAACCAGCTCTTGGTCTTGAGGAAAAGGACAGAGTAGTGAATATTGTTTTATCTTAAACACTTCCCCAAGGCCCATGGCAGTGATCACTATAAATAAATGTCCCTTCTTGGATGTGAAACATTGATTGCCCTTATGGCAAATTTGGCCCTTAGCTGAAGACATGAATTTTCAACTCTAAGGTAGCCTTAAAAATGTAAAACAAAATAAGTGCCCTCTGAAAAATACGAATACTTGCCCTACCTACTTTCACAGGAAAGAGTACCTAGTGAATATCTTTTGATACAGAAAATAAATAAAAGTAAAGGAAACATAAAAAATTCTAATACAGGGCTTCCCTGGTGGCGCAGTGGTTGGGAGTCCGCCTGCCGATGCAGGGGACATGGGTTCGTGCCCCAGTCTGGGAGGATCCCATGTGCCGCGGAGCGGCCGAGCCAGTGAGCCATGGCCGCTGAGCCTGCGCTTCCGGAGCCTGTGCTCCGCAACGGGAGAGGCCCCAACAGTGAGAGGCTCGCGTACCGCAAAAAAAAAAAAAAAAAATCTAATATAGCTGTCTTTGTCCATTCTCCTTATGTGTACTTATGTTCTGAGTAAATATATTTTTATTTGACTAAAAACCATCATTGCAATATTAGATCCAGAAAATTAATTGGGATTTGATTTGTTCATTTTCTACTTGCTGATATTTTGAGAAACTGGTCATTTAAAACTCTCCAAGTATAATTTGGCGGAAATAAATGTATCCACCAAAAGTTCAGTTGATTCAAGCCATAATTATCCCTGCACAAGGCTGCAACCAAATGGTCTCTCTTTTTACAAAACAAAGATTTTTCAAGAGGCAGTTTTTGCCTTCAAGTCAGTTTAAACTGTCCTGTTCTTCCCCTAGGAAAGAAGCAGCCCCTCTGCTCCCACTGTTAGCCCCTAGCTGTTCCTCTAAACACCATAATATGCTGGAATCACCCACCAAGGAAGATCCAGCACATTTTCTGAACGTCTGAGTCATCTAAAAACTGGTCCAGGTCAAAGCATGACATGTCATTTGCAGGTCATGCTAAAACAGAACTAGAGAAAACAGAGCAAACAGTATTGAGAGTCCACTTCTAGGCATAGCTCTGCCTTTAACTGGATATGTGATCCTGAGCTAGTCTGGTGGGCCTTTGTGAGTCTCAGTTTAGTTATCTGTCACAGGAATAATATGTGTTCTACAAACCATACAGGATTGTCATGCACCTCAAGTGAAAGAAGTGTATGAAAACGCTATGAAAAGTTTAGAGCTCTGTACAAATACCAGATTATCATCTCTGAGTGAAATCTCATGGTAGTGGAGAGACAGTTACTTACTTCCAAAGATTTCTATAACCTAAATCATACTTGCCCCATTTCTAGGTGTATAATCTGAAGTTGTTTCTTGATATTTCATTGATGGGAAATATCCCAAATCATCCTTATAAATAGGTTTACTTCACTATTTTCTTTCATATAGTTTTTCCATTCAAATCAGTATCTGAGTAATTTTAACCCACGTATGAAAGCCCACTGCCTTTCCCTGATAGAACTAAAACGGGTCTCTCACTGTTGTGGCCTCTCCCGTTGCGGAGCACAGGCTCCGGACGCGCAGGCTCAGCGACCATGGCTCACGGGCCCAGCCGCTCCGCGGCATGTGGGATCCTCCCGGACCTGGGCACGAACCCGTGTCCCCTGCATTGGCAGGCGGACTCTCAACCACTGCACCACCAGGGAAGCCCAGCCATTCCTTTTTTATTTCCATTAAAGACCTTGACCAGAATCGATCCTAACCTCCTTAGCTTCTCTTACTGGTAAGAATATTGTCTGTCCAGCTTTCATCACTGCCGTGGACACAGATCGTCCCAGCTGGTAGACTGATTCCATGGTTAACAGTAGCCTCAGCAGCCTCAGAGCTCCACTTGTATTGTCTTCCACATCTGTCCAAATTGGCATGGTAAGATCAGCCAGAGAGATGTGCAGCCTTTCCACTGTACTTATAGCCCTAAGTCATGCCCCCCACTGCCTACCATTCCTCAGCCAGGATCAGGAGATTTCAGCCCTTATTTTCTGCCCAATACATGCAAGCCCTATTATTTATTCTCTTCCCCAGCAATGGAGCAAATATAAGTTGCCAAATTCAAACATAATTCCTATCCTGCAGTTCAGACCTAAGGAATGTCTAATATTTCCAGTAGAATCTTTCTGCCCCCTCACCCATTGAACAAAACATGATTTGAATTGTACTTTTTTTCTTTGGGTTTGGTGGAGGAGGGTTCCCAGCTTTATCGAGATATAACTGACATAATATTGTGCAAGTCTAAGGTGTACAACATATCAATTTGTTATGTTTAGCCAAATGATTACCACCATAGCGTCATGTAATCATTTATTGTGAGAATATTTAAGATTTTTCTCTTAGCAACTTTCAAGTATACAATATAAAATTATTAACTATGCTCATCATGCTGTATGTGAGATTCCCCAGAACATATTCATCTTATAACTGGAAATTGGTACTCTGACCAACACCTTCCCATTTTCCCCAGCCCCAGGTAACTATCATTCTGTTTCTCTGAGCTTGGACTTTTAAATTCCATATGTAAGTGATGTCATACAGTATTTAACTTTCTATGTCTGACATTTAATTTAGCATAACACCTCAAGTTCCATCCATGTTGTCACATACGGCAGGATTTCCTTCTTTCTAATGGCTGAAGTACATTCCATTATGTTTGTATGTGTGTATGTATATATCACATGTTCATTTATTCATCCACTGATGGACAGGTTTTTCCATATCTTGGCTATTGTCAATAATGCTACAATGGACAGGCAAGTGTAGATATCTTTTTGACCTAATGGTTTCATTTCCTTTTTATATATACCCAGAAGTGAAGTTGCTGGATCGTATAGTACTATTTTAAATTTTTGAGGAAACTCCATACCATTTTCTACAGTGGCTGCACCAAGTTACATTCCCACCCACTGTGCACAAATGTTCCCTTTTCTCCACATCCTTGCCGACACTTATTTCTTGTCTTTGGATAATAGCCATTCTGACAGTTGTAAGTTGATAGCTCACTGGGGTTTTGATTTGCATTTCCCTGATGATTAGTGATGTTGAGCATCTTTTCATGTACCGGTTGGTCATCTGTATATCATCTTTGGAAAAATGTCTATTCAGTTTCTCTGCCCATTCTTTCATGGATTGGATTTTTGCTATTCAGTTGTATAAGTTTTTTACAAATTTTGGATATTAACCCCTTATCCAATACATGATTTGCAAAACTTCTCCCCAGTTTTGTAGGTTGCCTTTTAATTTTGACAACAGTTTATTTTGCTGTGCAGAAGTGTTTAAGTTTGACATATTTTCACTTTTTCTTCTGCTGTTTGTGCTTTTAGTGTCATATCCAAACAGTCTTTACCAAGACTGGTATTGAGGAGCTCCTTCCCTGTTTTTTTTTAGGAGTTTTATGGTTTCAGGTCTTAAGTTTAATGCTTTGATCCATTTCAAGTTAATTTTTTCTTTTCTCCATACTGTAACAAATCTCACAATTAGCAAATAGCGCACATGTGAAAGAGGTAGTTCTGCATCAAGACTAAGGTCAAAAATGGAATGCTGGAGTCTTGTTGCTTTCCCTGGATCTTTACCTAACCTCAGGAGCTGTACCAGGAAAATAACCTTACAGTCTTTGCCAGGATAGGAGTTGAGAAAGGGAAAAGACAGAGCCCAATTTCTGTTAGAATCGTTTTAGGGATAAGGAAAGGAAATACAACTGGAACAGAATGTGTGTCTATCTTTACTCTTCTTGTCTTCTCCTTCTTTGACCACAGTATATCTTTTTTGAAGCTTCCTTGATGATAGAATATCACTCCCCCTACCTTCCCTTCCTTATCCACTCTGTTCCCAAGTAGTTTTTATATTATTGATATGGTAAGGGAAGGAGGAAAGGAGGGTGGGGCGGGGGAAGAAATGCAGCTTTGGAATTAAGCTCTGGGAAGCAAAATAAGCAGCCCACAGATGACTCATGTAGGGAGGTGTTGAGAGGGTGGTGTTCATTTTTACCTTTTGATCCCCTTCACCCATTTCTCTCAAGTAAATTTTGAGTGATGTAAGATAAGGTCTAATTTCATTTTTCTGCATTTGGTTATCTAGTTTTCCAACACCATTTGTTGAAGACTATCCTCCCTGCACTGGGTGTTCCTTGCTCCCTTATCAAATATTTGTTGGGATGGGTGGTTAATTCTAGGCGCTCTATTCTCTTCCATTGGTCTGTGTGTCTATGCCAACCCCATACTTTAATTCCTGTAGCTTTGTAGTGTAGTTTGAAATCAGGAAGTGTGATGCCTCTGGTTTGTTCTTTCTCAGGATTGCTTTGGCTATTTGGCATCTTTTGTGGCTACATACAAATTTTAAAACGTTTACTATTTCTGTGAAAAATGTCATTGTAATTATGATAGGGATTGTGTTGAATCTACAGATGGTTTTGGGTAGCATGGACATGTTAACAGTATTAACTCTTACTCCTTCATTTGTTTGTATCTTTTATTTCTTTCAGCAAAGTCTTGTAGTTTTCACTGTACAGATCTTTCACTTCCTTGGATAAATTTGTTCTTAGGTATTTTATTGTTTTTGATGCTAATGTGAATGGGATAGTTTTCTGTCTCTTTCATGACTTGTATATCCATGTCCTTCCTCAGGTTTGGGAAGTTCTCACTATTATTTCTTTAAACTCTCTGCCCGCTTCTCCTTCTCTTTTCTTCTCTTCCAGTCTCCAGTTATTCAAATGTTTGCCCTTCTGACGGAACTTGATAGCTCTTGTAGGCCTTCTTCACTCTTCTTAAATCTTAGTAAAGTTAGAAGAAGAGAGGGAACTATTTTTATATTCCTACACTCCAAGTTACTACTGCTTTCTTTCATCTGCTCTGTCCTGCTACAGATGGTCTGTATTGCACTCTTAATTTCATTCATTGAATTTTTCAGCTCCAGAATTCACTTGGTTCTTTTTTATATTTTCATTCTCTTTAGTAAAGAACTCCTTTCCATTAATTTTATTCATTATTTCATTGAACGGCCTTTCTGAGTTTTCTTGTAACTTGTTGAATTTCTTTACAACAGTTCTTTTGAATTCTTCTTCATTTAGACCACAATATTCCATGCCTTTGAGTATGGTTACAGAAGAATTACTATTTTCTTTTTGTGATACTGTATTTCTTTTTGTGATAATATATTTCCTTGATTTTTCATATTGTTTGCAGTTACTCACTTCTGCTTTTACCTTCAAAGTAGCAGACACATTAACTAAGCTTTTATACTTTCTTTGGTTCTTAATATTCACCAGGCTGGCCATTTGAAACTTGTCTTTTGTATTCCACAAGGTGGTGCTATAGCTCATTTTTGACTTCTCATCTGCCAACCATCCATGCCCTGTTTCCTAAGCATTCTCCCTCCCTACTGTAGCTTGCTCTCACAGAGGCATTCAGGAGCACACACCAGGATCCGGCAGCAAAGTTTGGGGAGGTATGCGCTTGGCACTTTGGGAGTGCCCTGCCCAAGCCTTTAAGACCAGTTCTTAGTCTTGTGGCTTTTGTGCATACAAGCCCTGTTGGCTTTCAAAACTAGATGTTCTGGGGGCCCAATCTCTCAGCTGCAGATCTTAAAAGTTGGAGTGGCAATTTCAAACCCTTCACTCGTCAGAGAATCTCAGAGTTGTGAGTTCCCTCCTTATTGTGAGTCACTGTGACAGGGGTGGGATTCAGGGCAAGATTGTGTCAGTCTCTCCTACCCATTTTGATGTGAGTTTTTTTCTTACTCACCTGATGTGTAGGAGTTGTTCAGTTACTTTTTGGATTTCTTTCATAGGTAGGGAACTATTCTCTATGTAGCTGTAGATGTGGTGTGTCCATGGCAGCATGTGAGTTGAGGATCCTCCAACACTGCCATTTTGATCCAGTCCTTTTTACTGTTTTTTTTTTCCTTTTGCTCCTTTGATTGGATGTTTTCAATTGATCTATCTTCAAGCTCAATTATTCTTTTCTGCTTTGTCAAGTCTAATGTTGAAGCTTTCTATTGATTTTTCAGTTCAGTCATTATATTCTTCAGCTCCAGAATTTGTTTCTTTTTTTATGTTTTCTCTTTGTTGAACTTCTCATTTTGTTCTTGTACTGTTTTCCTGATATCCTTAAATTACTTGTGTTCTCCTGTAGCTCTCTGAGCATCTTTAGAACAATTATTTTGGATTCTTTATTAGGAAATTCCTGGATCTCCCTTTGGGAGCTGGGAGTCAGCTCTGGAGGTTTACTGTAATCTTTTGGTGGAGTCCTATTTCCCTGGTTCTTTGTGATCCCTGTAGCCTTGTATAGGTGTATGCACATTTGAAGAATCAGTCACCTCTTCCAGACTTTATGGACTAACTTTGGTAAGGGAAGACTTTTACCTGCAGGTAGGGACATGCTGGAGCATGTAGTGACCCCAGGTGCAGTGTGCAAGGTACCACGTGTTAGGGGAGGGGTATAGCAGCACTGGGTCCAGGGGACTGTGATAAATCTTCTACTCAGCCTCCTGGGGTCCAGAGCACCAACAGTCACATAGTTTGGTGAGCATTGTGGGTGTCCACAGTGGCTACAGTAGCTATCAGGGTCCTAAGCAGTGCCTCCAAGTCCAGGAGCTAAGGACCAGGACAGCCAGCAGAGGTAGCTGGAGCTGGTGGTGTGCATACCCTCAGCTGCAGGGGCCAGCTGCAAGTGCCTGTGTAGTGCCAGGGGCTGGTCACAGACATACACTTGTAGTGGTGGGGGCCAGAGCAGACAGAAAAGGCTGCAACCAACTATGGGCATGCTGGCAGGTGCAGGTGCCCTGGCTATCATTATGCATGCCTTGACTGCGGCATCTCATTGCTGGTGCAGAGAGGTGGTGGCCAGCTATGGGGGTCAGGCCAAGGCTAGGCAGGTGCACAGCTGGAAGGGCTAGCTGCAGGTGAGTACAGTGCAAGCGAGTGACAGAAGAAAAGGCCTTCTCCAGGCCCACAAGTGTATTGTGAGTTTTTTGGGGGGTGTGGGAGGGAGGACTCTCTCCCATGGCTGGACGGTGTCCCCTTGGGCACATGCACTGCATTGGAGCCCAGTGATGAGTGTAAGGCCAGCACACTACTGAAGGGGCTCTCCCTGAGTATACACACAGCAGAGGGGATCAGCTGCAGGAATCTAGGCTGAGGTCTTGCACTTGAGTAGCTGCACCGGCCTGGGCTGGCTGCCAATACAGATCCTGGGCTCCAGAGGGGCCTGGGGGGAGGGGTTGGGAATAGACAAGGACTCAGGCACCTGGCATCAGTGAATGTGTGAATACCTGTAGGGCTAAAGCTGGTGAAATCTGCAGGGGGTCCCAGGCAGCTCTGCTGGCCCTTGGTTTCTTTAGTGGGGAGAGCTGCCAGGTCTGTCTGCAGATCAGGTCACTGGGAGACACGATCACTCCTGCTGTGTGGTTGCTCCTGGTAGCCCCTGCTTCTCTTCTTTGTTCCTAGCCGTCTCTGTATGCCTCAGCTTTGCCAGTTGGAGTGGGGTGAAACTGGAGGAGGACATTCACGCAGTGCCCTGAAAGGCTGGGAAACCTGGTAGCTCGCCCCTGCAACTCTTCCAGGGGAAGGGAGCCCTCCCTACCTGGGAAGTTCACTTTTGGTGCTGAGCAGTTCCAGCTTGGGGATGGGATGAGGCACACAAATGATGAAGCTGTCTTCTTTCCCTTTATGAGTTGTTATTCTCCGGGGTTTTGTTCAACTGTGTTGCTAAAGTTTAAGTGGATTCCAGAGCTCTCTCAGAGCTCTTTTTGTTCACAGATGGCTGTGTAACTGTTAATCTTTGTTGGGGAACAAAGGCTGGGGTCTCCTATGCCACCACTTTTATGACATCACTCCGGAATTGTACTTTTGAATACTGCCCATCAGCTTCATGGTTTCAATTCGGTCTTTTCCATCGTTTTGCTCAGTGCCTGGACTGATGGACTACATCTCTAAGGACTAGATCAAGGAGCTTCCTTGTTCCAAGTAGAATCTTTCTGATCTTTAAACAAAAAGTCCAGAATGACTTTGGTTGAAGTCAGTAATTAGCCCTGAAATCACCAACTTCATCTGTCTGTTTTACTCTCAAAACCAAGGTGACAGGAATGTTCTCTGGGCAGTTCGCCAGTCCTTCCAGTATCATTGCTCTGTCTTCAGTAAGCATGCAATTCGGGGTTTGAGATGAGAGCCTGGGTGACACCATAATAACTTTCTGAGGCTGGAATTTCTGATAGCGTTTTGGGAAAGTTACCCCTTTTTCCCACTGTTGGAAAAAGCTCCAGTCTACCAGATTCTTGGGCAGGTAAAAGCTGTCAAAAATGATTTCTGCAGCAGCATGTAGGCAAATGTATACCCCTTTCTCTTGATCACTACCTCCCGAAAGAACAGCCTGTCCTTTTAAATAACTATTTTCCATGGCAACTTCCTCCACACTGAGAGTCACAGTAGTCCAAAGCTGGCCCGAGAAAACTCATAACCTTTGTTCCCAAGTTACGTTTTCAAGCAGCCCAGACAATCCCAAGCCATGCCAGCCTTTTCATCCCGTCCATAGTGGGCAAGGGTCTTTGCTGAGGTTAATGAGAACAGCTCATTCAGGTCTTGCGTGGTCAGTGTGGGAATATAGATCAAAATATTTTACAAAGCAATAGAATAAGCCATGAAAACTTCTAATACTTGCTCACAAAGCCAATGCAGAAATCTCAGTACTCTGAAAAGTTTCCCTGCTGTAATATTGGCCCACATTTCAGAAGGCTGGAGGGAAAATACTAAGAAGTAACTTTCTTGATCAAAGAATAATTTGTCCTTTGGCAGAGCTGAAAGTCTGAGCAGCATTTCATAATAGAGCCCCTTGGGAATGATTTGAAACAGAATAGGCTACAGTCACTCCCTCATTGATCAAGTATTTACTGAACATTTACTACGCCAGGCTCTCTGGGGACTCGGTGGGGTTTCCAAAGATGAATCAGCCCTGCCTCCTTCACCATAGAAATGTGGCCAAACTGGTTGAAAAGGAAAACAAAAGCATGAGCAGCATCACCTTAATAGTTCCTATTTATTAAGCCCTAGGAACTGTGCTAGGTAGTCTCATTTCATCTTCGCCACAGCTCTGCCAGGGAGGTACAGATGATAGAAGTGCGATTCGGAGGTTCTGGCAAAGTGCACCGCGTGGGCACAGCTAGCGTGTGGCAGAGTCAAGATGAAAAGCAAGGCCACTCTGACCCCAAAGCCTCTAACTTGATGTACAACATAGGATAGACTCAGAGAAAGTACACTGGAAGTGATCTCAGGTGGTCTCAGCCTGCAGCAGCTTGAAGCAGGATTTCAGTTTCCGGCCACATATTGAGGTCGGGCCGCGGCCGTGAGAGCGCTGAATCCTAGCCCCTAGACCAGTGGTCAGTGACAAGGCCCTGGCCCTTTGGCTTTGCAGAAATGAATTCCCACAAAGACGGAAGTGGTGAAACAAGTTAAGAGTTTATGAGGAGGAAAAAGAATGTGTGGATAGACAGACAGGTGGACTCAGAGTCACGCCCTCATGGTACGTTAAATCACTTACATGGGGCATTATTTCCGGGTTTCCTTTGGCCAATCATTTGGCTTTGCCTGGTTCTGAGTCCACATTTGGTATATCTTGGGGTCCTCCCACGTGTGCGTGCATCTCTTAGCCAAGACAGATTCCAGCGAAGGGGCCTATGGGTAGGTTGACATCACCTACTATGGGGTGGCGCCCCCTACCTTTTGAGCTTCAAGGAGCCTTTTCTGTGCATGCATAGTCAAGCAGGTCTCCTTAACTTCAAGAATGAGAAATATGGGGTCTCTATTTATCTGGGCAGGGCTCAGACTCTCCTATTATCCTGCTATTATGGAGTATGTGTCCACAGGGGACGAACTCCAGCTGCTCAGCCTGGGGCCCATCTGTCTCCTGCCTCAGAAGTCCTAAAGAGAAATTACATCTCAGCCTTTTTCATTTGGGGTATCAGAAATCATGTTCACCTAAACTCGGTAGTGTTCCTTTTTGCACACTTAACATAAAACTTTCCTTGGCCTGTGAATAAGCCCAGCAGCTTACTTCTGTTTCTCATGCCCACTTAAAATTTAGGAAAAGTTACTCATTGGATTATGGATCATAACATCTTTGGATGGGACCTTTCCTATCCTGACCTGTTTGCCCTGGGGTAGTAAGTCCCACACTCACGTAGGCTGCTATGTGTCCTGTCTGCCCGCTTCCCTGTATTCCCTTCCTCTTTCCTAGGGGACACCTTTGCCATATGGTTCCCATAGGATTTATCCATATCACCCCCTTTCCCCAAGAACCTGATCTAATCCAGGTGGCCAGAATATTCCCTGGACTGAGTGCTTGGTTCAGATATGGACATGGAATCCAACCAGATCAGTCAGTCTCTCCTGGGACTTTTCTGCTACTGCCAAAGGGTCTTTTGCCCCTGGGTGTTAAGTTGGAAAAGTATGAGTTCAGGACTCCATTTGCCATCTTGCCCAATACAAAGATCTGAGAAGGCAGAGTGAGGGCTCGCTGACAATATCGTTGTGACCTAGACCTCACATACCTAGGCTAGCAACATAGGCGACCTTTTCAGTAAGTACCCTCTCTCCATAACCTAGTATGAGTTGGGTTTCATCCACTAGAAAGGACAACTTCTGAATAATACATTAAGGCAGTTGGCTGCAGAGTTCTGTGATTACATGTACCTCAGCACTAAAAATTTGTGCTGACTCTCAAAATACACCTATATGCATGTGTTTATTACATACTTGCGTTGCTGTACTAACATACTATGTAATTAAAGAATACACAAAATATATACGTCATACAAGGATGATTAAAAGCTAAATATAAATAAAAGTTTTAATGTTTTCTTTCTGAACCCCTTTGAATTATCTTACAAAGTCCCTGAATGGTCACATCCCACTTGAGAGACCACCTATGAATGGAGTTAGGAGGGTGAGACAGGAGGTTGGGCACTACTGAGAAAATCAGAGCTCAGATCTTAGAAAATGGGGCAGTTTCTGTTGCTCATGCACTCTAGGGTGACACTTTGCTGGTAGGTGATAGAGATCATTGGCAGAGATGAAGGGCATTGGACCTCGGGATTGGGGAAACAGGACAGAATGATAAGTACCTCAATAATGTCCTCTACTTTTCAGCATCATCACTGAAACCCTCTGCATCCTCCCCATGGAATTCATAATTTTCTCTTAACTTTGACTCCCATCACATTGTATCATCGGTAGGTGACAAACCTTCTCTTTGATTTAACTGTAAACATTTTAACCACATTTTGCTAAGTTCTGCATCCCTAATGCTTACTTAACACAAGACTTGGAAACTTCTGTGACGAACAAATGCATTCATTATCCCAACTTAGAGCCAGGAAAGGAAATAAATTTAAGGCTCTAGCTTGGCAGGAGATAAGATAGTAAGAACTCCAATGTATCACTTCTCAGCTGAGAGAACTTGATGTTAAGCTTTGTATGGGTCACGTTAAACCTGTGCATGGTAAGAACTGTAGCCTATATCTACTACTCCAAAAGGGAACAGACCACTTCTGATGCTTTCCCAATGACTCAAAATATAATAGCAAACATTCAGTATATGTGACAAGCTCTTAATATGCATCAACTGAAAACAATAAATACTATCATCCTCAATTTACATATGTGAAAACTGAGTCTTACAGAGGTCAGATAACTTGCCTGAGTTCAGAGTGAGGGTTCAAACAGCATCGTGTGACTTCAAAGCCGTGCTATATCAGAACTTTTTTTTTTTTTTAAGCAGCACTCTCTCCTGTAGATGGCCCTGGCTTCAATCCCTCCCAATCAGGATCCAGGATCTAATCCCTGGATCTATACTGACTGTAGCCCTATTTAACCCCTTCACTGACATTCTGCCTTTCTGAGCTTCTCAGTTTATCAGCACAGCACGTTTGCCTGGTGTTACCCTACATGGAATCCTGCTTCTGGCAACTCTCTGCTGCCCCCACCTGGTGCCCAGAAGTACAGACTCCATCATTTCAGTCTAATCCCTTGTGAGCACTCCGATCGCTGTATCTGTAACTAAATTTTCTAGAGGCCATATTAACAAAGAGAATAGATGAAATTAATTTTAATAAAATATTTTGTTTAACCCAATATATCTAAAATATTATCATTACAATACCAAAAATGTGTTAATGAGATTTTACATTCTGTTTTTCCTCAAAATCTGGTACATATTATACACTTGGAGTACATCTGAATTGGCACTAGCCACATTTCAACTGCTCAGGTAACCACATGTGACTAGTGACTTCAGTATTCTACGTCTTAGCCTTAGACATTAAATCTATTCTTCATGTCTGATTAAATTAGTAAAGTGGTTCCCATCTGGAGATAAAATGGTATTATCAAGTTTTAATACTTAACTAATGGGGTCTACCAAATCTAAGTGAACTATAATAGAAGGATATCCCTCAAGAGTCAATTTGATATGGTGGGGAGGGCACAGGCTTTATAGTCAGACGTTCTCAAATTAAAATCTCAGCAAAACGGTAGATAAAAGGATCTTCACTAATTAATTGTTTACAATAGTGAAAAATTAAGCATTTGTTTAAATTTCCCTCACCAGGGCAATGCATAACAAATAGTGGTATATTCCCATATATTCCCATGATGGAATATAACACATCATTTAAATGAACAAACTAGATATACATGTGTGCATGACAGATATAACTAAAAAATGATAAATGATAAAATGTATTATTGGATACCTTCAGTATGAGATCATTTTTTTAAAGTTTATAGACATGTAAAATTCTGTAATACATTGTGGATATACACTAATGACATCCAGTTATGAAGACGTGCCTGGAAAGATACACATCCACTTTCGAAGAGTGGTTCTCTGGCGATGGAAGGAGGGAAATTGGGTGACAGTGTGCAAAGTAAGACTTCAACAGTACTTGGAATGATTTATTGAGGAGGAGGAAAAAAATATTTAAGACAAAGACTTAGGCAGTTAACAAATGACTATAGCTCAGGAAGTCCCTTGCCTGAAGAACACTTTGTTCAGCCTCTTAGTAGTTTTGAGGAAATAAAACCAGCCAAGTGCAATTCTTAATCTAGAGACTTTCTAGACAAGCTTCCATCTCAAATCTGTTTTCTAAGGTAATTCATCTTCCCACAAGGCAAACCCGTACTTCCACAACACTGGCTTAGAAAAGGTTAGAGAAGATGAGAGGAACAGCTATAAATACTGAACTTACCACCTAGGCAAGTCTGGAAAGAAATGCCTTTCTGAACTATCTAATGATTTCACTTAATGGAACATGACAAGATGTGCCTTGACAGTTTGTTCAATCTGCAGGATTTCTACTCAGAGCTGTAGACAGCAGAAGAAAAGGTAATTAATGCAAAGTTAATTATCATGCAGGCATTGGGAATTTAATATAGTGCTTATGGAGGATTTATTCCTGGACATATTTTTTATCAACATCTCCTCACCCATCTATGCTTCTACAGTAAGGTTTCTAACGGTAAAATCCTATGACTGTTTCCATTTGCTCTACTATAATTATGCAAAACTGTGTGTTTTGTTCTGCCTGATCCTAGTTCAATTTAAACACTGATTAAATGGGAAATAAATTAATGTGATGCAAGTGTGGATGGAATCATTATAAACTGGTGCTTACCTACAGAAACCATTCACTAATGAGATAATTGTACTCTATTTCAGGGAAAATATTTAATGAGATCAAATGGAGTGCACACATTCCTGGACCCCAATAAACGGGTATGTTACAAGAGTGACAGTAAATTAATTTGAAGAGGCTCTCCTAGCACAGGATATGCAGGCTCTAGTTGGAAAAATGAGGAGTCCAATGAAAGAGAAAACATGTGATCTGCATTGCCCACTCAACTATGTTTGTCCTACCAAGGTAATGTGACTTTTTTTTCTACTTTGTTTTATTCACTTCTGTATCTCCAGTGCTCAGAACAGGGCTTGGTACATAGTAGGTGTTCATTATATATTTGTTGAATGGATGGATGAATGTTTTAGGACCAGTAAACTCTCTGGCTGGGCACCAGCACTTCATGGTAGTTCTGTAATTTCTCTCAATACTCCTCCTCAAAATCAAACAGATTACTCAGAAAGAACTCTTAGGGCTTCCCTGGTGGCGCAATGGTTGAGAGTCCGCCTGCCGATGCAGGGGACACAGGTTCGTGCCCCGGTCTGGGAAAATCCCACGTGCCGCTGAGCGGGTGGGCCCATGAGCCATGGCCGCTGAGCCTGCGCGTCCGAAGCCCGTGCTCCGCAACGGGAGAGGCCACAACAGTGAGAGGCCCGTGAACCGCAATAAAAAAAAAAAAAAAAAAAACCTCTTAAGCTAAACTTGTTCCCATAGTAGAGATGAGATTCATCTAGGGGAACAGCAACTGTAACACATTTTTGCAAAGGGCCTGGAACTGAAACATTCTGTGACCCTATGATCATCTTCCATTCAACAAATATTTAACAGGCATCTATTATGTGCTTTGGTGTATATAAGAAAGGAAATAAAGAGACCCTGCCTTTCAAGAAGATTGTTTTTAGTAAGATTATTACTATCTATAATACTACATGAGATAAATACCCAAAAAAAGTCATAACACATAGTTAGGGTAAAGTGGATGGAGAAAATATTTCCAATAGCACTGGTCATGAAAAGCTTTATATAAGAGCAGATATTTGAGATGGGTCTTGAAGCAAAGTTGGGATTTGACAAGTGGAGATAGATACTGGGATACAGAGAAGCTCAAGGTAATGTGACTTTTAATCAAAGAATGGAGACAATTCTCTGATGAATAAAACATGCACATTTAAAATAATAAAAATCCCAGGTGGTCACCTGAGAATTTCTGCAGAGACCACAGTAGACTTCTACAAACCAGCATAATGCCACTGGCCCTGGATTCCCTGCAGATGAAATTTGGGGCTCATTAAAGGTATTTTATGGCTAAACTTTTTAAGCCCATGGTGGCTTAAAAAGTGGTAGCTACAATATTTCAACCAAAAAAGACTTAACTAGACCCCAGATTTTCGGGAGATAAGCCTGGATTGGACCTGCCAAAGTAGAGTTCTCAGCAGTTGAAGCATTCACTGTGCACTTTGGTGATGAGGGATGAAACAGTCCTCTGACTTCCTCAGAATAGAACTCATGGATGTCTAAGAACATGATATTCTAAGCATGAACAGATGACTTTCTTGGTGGATATAGCTCATTACTAAGCAGGCAAGTCCCTCAACCCATGTTATAGGAGTAAACCATGTCCATCAGAGAGATGGAGGCATCACAGATACTGGCAATCAGGTGTGTACAGGCCAGAAGAACAGTAGAAAAAGACAGAAATGTCTGAACTTTTTAAGAAAAAAGCATTCCTGGGCTGAGATAATGAGTCCAAGATTTAGCACCACATTTTTAATAGTTTCTTTTTGTTTCTAATTACAAAGTCAATACTTCCTCATTTAAAACAAAATGCAGGTAAACACAAAGAAAAATAACATGAAAAAACATCCATGATCCTATTTATCCAAAATGTATGTTTCCTTTCAACGTTGTCGGTAATTATTTAAGAGCAGCATTTCTCAACTTAAGCACTACTGACATGTTGGACCAAATAATTCTTTGTTGTGGGGAACTGTCTTATCCCTGACCTCTAGTCACGAGATGCATCACCTCAGTGTAGCAGCCAAAAATGTCTCTAAACATTGACAAATGTCCCCTAAAAGGCAAAATAGCATCCAGCTGAAAACCGCTGTTTAAGTGGAGTCACATCATACAATTTTGAAAGCCCCCAAATTTTTTATTGAAGTATAGTTGATTTACAATCTTTTATTGGTTTCAGGTGTACAACACAGTGATTCAATACTTTTATAGATTATACTCCATTTAAAGTTATTACAAAATAATAGCTGTATCTCCCTGTGCTATACAATAGATCCTTGTTGCTTATTTAATTTATACATAGTAGTTTGTAGTTCTTATATCCTTACCCCTATCTTGCACCTCCCCCTTTCCCTCTCCGCACTGGTGACCACTAGTGTGTTCTTTGTAATTGTGAGTCTGTTTCTGAAACCCTCAACTTTCACTTAACAATGTATTATAAGCATCTTTCTTTTTTTTTTTTTTTTTTTTTTTTTTTTTTTTTT